>NC_052047.1:0-300000 GCF_903992535.2 Arvicola amphibius | reverse complement strand
GGCTGATTTTGAATACAAATGCCCTGTAAAATTCTGCATTCTACCCTGAACACAAAGGCTCAGAAGAACTATGAGTTCCTTAGAATGGTAGAGCCAATTACCAGCTGAAAAACCCTTGCTATCTGCTCTGATGAATACTGGGCACCTGGTAAACAACCCGTGAGAAAGACTAGTGGCTAGGCTGGGGCACTTACCTCCACCGTAACTGCTATTCACAGGGCCCCCAGGAGTGGGTGGTGCTCGCGAAGGCCCTGAATTCCCAAAGCCACCATTCTGTTCCAGCAGCTGTAAGATTCAAAAGCATGGCGTCAGCTTCAAACAAAGCCAGAGCTAGTTTGCACCTGCACTTAGCATTGTGCCCTCAGCTGATGAGCCGACCGCTTTACTCTAACACACAAGGATAATACACAGGAGTCTTGGCAGGGGTAGAAATAAAACAAAACTTCCACAACTTTAAAACAACATTCAGGGTAACCTAGGGAGTAACACCAGACAAATGCTAACACCTTTATCCTATGAAGACATATCTAGACCTTAATGGACATAAAATCCATTCTTCCTACTCCGTTTCCTCTCAAATCTACTCGACCATTTTGAGTAGATGTATCAGGCATGCAGCCAAGAACACTAATACCTAGTGCTGTGTGTGGCTCCTTGGACCAAGCTTGCATTATTCTTTGAATTCAGTCCACAGTGCATATTGTCTAAGGAGCTGGCTGGTTCAGAGAAAGTTCATGGGTTCTCTAAGCACTACAATCATAAAACTCTTTGTGTCTTCACTGGCCAGCAGTACTTCTTCCCTGACACACTATGCGGAACAAGGCCCACAGTCCTGCATCCTACCTTTCAGTGGTCTCCAAGACAGCCACCAAACACTCCTGCAAAGGACCAAAGGTAACAGGAGAGGCCCCAGGTAGCCTTGCCACAGAGCAATCCCCCAATGCCGTCTTTGTCCTTCTGACCTATTACCATCAACCTGATCAACCAAAGAAACTTGTCAAAAGCATCCGTATCATCAACCTGCCATCCTTAGAACAACTGAAATCTTAAAATACACATTGTTTGTAGTTTTGAGATCTCTCTAGTGCCAATAGAAAGGGTCAATAAAAAGAATCAGCAGGTTCTCCTAAAAGAGTCACAGACCTCTTCTACCCACTACTTCTCTGAGGATCCCTACCCACAGATGGAGGACTCAGACCAGTATATCCAAATGTTTTCTCTTCCACGTTATACCCTTGCCCTTCAGCAGCATAGACCTTAACCACCCTGATAACTAGTCCAATATCAATAGACTCTGGGAAGCTCTGCTTCTAGGGGTGAAAGAACCAACAACAGGAAGCAGACAAAACTAGAACCAGGAATTTAGTCTCTCCTCACCGCAGGAATGAGCTAGAAGGTAGGGCAGCAGAATCAGGCCTCAGCCATGAGCTGTGCGTAAGGTGGACATGGATGTTGGATTCTTAGAGATGCTCAAGGACCTACCCATATCCTGCAGGTGTGGGCTACATCTATGGCTGTTTTAGAAAGACTCCTGGTCCACATGCCACAACGTTTTCTCGGACTGCCTGCTTTTCCCAAGTACATGACAGAAGGAGCCCCAGTCCAACAGTAGGACACAAGGCAGAGTATGCCAGCAATTATATGCCCTGATCCTGTCTTAAGTATGGGGATGATTACAACCACGCCCCCAGAAACTGTGAGATGTAGATAGTAACAAATACCATCTGAACCCATAAAAAAACCAAACCAAACTAAAAACCCTACCAGATGATATGATAGTCACTGTTTTGGCTCATCTAAGTGAGTATTCCAGAGTTTGAGACCATCTGAGCCAGGACAACAGGAGTGCCTGTTGTGGTAGTCGTGAGTCTATGAGGGCCTGTAACTTCAGTTAAACCAGATGAAGGAGGCTCAGGCTAATGCCAAGAACACACAACACCACTGGGCAGTGGTGGTGCACACCTTTAATCCCAGCACTCGGGAGGCAGAGACAGGTGGATCTCTATGAGTTTGAGGCCAGCCTGGTCTAAAGAGTGAGTGCTAGGACAGGATCCAAATCTACACAGAGAGAACCCTGTCTCAAAAAAACCACGAGAGAGAGAGAGAGAGAGAAAGAGAGAGAGAGAGAGAGAGAGAGAGAATACACAACACCTTCAAGGTCTAGGCATGGACAACAGAGCTTCACGATGTTCTTACCTCTGTGATGGGGGCCTTGGGGTTCACATTCCTGGCTGCTGCAATTTCCTGAAGTTGTCGAACAACTTCAGCAATGGACAGCCTCTCCTCTGGGTTGACCTTTAGCATGGCACCTAAGGCAAAATAATAACACAATTTAGCCCCATATCACCTACAGCCCTGGGCCTCCGCTGGACAGCACCACCTGCTATTGCAAAGGTTACAGAACAAAGATCATATACTTTACCCACAGTGCTGACTTCAGAAGCAAAGGAGAGAATGACAGAATATCTACGAAAACTAAACAGGTCTATCAGAAGTGGCCACTCAGAATACCATAAGCTCACCAGAAGAATGGGCAGGTGGCAGCTCCATGATAAATCCCTCCCCCCCCACCCAGGATACTGTCAGAACATCAGCTATAGAGGCAAATGTGGGACCACATGGCCAAAGGATGAGCAGCTGCACCTAAAACCCAACAGAAGCTCATTTCCTCAAGTTTCCAAATCAAGCAAATTCACAACAGGAACTTACGAATAAGGTCATGGAAGACTGTGTAGCGAGTGTCATTCACAGGAATGGAGTACTTTCCATTGACTATCCGAAGTTTTGCTCCATCCTCAAAAGGATGCTGCCGGAAACATAGTAGGTATAAGATACAGCCCAGTGCCTGTGGGGAAAACATGGAGAGCAGGGTCTGAGAGGCAGATTAAAGACAGAATGAGAACGTGCAGGGAGGACAGAGGCTGAGTGCTGAGGGTGGGAGGGCTGTGCAATTGCAAAGGGCACAGGAGGCTGTGCAGGGACCCAGGAGCCAAGGTCATCAGCAGAGGGGACAAAAGAACTACTCTTCCAGAACCCATGTCTGGCACCTTACAACCACCTGTAACTCCAGTTCCAAGGAGATTTAATGCTTCTGGCCTCCTCAGGCACTAGTACTTACATACACACAACTACCCTCAGACTCACACATACATGTAATTTAAATTTTAAAATGTCAACCTAGCAAGATGGGCCACTAACAGCAACTCCGTCCATGGGAATGGTTTGTCCTACTCACTACACCCAACAGTGTGAATGGGGAAACTGAAGCAGTGGGATTTTATCCAAGGGCAATAGCATATACACAACACTAGATGTGTCCAGATGTGTGCTGAGAATACCCTAGGGTGGACCAAGAGATTGACAACGTTGTGTCTTCATTAGTGGGGTTAGCACTGGCCCCTATAAACTTCAAATACGTAAGTCCTTGACAGTGTCTGGGGGCTGATGATGCCACCACTGTCTGTGTCCCTAGGGAAATGATAGCTCTGGTCACAAGGAGGGCCCAGCTCAGTGTGCAAACAGGGGTCATGTGAAAAGTAATATAATTAGTCTTCTATTTCCTACCATATAACTCCTAAAATCCTTGATTGCTGGCCATCTGTATGTAGCTTCAAGGTAGGGCATGTCACCAGAAAGGCCAAGACAAAAATCAGGATTAGAGGTCTCAACCTCTGAGAGGACAGAGGAAATGAGGGTTAAACTGATTGACCCTGACCAATGTTGTGATCAACCACAAGGTCTCCACAAAATGCAAATGCCAAGATTCATGGGCGCTCTTAGACAGCTGAGCAGATAGAAAACCTCAGAGGGTGGTGTACTTTGGTAGAGTAGTGAGACCCCCACCCACTCTCCTACAGACTCGATGAATCCCTCCATCATTATCAGTTATGATATCCTTTGTGATAATAAACTAGTAAATGTAGACAAGTGTGTTCCTAAATTTTATGAACTATTCTAGGAAGGTAATCAAACCCCAAGAGGGGTTTGTGGAAAGCCAGGCTTCTAGTCAGTCAGTCAAAAGCACAAGCAGAACAATCTGTGACTACTACTGTTGTCCAGAGGCGTGGAAGTGGGCACGTTGGGCTGACACCACATCTGGCAAACAGACAGCATCAACTTGGCCTAAGAATGCCCCAGGGACATCCTTTTGGAACTGACTGATTACTGTACATGGGGGACAAACCTGAGGTCACAGAGGTCTCCTGTGTCAACTGTACTGGTGTGAAAGAAAAGTAGATGTCTGTGGATGAGGACACAGTCCCAGAGGGTATTAGGTACCCTTGCAGAGACATCCCTGGCCCTGGAATTCAAGACTCCAGAAGTAGAACAGCAGTGAAAACTGTTTGTCATGTAATGCCTGAGCAGACTCAAACTCATGCTGTTACTTTAATCGCTCTATTATTTTTTTGAAGATTTATTTATTTTATGTTTATGAATGTTATGCTTTTTGCCCTTGGAAGTCAGAAGAGGGCCTTAGATCACCTGAACTGACCTAAAGTTATAGATGACTATAAGTCAGCATATGGGTACTGGGAATCGAACCTGGGTTCTCTGCAAGAGGAACAAGTATTCTCAACCACTAAGCCATCTATCTTTCCAGCTTCCCCTTCAATTGCTCTGTCATTTCACCTCTGGTAGCAGTCACAACTGATAAGGGCAGGGAAAATAAGAGACGGGAGCTGATGGGACATGAGGCCTCCACAGCTCCTGCCATGACCTAACTGACCAGGTACCAGCAAGAGAAGGACTCAGGCCTCACCCAGATATCCTGCTTCTCGCCAATGGGAAAGTTGGAATACAGGTCTACAATTTCTGGCGTTCTGTACATGGGTGTGGTATTCCTCGTGATCTGAAGAAAACAAATATTTCAGGTTAAGTTAGACAGAAGCATTATTTTTTTAAATTTTATTTTACACAGAGACCCTTCAACTTTCTAAGATTTCTACTGAAGGCTAACGCAGTGACTTTTCCTCTCACTGTGTTCTGGAAGGACCTCTGGCCACTCATCCGGCAATGGAATGCTGCACCACTACTTCCCTTACAGAGATTGTAATCTCTCATGGCTGATGGAGGAGGGTCATCTGTCTATGTGTTACTTTCATTGGTTAATAAAGAAACTGTCTTGGACCTTTAATAGGTCAGAAAATTAGGCAGAGTAGACAGAACAGAATTGTGGGAGAAAGAAAGCAGAGGCAGGCAGAGGCCTCAGGCAGATGCCATAGCTCTCCTCTCCAAGATGGACGCAGGTTAAGAATCTTCCTGGTAAGCCACCACCTCGTGGTGCTACACAGATGATTAGAAATGGGTTAGTCAGCCGGGCGATGGTGGCGCACGCCTTTAATCCCAGCACTCGGGAGGCAGAGGCAGGCGGATCTGAGTTCGAGGCCAGCCTGGTCTACAAGAGCAAGTTCCAGGACAGGCTCTAGAAACTACAGGGAAACCCTGTCTCAAAAAACCAAAAAAAAAAAAAAAAAAAAAAAAAAAAAAAGAAAAGAAATGGGTTAGTCAAGATGTGAGAGTTAGCCAATAAGAGGCTGAAACTAATAGGCCAGGCAGTGTTTAAAAGAATACAGTTTCCGTGTAATTATTTCGGGTAAAGCTAGCCAGGGGTGGCAGGAAGCAGCCCGCTACTCCCATCACAACAGAGTGGCGTGTAACGTGGTAAACTGAATCCATGTAAATCCTGAGAGAGCTTAAAAAGGAGAGAGAAAGTTTAACACAGCTTTTTGCTGTTTGTTGGTGGTGTGCTGCAGAGAAATTTCCCTGACTCAGCAGCAGTGGCAGGAAAAAACCTGTGCGGTTTTAAAACACAGCTTCCTGGGC
The DNA here is from genome assembly GCF_903992535.2 of Arvicola amphibius. NCBI lineage: Eukaryota > Metazoa > Chordata > Mammalia > Rodentia > Cricetidae > Arvicola > Arvicola amphibius. Next base: position 294,177 of record NC_052047.1, on the reverse strand, counting down.
TGTGCCACCAGCGCGAACTCCAGCTATAAAGCATTTCAATGGCTTTTATGGGACTGGATGTTTGTGTTCCTGCTTGGGATCGGAAAGAAAGTACTCTGAGACCATGCCAATGGCTCAGCGCTCCCCGCCTGCACCTGGGCAGACGGCAGGACAAGGTTTACTAGGTGTGCACAAGCAGGAGAGCATGGTGGACTCCCACTGCCATACACAGAGATGTTTCCAGGCTGTGCAGTGGTCTGCCTGGCAGATTAGGCTGTAACTGAGATAAAAAGTTCATTCTCAGAGTTAAGGTGCTGAGTGTGGCTCCTATCTGAAAAAAAAAAAAAAAGCCGCACAGTTGGCTTTCTGGGCTATGCTCCTACGGTGACCTCTGTCTTTTGCAGGAGACAGAAAATTTGAATGGGGTTTTGTGATTAAAGTGCTAAGGCTTGCTTGATGGCAATGTGGACTTGCTGTGTGCCTGGAACTGCACGCAGCTCAGGGGCACCAAATGGCTCTGAGGCAGGAGAGGTTCCGCCATGCTGAACCATGCTGAACTCAGGCAGGAACTACCGTAATTATCATAATAACAGCACAGTTAAGGTTTAGACTGGGCAGGAAACAGGTGGTACCTTACCGTATTACTTCTACATGGCGCAACTTAAGTTTTTAAGAAATGCTTAGCATTTTAAGAACTGCTCCTGGATAGTAAAAAATTACAGATTCACAATAGGACAGATTCAGACATAACTTTAAATGGGTCACAATGTTGGATGAGTGTACGTAGGCTTGGGAGAGAGAAGAAAAAGAACATAGAGAATAAAGTTAATGCCTTAAAAAAAGGATATAGATTAAGAGAAATAAAGAAAAATAAGCCATGTAAAAATGGAAAATTCTCAGAGAGCCTGGATTCTGTGTATTATTGTGTTTTCTTTAAAATTTTTGACTGTGAAGGAGCTAAGTACAGAAAAACATTTCATTGTATGGGCTGCCAAACTAAACCAACATATATGCTCTAAAGGTATAATGACTTCAGAACTTGGGTCTAAGAATATGATGCTTTGGAAAGGAGGTTCTTCTTTTGTTTCGACAGAGGATGAGACCCTGTGGATTGCTTCTATCCCAATATGGTATGATAGACCACGCCCTCCTGAAAGGTTGCTGTGAACACCCTCAAAAAATTACTTCACTCAACTGCCGACTGAGATGAACCTGGCACACAGGTTACACCATGAAAGACCTGATTAATAGCGTCCCCATACAGCAGAAAGCAGTTTGGAGAGAAAAAAACTGCGCCCATGTTCCCAAATATTGTTTATAAATGTTCTTTTACATTTAAAGGGAGAGATGATATAGATATAAATAATTTGGATTGATACGAATCTTGGTTTACTGATACTATTTTAAGGTCAATCTTGTTATGTGTATATTTCTGATCTTGATTAAGGTATTGTGAATGTGTAGTTCATTTAAAAATGTAATGTATAATTAGGAAATATAGGTAATATAGGTTAATGGATATTCATCAATAATAGTCAAGCTTGTAGTCATGTTAGATTTTCTAGATGTGCATAGATATATTTCAGATAGGCATTCTTCATATCTTTCAAAGACTACAGAATATGGCATTTAATGTTTTAATAACTTAGGGCTTTTCATGACAATGAGACACGTCTGCTCTTGGCAGCACCAATCTACTTTAAGAGGAAGATGGGCATTGAGAGGCTCCTTATGGAGTTGGTTAGCCATTTGGGCAAGAAACTGCTCTTGCCTGGACTGTTGCATAAACTGGACACAAAGAACCCGCAGAGAGATGACTGCTGAATTTGCCTAAAGGTGAGATGGTCTTTCGGGGTTCCTGATTCGTGAAAGAGTCTGCAAGACATTCTGCAGGACACAGCAGATACTGACTGAACTACCTTTGAAATTTCCTGCTTCATGGAAATGTCTGCTGGATACTTATAGGCCTGTAGGCTGAAGACGGATGCCCCAACGGTACAAAAGAACTTTGGGTGACTGTCCAGGTAGCAAGATGTCTCTGTGATTTCTAGAGTTTTGGAAGTAGCTTACTTCTTGTTTGCTTAGGTAATATTATATCCTTCTAGAGTCTTTGATGGAGTTGAAGAATATATAGATAGTTTTAGTTTTCCTTAGTTATTATAAAAGATAAAATAGATTTAAATATTGTAACTGTAATTCTTGCTTGATAACTGTTTTGTCATATGTAATTTTACTATGTTAAAGTTAAAGACTTTCTTTTTTGTTTAAACAGAAAAAGGGGAAATGACGGAGGAGGGTCATATGTCTATGTGTAACTTTCATTGGTTAATAAAGAAAACTGCCTTGGCCCTTTGATAGGACAGAAAATTAGGTAGGCGGAGTAGACAGAACAGAATGCTGGGAGGTAGAAGACAGTGAGGCAGACGCCATAGCTCTCCTCTCCAAGATGGACACAGGTTAAGAATCTTCCTGGTAAGCTACCACCTTGTGGTGCTACACAGATTATTAGAAATGGGTTAGTCAAGATGTGAGGGTTAGCCAATAAGAGGCTACAGATAATGGGCCAGGCAGTGTTTAAACGAATACAGTTTCCAGTTAAAGCTAGCCGGGTGGCGGGAAGCTGCTGGCAGCAATTACTACACATGGCCACCCAGGATTAATGAAAGGAATTAAGTCAAAGTATTAACCCACTGGACTATTTTATTTCCTCAAAGTAAACAAACATACCCGGCATGAGAAACCTCTTTCAGAGTGATCAAAGTGATCAAAGCTTACACGATGAGCAAAGGGAAATACTAAATACTAAAGAAGCTTCCAGATGAGTTCTAGTCGGGACATAGCCTGTATAACCTAAGAAATAATGAAGTCTTCTGGTCTTTTTTAGAAAGCCACCAGAATTCAAACACTGGGCTCCATCCTGATGACCTTATCTAATCCTAAATCCTTTCTAAAAGGGTCCATTTCTAAACATAGTTGATTTAAGATTCTACACTATGAATACCTCACAATGAGGATTAAGCTCACTATAAGTTTGGAGAAACAAAACACATTAAAACCATATCAGATGGTAAATGTCAAAAGAATCCAGATGCTTGTGAAGCAAATCTGGGACATTTTCCACCAAAATAGACTTACTGAATCGTGACTACATTAGAAAAATGTTATCCAAGACCTTATGAATAACAAAATACATAAGCAGGTTCTAGGGCTCCTAACTTCAGAGATGAGCTACTACAGTCAGTAGCAGACAGCAAAGATGGGTTAAAAAGAGTCATCAGCACTGAAGGAGACTTGCAGGACACTAGAAGCTAGGAGAGAGGAGTTGGCTCTACACACGACAGATGAGCATAATGAAAGAATGCAGGACTGTATCCACTTGTCCCAGATAGGCAGGGCACTGGAAAAGGAACTAGACTGGACTGATAATCCAAACACACACTGACCTGAATGGTTTTCACTCACGGGGTAGTGACTGAAAACTCTGATATACTGAAACTGAGACACCGCATATACAGTGGGCTGTACAGTGGGACAAATGCGGAGCAGCAAAGGCAGGGCTTTCAAGTAACTCAACAGTGAAACTCTGCATCATCTTTGCAAAGGTAAGGACACACTTGGTCCAACAAGCATGGCTCTGATGTGGTAACAGACCTCCAAGTGCCTTTAATAAGGCCTGCATCATGCTAAGCAATGAATACAATTGTCCCTGACAGGCATACCAGAGTAGTCATGCCTCTTCTTCCACAGATGCATCCCTAGGAAGCAAGTGTCCTCCCCTGAAAGGCAATCTGGCCTTGAAGTGGCTTCACCTGAACTAAGCTGCAGGCCTCTCAAGGAAGAATATTTCTAAATAATTATTTTATACTAGGGATTGAATTTAGGTCCTTGCTTATGCTAAGCAAGTGTTCTATCTTTGAGCCACATCTTCAGCCATCCAAATGACATTACATTTTTTTTCTAAGTTTAGAATGACAGAAAAAAAACTGGAGATAGCTGCACAATAATGTGAGTATCTTTTTCTTTTTTAAAGATTTGTTTATTTGAGTTGGGTGGTGGTGACACATGCCTTTAATCCCAGCACTCAGGAGACAGAGGCAGGCGGATCTCTGTGAATTCGAAGCCAGCCTGGTCTATAAGAGTTAGTTCAAGGACAGGTTCCAAAGCTACAGAGAAACCCTGTCTCAAAACAAACAAACAAAATTTATTTATTGATGTATACAGTATTTTGCCTTCATGTATTGCCTGCATATCAGAAGAGGGCACCATTATAGATGATTATGAGCAACCATGTAGTTGCTGGGACTGGAACTCAGGACCTTTGAAGGAGCAGCCAGTGCTCCTAATCTCTGAGCCATCTCTCTATTCCCTAATGTGTGTATCTTAATGCCACTGAAATCTGACTTAAAATGTTAAAATAAAACTTGTTGTGTATATTTAAGACAATAAAAATAATTCTAAGAAATCAACAAAATGAAGATATTTAAAGGCAGGTTGATAAGAGCAGTATGAGATCAAATGAATTATCCATTCTGTTTAAAGCTGTGGCTACAAATTAGCAGAGTAAAGCAAGGAAGATGATCATGCTCCCAGGATACACTACCAGGGAATCTGCTAAGAATTTTTTTTTTTTTGTTTGTTTGTTTGTTTTTCGAGACAGGGTTTCACTGTAGTTTTAGAGCCTGTCCTGGAACTAGCTCTTGTAGACCAGGCTGGCCTCGAACTCACAGAGATCCGCCTGCCTCTGCCTCCCAAGTGCTGGGATTAAAGGCGTGCGCCACCACCGCCCGGCTCTGCTAAGAATTTTTATTTATAAAGTCATACTCAGCCTTGTACCTGAAGACTCAGAGGGGGACTCAAACGCATGCCTCACCTCTTCCTCCACCATGGCTCGCTTCTGGGCGCTCCAGCTGTAGTCAGGATAATGGGAGATAGTTGTGGCACTGCCAAAGTCACACAGCTTAATGGTCCCCTGGTTACTAAGCAGTAAGTTTTCAACCTGCAAAATGCCAAAGGACGATTCTTATGAACTTAGTGTGTACATGGAGCCTAAATCCCAGCAAAGACAAACAGGAGTATTAGTCATGTTCAGTTCCTTATCAGGAAAACCCTTTGCATCAAGGTCCAGGCTGCTGGTTGCTAGGGGCTACTATAAAATTTCGTAAAGTTAAAAACGTCCACCCAGCAAACAGATAACCTAATGAAAGACAACGAACCTTATGAAAAATTAGAAGATAAAGAATAAAATATACTACTAATATCTACATTAATTTAAGAATAAATCTAATAAAGATAGACAAAAGACTTTCTGTATAGAAAGCCTTAAAATGATGGAGGGTTTTTTTTTTTTTTTAAGATAGGGTCTTACTTTGTAGCCTTGGTTGGCCAGGAACTCATTATATAGACCAGGCTGGCCTCTGCTTCCAAATACTGAGATTAAAGGCACACATTACTACACCCAGCCAAATTTTAAATCCATGACTCATAAAATTACATGTAATCCTAATTCCAGTACATAGCTTTACTGACATCCTGTTCCTCTTTCTAGATACATTAAGTTTTCTGTGCATTCATCAGAGTAGAGTGTCCCAACACAGGTCAGCCAGCCACCTACCATTCCTAGTCTAGCTCTCTGTTGACAGTCTATCAACCACGATGAAGAGTCATAGCAATTCTAATAAAATTCAGAGTTTTAAGGAGGTAGGAACCTGCAAAATGAAAACGCAAATAAACTATAGCTACTTGTATGATCTGTCAAGGTTGAAATGTATGTAATACCACAGGCTGGCAAAGGGAAGAACTATGGAGCTTGTTTGTCTCCAGAACACCCTGGGTTAGATGCCTGAACCCCCCAACCGCAGAGGACACTTGCTCCATAGATGAGCCAGATGGAACTATTCTCTGGACACACAGTCCAGCAGAGTCACACAAACAAGGGAGGTAAAACAGATGTGACACGTTGTTCACAGAAGAAAGGCTACACACTGAGAAAGTCCCACAATCTATACTCCATGAGATAAGGCTACGCAGAAATACAGATGTAACTGAACATAACACTGAGCAAAGGCCAGGCGCAAAAGAATGCACAGGTACAGGTACATTCAAATGATACCCACCAGCCCAGAAAACAAACTGGGTAGCATCAAGGGAACCAAGAACGTGATCACTGAAAGCAGGCACTGGCTGCTGCACAAGTCAGATATGACACACTGATGTGCTGTTTCACAGCAAGCAGTGACTACGGAGTAGCCAGCTCTTGGGGCTCCTAAAGTAGAAGGCTACAGGCTTCACCTGTGCAGACACCTCAGTGGGTAGGTGACTGATTCTCCACTAATTTTATTCTTTATATTCACTTTTTTTAAAACACACATCCACCTACCACCACCAATAACCACATTGTCTTCAAGTCTAAAGAAAGAAAGAAAGAAAGAAAGAAAGAAAGAAAGAATTTTTTTCGTGTAAAGAGGTGTATGCATGCTACAGCGTATGTGTGGATGTCAGAGAACAACTTTTTTTTAAAGATTTATTTATTTATTATGTACACAACATTCCTTCCATGTATGCTTGTATGCCAGAAGAGGGCACCAGATCTCATTATAGGTGGCTGTGAGCCACCATGTGTTTGCTGGGAATTGAACTCAGGACCTCTGGAAGAACAGTCAGTGCTTTTAACCTCTGAGCCATCTCTCCAGCCCAGAGAACAACTTTTGAGAGCAAGTTCTCGCCTTTCATCACATGGAGCCTAAAAATTAACTCAAAGTTGTCAGGTGTGGTGGTTTAAATGAAATTGGCAGCCGGGCAGCGCACGCCTTTAATCCCAGCACTCAGGAGGCAGAGGCAGGTGGATCCTGTGAGTTCAAGACCAGCCTGGTCTACAAGAACTAGTTCCAGGACAGGCTCCAAAGGTTTGACGGCTTGTTCTTTAATTGGTGGAACTGTTTTGGGAAGGGTTAGGAGGTGTGGCCTTGTTGGAGGAGGTGTTCAGAGGGGATGGGCTTTCAGGTTTTAAAATTCTGTTATTCCCAGTCTTTCCCCACCATTACCTCTGCCTCCAACTTGAGGACCAGGATGTAAAGTAAGTTCTTACTCTGTTCTACATCACGCCTGCTTGCCTGTCTGCTGTCATACTCCTCACCACGATGGTCATGGACTCACCTCTAAAACTATAAGCAACCCTCCCAACTGAATGTTTTCTTCTCTAAGTTGCTTTGGTTATGGCGTCTCTTCACAACAGTAGGAAAGTAGCTAAAACATCAAGCTGGGTAGAAAATGCCTTCACCTGCTGAGCCACCTCAACAATCCAGTTTCAGATTTTTTTTTTTTTTAAATAGACACAACAGGGGAATGATCACTAGGCTATGGCAATACAACTTTAAAGGTTTTATTCAATAATATACCAGGAATTCTAATAAGTCAAATATATAAGCAAAGGGAAAAGACTAAGCGGGAAAAAAGCAAAATAAAAAGAAACTGAAGAGTAAGGCGCAGGTAGCTATAAATACTCAACTTCATTAATAACAGGAAAAGGTGAAAGAAACTCAAATGACTATACTCCTCAGCCTGGCTACACCAGTTCACCCTCAGCTAGGCTGTGGTACACTCACACCACCCAGAGCTGGAGATGCACAATACAAGTTTTTTCACGTAAGTGATTCCCCACCAAGATCAGAACTGCACCAATGGCAGCAATTCTGTGAGCAAAGGCAACTGAGAAGCTTAGAATGACTGGACAATAGCTGAGCAAAAAGCACTGGGCTCTGACCAAACATGAGGGGCACAAGGACTAGTAGGAAGACAGAGTGTGAAGACATACAGCCAGCAATGTAACCCAGCTGGTACCTTGAGATCCCTGTGGATGATGGGTGGTTTCTGCCTGTGCATATGCTGCACTGCTCTGCATGTCTGGTAGAAGATCTTCAGAATGCTGTCGCAGGACAGAGGGCCTTTACATTCAACTCTCCTGAGAAACTCCACCAGCTGTCCTAAAGAAGACAAGTGAATTTAGTCACCCTGGGGTTCAGAATGCTATACTCTACTTGTTTACAGGTTTGGTTTGTCTCTGTGTATGGCAGCCCAGGCGGGAGTGGCATTTCTAAGGCCTTAGTCAGGGTGTATACCCAGTCAGTGCCACTCTAGTCACTCCTTAAACTTCTGTAGGAAGGCAAATAAAAGGGGGTCCTTGTAACTCTGGGTATGAGGACCACCCCTGCTCCAGGGAGGGTAGGGGAAGGAAATGGTTTGAAGCATCCCTGAGACAAAATAAGAAGCAAAAACAATCATATGAGAAAGCTTTGAAGGCAGAGGGAAAAGTTCTAGCAGCTAAGACAGAGGCAGTGACCAAGGTCACTGAAAGAATGATCACAAAGCAGAAGTTCTAGGCACAGCACAGTAGAGGCAGAGCGGAAACCCTGACCCTCACTACAATTCCTCACCACAGTTCCCCTGGTCCAGAACTACATCATGGCTTGCTGGTAGCCCCATTCTGGCTTCTAAGTCTTGCAGGATTAAAATATTTCTGCTCCCAACACACTTGATTTGCAGAATCTACACAAATCCAGAGGAACAATAGGGGTAGGAGCAGTTTGTCAACCTAAGCTCTATGTCAGACTCATCATAATGCAAATTTTAACTGGTGCATTTGATAGCTCATTCTTGGTAAGAATTCAGAGATTTTCTCTTGTTTTGATACAGAATTACAAAAACTTGCCTTTCTGAAAGCTAGGATTATATACGTATGCCACCATAATAAGGCACAAGACTATCTTAAAATTTATTTATTTTGGGGCTGGAGAGATGGCTCAACAGTTAAGAGCACCTATTACTCTTGAACAGGACGTGGGTTATTTCCTAGGATTCACATAGTGGTTCATAAACATCCATAACTCCAGTTCTAGGGGACCTGATATTCTCTTCGGACCATCATAGACACTAACACATATGTGGCACATATATACACAGGCAGGTAAAATCCTCATACACATGCAAAATCTTTTAAAACACTTATTTGTTATTACATCTTTAAAAAACTTCGCGTGGGTGTGTGGTGACAATGCACACAGGAGGTCAGAGGACAATTTGTGGAAGTTTCCCTCTTCTCTCATCATGTGTGTCTTAAGGATTGAACTCAGACGGTCAAGTGTGGCAAGTCCCAACACTCACTGCTCAGGTGGACACAAAGCAGCCAGCTGTGCCACAGCTTTCACTCAGCATAGGCACCACACAGCCCAGGCCACACTGGGAATGGCAGCCTTGGCAGACACTCAGCAGTAGAGCTCTGTAGTAGACTTTGCTATGTTTGAGTGGTCAATTCCACTTCATAGCCAGAGTATGGGGTTCAACTCCCCACTGTTAGGGTTGCAGGAGTGCAATACCACACCCGGCAAGAGGGAGACTAACCTCAGGCATTACCCACAGTCACTTAAGCAACCACTCTGTCCTTACGGATCTATCTGAGGTGTGTCCTGTCAGTGGATCAAAGAGTCTTCCTGATGCTTTCTTAGGTTTGACTTGGATAAGGCCACAAGCCAGCTAAGGGCTTCTTCTATTCCTCAAAAGAAAGCACTATTTGCACTATCTAAGGACATGCCACTTATGGGCCTGTGTTGATCCTTTCCAGTTTACATTCGAGGACACTGAGGTTCCACTGAATGCCTGCTTATCCTTTTTCAGAAGGACATGATGAGATCCTGCTCTTCAGAATCTAAAGTCTAAGGCAGGTATGGCAGCACATACCTTTAATCTCAGCTCTTGGGAGGCAGAGGTAGGTAGGTATCTGTGATTTCAAGTCTAGCCTGGCCAACCAGACCTACATAGTAAAACTGTCTCAAAACATACAAACAAAGAACCTATAATTCATGAAGGACACACAAAAGCATATTCCAAACAACACAAACACCAATGGATTGTTGTTTGCTTCTTTCAGCCAAGACCAATGTATTTTCAGAACATCTTGGGAGTATTTAACTATCATTCAAACATGTCAAAAAACACTTAAACTTCAAGCACTTTACCTTTACAGAGCTCTGTAAGCAGGAGGAACTCAGCCTGCCCAGTGTCCGACTCCTCTTTTCCTATGGATGCTGCAGAGCAGAACTGAACAATGTTGGGGTGGCCGGAAAGTTTTTTCTGCATGTCTTGTTAAAGAAGATATCAGTAAGTATGTCCACAACTTTGTGCACTTAAAAATAAACATTCATAAGTGTTAAAAAACCAAAGTCATGATACTCACATTGCCTTATGCCTCAGCACACATAGGCTGAACAAAATGATGAGGGAGGGGCAAGTGAGGGCAGTGAGAAGGTGAAATTGTGGCAGGAAGCCAGTGGGAATATGAGCAGGCCAGAGACACAGGCAGAAGACTCCATGTTCCACAGCAGGAAGATGGTCAGGAGTGACTGTGCCCACTCAAAACTCAGGCAGTCACTGGGGTATCAGATAGCACATCCTAAAAAGAAAAGGAAGTGAATCCTATCTGCAGTAAAGACTATGCCTTAACATGTGGTAGAAGAGAATAGGCAAGAAAGGCCCTGTCAAGTACCGTATGTACAGGGTGAGGAGAGCAAGCAGGGTGTACACTCATGCCCACTGATATGGTAGCATCCATTAGTTCTTGCCCAGGTCATCAGAGGGGCAAAGTGGGACTCTCCTTGTGATAACTGACCCATCTGTTTGGCATGAAGACTTCAAAGGCAACCCTCTTCCCAATACCTAGGAAACTTCTACTTTAACTGTGAGAATGAGTAATAGAGAAAAATCCTCTGCATGAGAAATCTGGAAATCTGATCAAAGCAAAAGGCTGATTTTTTTTTTTAAAACTTATCACAGGAGCCTCCCAGGAACTGTGTCAAACCTGACACATTTAGTGATGGCAATAACTCTCAGTACCAGGAAAAGGATACCAAGAAGCAAACTTCCTGAATGATAGCTCTGTTCTTTTCCTCTTCATTGGATAATAATCTCTGTCAGGGAATAGCACACATGAAGATTCTGTTTACCTTCTGCTTAACAGATCATCCTGGAGATTGTAGGCAGTTTCTGAGAGACACCGAGTCTCAGGGAGCATAGTATACCATTTACCTGCATTTGAACATCCAATCTCATAGAAGTTTAGAAGACTTGAATGACCTTTATACTTCAAAGACCCAAGAAAAAGTAAAAGGAGGCCAGAGTAAAACAAGGCAAACAAGAAGACAGAATACACACCAGCAAAAATAGGCATACAATGTGGACTGCCAAAACCAGCCCTGGTCTGGGAGTCCACTGGCTATGCCCCACTTGCCAGGAAAGGACACCCCTGCTTGACTATCAGCAGAGCTGGATCTACTGCTATGTCTCAGGGCAAAAATTCAGAGCTGCCTAATTGGGCATCAAGATCTAGAGACCACTTCCTACCACATTACTTTAATCCTATTTACAGGAAAGTTATGAATGTAAATTTGGTAAATAGCTTCTGAATTCTTCAAATTCCTGACCCTTGTTTTGAATGTGGAGCAGAATAGATGAAATCTATACAGGGTCACTCCTACTCCTCCCTCCAAAGTGGACCAGCTCCCCAGGTAGACTAGGAAGCTACCAAGAGAATTCTCAATGTAAGATGGAGTTGTGGGCATAAAGGCAAGCCCTGTGAACATGCAGGAAACAAGGATTAACAGATTGAAACTGACTGATACACACATAATAACAGAGATGCATCCTTGAAAATAGCCTAAGATATCTTTATAAAAAACTAAAATCTCCATAAAATAACCCATCATTAGTTATTACCTTTAATGCATACTCTCTGCCACTTCCCAGATCTTGAGCTTCATAAACAAATGCGAACCCTCCTGAAAAAAAAATGTCAGTCAGTGCTATGACATTCCCCCCACCCCCCAGAGCTATGACTTAAACTTAGAAATACCTTTACTGAATAAAACACAAACCAAATTTTGCCCATGGATAGTAATTGCTTCCTACAAAAAACTACAGCCCAATTTCTATGCCACAGCCCTTTATACCTTCTGCTTAGAGATAGGGAGGGAAATTTTAAGTCAGATCAGGAAATCTGCAAAACCAAAAGCAAGCACCCTGAAAACAAGTAAGTAATACTGATGAATTCTATCTGGGTTATCATCACTAAGGAAAGCTAATGTAAACAGAAAAATGTCAACACCCAGAGGAAGAAAGTGGACTATGCTCTCTTGACATCCAAAGAGAAAAAGTTGACCAGTATCACTCATAAAGATGGATCAAAGAATTCAGTAAGTTTGTAATATTTTGGCTTTTAAAACAGGATCTTGCTATGTTGGCTCTGAATTTACGTTCTCTACCTCAGCCTCCCCAATGCTCATTTAAACACACAGTTCCGTCATAAAATTTTAAAGTGCCAGCAAACCAAGACTAGAAAGAAACTTCCTCAACCTTATAAAAGAAAGTCCCTAAAGGACCAACAGCAGCAGTGTTAGTGGTAAAATGAGAACAGGAAGAAGGCCAAGGTGCATAGGCACATCACTGATACTCAGTATTATACAAGAGTCTTTTGCCAATGAAATCAGACAAAGAACAAAATCAAAGGCATCTACATCACAAAAGAAGTAAAGATGTTTTCACTTGTAGATTAAAGTGATCTTTCATGTAGCAAATTTGGTAAAATCTCAAAAAGAAAATAATAGAGAGAAAAAGAGGGGAGGGAAGAAGTAAAATGAAGAAAATAGAAGAAAAAAGGCAGACTGGTAGGATGGCTCAGCAGACGAAGGAACTTCCCACCAAGCTCAATTCTCAAGGATCTGCGTTGCGGAAGCAAAGAAGCGATTGCTCTGACTACATGCTAGCCATGACATGCCAATCCTCTCAGCCCAAAAAAGAAAGAGAAAGGAAAAACAATTGAACTATAACTAATTTAGGGAGGCTATAGGGTACAAAAACAAGATACAAAAAAATCAGAGGCGGGAGAGATGGTCCAGCAGTTAAAAGCAGCCTTGTAGAGGACCCGGGTTCTGTTCCAAGCAGCCACATAGTTGGTTAATCTTTCTTAATTCTAGTTCCTGGGGATTGGCTGCCCTCTTCTGACCTCCACAGGTACCATGGACACACACAGTGCATAAACACAGGCACAGTCATACACATAAATTAAAAAAGAAAAATCAGTGAAGACTTAGAACAAGTTCCAAAATGAGTAGAAGGCTATCCGGCTTTATGGTTTTGTCTAACAACCTATTTCACACCCAAGTATCAAACTGATAAAAACAAACTGACAACAAAGCATGGTGTACCATAAACTCCTCTGTGGCAAACCTGACACAATGAGAATATTTATTCATTTACTTAGACACATAGCAATGTATTTGACTACAGAAATTTTTCTCAACCCCTCTGGGAACATCCCTTTCAGAACTTGAAGAATTGTGACGTTAAGAACCTTCATTATGCCAGGTAGTGGTGGCGCACGCCTTTAACCCCAGTACTCGGGAGGCAGAGGTAGGTGGATCTCTGTGAGCTCGAGGCCAGCCTGGTCTACAAGAGCAAGTTCAAGACAGCTAGGGCTGTTACACAGAAAAACCTTGTCTCAAAAAAACCAAAACAACAACAAACAAACAAAACAAAACCCTTTCATTATTATATTCTTTTAGCTTGAATCCCAATGGCCCATGGTCTAAGGCTGCTGTTCAGGAAACTCACTTAAATAATCTATGTAAAATACTACAGATTTCTTACTGTCTCAATTCAGAAAAAAACTTAAAATAGCATATTAAGTTTAAAAGGAAGAAATCTATGGCTTACAATTGCCCTGATTATTTTTATTCCTGCCTGGGCCAGAGAGCAGAATGAGCTGCTAGGCACAGACAGTGGCTGCCCACACTTCCTGGTTTTTCATCTTGGGTTCTGTGTGGTCTGGGTAAGCTTCCTGCTTTACACAAACCTCCCTCTCCTACCAATCAGGACCACCTGCACAGACGGCCTCACGGCTCCCTGACCAGGTAGGTGCAGGCCACAGCAATCTTCTGCCCTCCCACCTATCCTAGAATTCACATTGTTTACTGTACCGCCCCACCCCAAGCTGCCTCTTTCTCTTCCTCTCTCCCTTCTCAGTTTGTGGATCGAATCCAGGGCTTCATACACGTTAAGCAAGAGCGCTCCCTATCACTGAGCTATATCCCCAGCCCTTTTCACTTCTTTTGTTTGTTTGTTTGAGACAGGGCTTCTCTGTATATTTGGAGCCAGTCCTGGAACAATCTCGGTAGACCAGGCTGGCCTCAAACTCACAGAGATCCGTCTGCCTCTGCCTCTGCCTCCTGAGCGCTGGGACTAAAGGTGTGTGCCGCCACCACCCAGCTCTTTTCAGTTTGTGAAACTAACTAGCCCAGGACGGCCTTGAACTCTGTAGCTCAGGCAGACCCTTAAGCTGGAATTTTCCTGTCTCAGATTCCCAACATGCTAATATTATAGGTCTATGTCATCAGTCCAGGGCTGAAGTTCTTGAAAAATGAAGGTACCTGCCAGGTATCTTCAGAATAACAAACCAATGACATCATCTTTATCATTCCAACAGATGAAAGGGAGCATTGCATACCATTATACCGTTAGTGGAGGCATTAAATCCATCTCAGAAGGAAAAAGTGCCAGAGGTCTTCCCACCAAATCACATCCAAATCTGTTTCTATCCACAGTGGACAATATATGTGACAAAACCTCCCGTCTGCTCTCCCACGGTAAAGAACATTGAACAAGTTCCCTGCTCCCACTAAGCACAAATGGCATGGATAACTTCAACAGGATGATTCCCCAAACCTGAGAGCTACTTCAGACTGGGTCAGGCCAGTTTTCTCCCTGAAGCAATTTGGCAGAACATAACAATATTTGGCAGGTAAATTTCACAGCTAGTGAGACCTGGCACACTCCAAGGTAATGATGCAGGGGGCGTGGGGGGTACAGAAATGGCTCAAAAGTGAAGAGTATTTGCTGCTCTTGCAGAGGAGAGGACAGCATTAGATTCCCAGCACCCACACCGAGGTTAACAACTGTCTATCCAGTTCTAGGAGATCCAATGCCTTCTTTTGGCCTCAGCAGGCAATACATACAGATGTTGCCGAGATACAGGCAGGCATCCATATACATTAATTTTAAAAAAAAGGGTGGGGGGGAGAATCACAGAAGAGAGAACAGGATTCCACACATACCAATTGCAGATCCTGTGTGAGGAACAGAGAGGATGTTCAGGAAGCTACAAACTAGACTGACTTCAAGACACATGACTACGGCACTGTCTACCAAGCGAAGTTTTTAAAGGTTACACCTACTGGCTTTGCTTCCTGTAACTTGTAAGACGTCAAGAGGTGAGGCAAACACTAAGGCTATAAGAGAAAATGAGACTACAAAGTCCCTATCTATCCTCTCCCTCACCGAGCAGGGGGGATTGCTATGGACTGTAGAGACAGTCAGTCTCCTTGACGTAAAAGCAACCCTGGATATAATACAAAGAATAATTGGCTTATGACCCCAAAGTGACTGGGCTCAACTTCTAACTCCACCTTTCAACCTTTTTAACTTTTTTATTCAGCCCCAGTCACAGCCTTGGCCCCAGATGGAGGTGGTGCTTCCAGTCCCAGGCCTCCTTTACCGGACAACCACCTGCTAGCATGACCCTTGTACGAACTCTACCCTCCAGGAAGTGTTTAACCCAGACGCAGCCTACCCTTAGCAATCACCTCCAAAGGCCCTAACAGAGGCCCCTGTGGTCACCCTTCCCTGCCAGGCCCCACCCCGACCTGACTCACACCCCAGTCTCTCCAGTGATGACCTGGTCCACATCCCAACAGTGACTATTCCCAGTGACTCTGCCCACAGAGTGGACTCCGCGCGGCCCTGAGCTGACCCACACTGTATTAGTGCTTCTCCCGGGCCCAGACTTGATTCATACCCTGGACACGATCTTTCTAGCTGCCCCTGCCCACAGTGGTGACCCTCGCGCGCCCTGACTTGAACCACACCCCAGCAGCGACCCTCCCTGGCTGCTCCAGCCTTCCGCGGCCTGGAGACGCCTTACACCTCACCTTCGGCTAGGACTCGCCGCACCCGCAGACGTAGCTCGCCCAGTTCCACCGTCTGCCCCACGAAGTCACTCTGGTCACGGCCGGCAGCTCCACCAAGAGAACCAGGACCTGCCAGGAAGTCCAGCGCAGACTGCAGCAGTGACATGGCGGCGGCCACTCAGTGGCAGCGGGAGCCAGGCTGCGGCTCCGCACTGCCGGGTCAGCAGCTGCTGGAGAACAACCCGGCCATCTTCCGCCCGCGCCGTGACGTAAACCGAGAGCAGGTTGCGTCGCGACGCCGCGGCCCCGCCCCGACGCAGCAGGCGGAGAGGCGCGTGGTTCCGCAGAGCCAGCAGGACGCGCAGGCGCAGAAGCTGCAGTCCCGGGGGTGTCACGGTCCGGAGAGGCGCGGAGAGGGGCGGTCGCCTTCTGGCCCTAACCTCGCCCCGTTGCTTCCGCTGGCTGGAGTTACGACCGCTTTCGCCGGGTCCAGCCTCGGTGCCTGGGGCGTCACGGGACGTTGGGCGTTGGTTGCTGCGGACCGTCCCAGAGCCTGACGCCTCAAGGTAGAAGGGAGGCCTGGAGCTTCTCCTAGGGTCCTTTAATGCCCGGTCTATCAGACAAGCAGCCAGCCTATAATCCACAAACATTCTTATGTTTTGGCCCACACAGGTTTGGGGGAGGACGAACTAGTTGCTAGCCTTAAGACTGAAAAACGATAAATTTAAAAGAAAAAAAAAGGCTTCACAACGTGCGTAGAAAACTCACCTGTCGGTACTGGACCCAGAATCCTGTGTGATGTCAACCGTCTAGAGCTGTTCACTTCAGGTGAGACTCGTGAGATCCCCTTACCTCTGGTTCCTGAAGCCACGTGAAGTTGCAGCTCCTCTGTAGATGATGTGTTTTGGAAATAAAAAGTTGGCCCTCAGGCTCAAATAAACATCTTAGCCTTTCCAGAACTGTATGCTATTAAACTACGTGCTCTCTTAAAAGTCAAGTAGAAAAGAAAGATGATCGTTAGCCACAGTGAGGTAGGTGGTAGGTGAGGAAGCTCACACACGGAGGAATAAAGAGCTGATGGAGTAGAGATGGTATCTGGAGGTTACTGAGAAGGTTTGTGGAGAACGGTGTGGGAGCTGAAAGGGCAGTGTGGTGTTGACATTGTTCTTAGATGGGAGACATGAACAGCCCAAACCAATGGGAGTTAAGCCTTCCTAGTACAGCCGAGAAGGGCCAAGTCACATCCAGATATGGGATATTTAGTTTGGGCATAGAAAAGACTTTTCTATAAGAAAAACACAAGCTGGGCGGTGGTGGTGTACACCTTTCCCAGCACTCAGGAGGCAGAGGCAGGTGGATCTCTGTGAGTTCGAGGCCAGCCTGGTCTACAAGAGCTAATTCCAGGACAAGCTCCAAAAGCTACAGAGAAACCCTGTCTCGAAAAACAAAAAACAAAAAACAAAACCACACACAAGAGGGGGACAGGAGGAAATAGGGCTTGCAATTGCAGGTAACTATGCATTTATTGAAATGAAGTTGAAGGAATCTTGGTGGATTCAGATTTTACTATATAGAAGGAAACGAAATCTGAAAGTGAGGGGAAAAAAATGGAAACCCAAGGCTTAAACAGTGTTCAGGAGACCTAAAACAGCCATTGTAAGAAACCTCATAAATAATTTGCTAGAATGGATAATGGAATTCAAGACTGTAAACTCTTGCTGGTATGACCTAGGACAAGTGGAAATCATGTAAATACTTTAGAAACCAGAGTCTTCTCAGACTAATTATTTCATAAATATACCTATATGGCTTTGTGGTAGATGCCATACCGAGAGCATGTTAACATATTGCATTTATGGGCTTCTCTCCTGATCTCATCTCATGTATGAACGCATACAAATCTAAAACTTTTACTCCACAAACACTTTCTCTTGTAGCAGATTTCATAGTAAAGGTTATTGCCAAAGAGTAAGAGAATTATTTTATACTGATGAACGAATGAAGTCATCAAAAGGATGTATCAGGGGATTTGAGAGTGGCTTGGTGGTATAGATTATGTACGCTTGCCGAGTGCAAAGGTTCAATTCTCACCACCTACATGGTGGTTCACAACCATTTGTAACTCCAGGTCTAGGGGATCTATTGCCCTCTTTAAATCTCGGTGTGTAAAGAACATTTACTAACCTCGAATACCTGGGCAATGAAACAAGTATGTTCTCTGACCACAGTGAATTAAGTTATCTAGAAGTTAGTATGTGAAAAATGTTCTGAATATTTGGAAAGTGGGTAGCTTACTTTTATGTGTCAAAGAATCAATCAAAAGTAGTATTTTTGAACTAGTTAAAAATGAAAATAAAGAATTTCATAATTGTGGGATACTATTAAGTCATTAGTAGGAAATAGATCACATATCAGTGACCTTAGTGGTCATCTTAAGAAACTAGAAAAAATGAGGTGGTGGTGGCATGCGCCTTTAATCCCAGCACTCGGGAGGCAGAGGCAGGCAGATCTCTGAGTTCGAGGCCAGCCTGGTCTACAAGAGCTAGTTCCAGGACAGGCTCTAGAAACTACAGGGAAACCCTGTCTCGAAAAAACAAAAAAAAAAAAAAAAAAAAGAAAGGAAGAAACTAGAAAAATCAGAGAAAATGAAACCCAAAGTAATTAGAAGAAGGGAGATAAATGCCAAAATGCAGTGAAATGAGCAACAAGACCTGATTCTTTAAGGTCAATGAAACTTAGAAGTCACTGGGCAAATTAAGTTAGAAAACCAGAAATGTATGAGATCAGAAATGAAGGAAATGTGTACTGAAAGGGTAACCAGAGCTGTTATGAACATTTTCCCAATGAATTCAACTTAGTCTAAATAAATGGATTCATTGAAAGCACAAATTTAACTTACTCAAGAAGAAATAGGTAAATAATTCTATACCTATTAAAAAAATTCAACTTCTAAATTAAAATCTCTTAAAGATTTCAGACTTACATGGCTCTACTGAAAATCCACTAAACATTTGAGAAAAATTATTTTAAAAATCTACATGAACTTATACAGAAAATTGAAGTATTTCTACAACTCATTCCCAACATCATAATATTGGTATCCTAACTTGGCAGAGACATTACAAGAAAATAACAAACTAATATTTTTCATGAGCATAACATTTTTTTTTAAAAAAATCTTTTTAAAAAAATTTATTAGATTAAAAAAAATACCAATCCAAGTTTTTACTCCCTCCCCTCCTCCCATTCCCTCCACATACTCTCCCATCCCACCCCCATCTAATCCTCAGAGAGGGTAAGGCACAGTGCTTTGTGGAAGGTCTAAAGCCCTCCCTACAATAGATAGCCTGAGCAAGGTATACATCCAAAGAGAATAGGTTCCCAAAAAGCCAATACATGCAGTAGGGATTAATCCTGGTGCCCTGCCAGTGGGCCCTCAGTCTGCCCCAGCCATGCAACTGTCAACCACATTCTGAGATAGTAGTTTGGTCCTATGCTTGTTCCTTCCCAGTCCGTCTGGAGTTGGTGAGGTCCTATTAGCTCAGGTAAACTGTTTCAGTGTGTGAACCCATCATTTTCTTGACCTCTTTGCTCATATTCTCATTCCTTCCACTTTTCAACTGAACTTTGGGAGCTCAGTCCAGTGCTTCAATGTGAGTCTCTGCCTCTGTTTCCATCAGTTGCTTGATGAAGGTTCTATGGTGATATTTAAGAAATCTTAAAAAAGTATGTTTTAGCAATTAAGTTTAACATGTAGGACTAACATCCTTAATCCAAAACACAAAACTTTATATAAGTGCCAACGTGATGCTTAAAGAGTTTCAGGCTTCTTATTTTGGAATTGGAATTGTTCAGTCAATAGAATGCTCATTTACCAAATTTTTTTTAAATATGAAATACTGTCTCTGTATATAAAGAATAATATATCACAACTGATTGAGGTTTATCTGTGTAATGTAAAGTTGACTTTATATTTAAATTTTGACCAATGTGATTTGTGCTTACCAAAAAGTAAAGAACAAAACAAAATAGCCTGACATAGTGAGGCACACCTTTAATAACTGCTCTTGAGAAGTGGGGCACAGAAGACTTTTAGGATAGTTAAAATGTTTTGTCTAATGCCATAAAGGTGAACATATGTCATCACACATTTCTCATTGCACAACACAAAGAATAAAGTATAATGTCAACTATGAACTTTTAATGATGTATCAGTATTGTGTAATTGTAACAAATAGGTCGCCTTAATACAAGAAGTTAATGAGGAAATGAAATGTGAATTAGTATAAAAGAATCCTATATTTTGTACTCAACTTGCTTTAAAAGTCTACTGGGGGGCTAGAGAGATGACTCAGAGGTTAAGAGCATTACCTGCTCTTCCAAAGGTCCTGAGTTCAATTCCCAGCAATCACATGGTGGCTCACAACCATCTGTAATGGGGTCTGGTGCCCTCTTCTGGCCTGCAAGCATACACACAGACAGAATATTGTATACGTAATAAATAAATTAATTAATTAAAAAAAGTCTACTGGGAAAAGCCAGGCATGGTGGTACAAATCTGTAATCTCAGCACTAAGGTGTCTAAAGCAGGGAGATCAGGAGTTTGAGGTTATCCTGGGCTGAGACCCTATGCAAAAAAAAAAAAAAAAACCAAAAAACCCTATTGGAGTAATGAAAAGAACTCAAAGACTGGAGGAAGAATTGCATATTCATAAATGATAAAAGAACTAGCCAGGTGGTGGTGGCACCAGCCTTTAATCCCAGCACTTGGGAGGCAGAGGCTAGCCTGGTCTACAGAGCAAGTAGTTACAGGCTCCCTAACTACTGGGAAACACTGTCTCGAAAAACAAAACAAACAAAAAATTTATAAACCATATACAAGTGTTTTGCCTGCATACATGTACACATGTGCACTCCATGTGTGCCTGGTCCCCTTGGAGATCAGAAGAGGGTGTATTAGGTCTCCTGGGACTTGAGTTACAGAGCAGTGTAACCTAACATGCAGGTGCTGGGAATTGGACCTGTGTCTTCTGCAAGAGCAACACGTGCTCTTAACTGCTGAGCCAACTCGTCAGTACCAGTTGTTTTCTTAATAATGTGGTAAAGTATGCATGACTTGCTGTGTAACTTAGGCTGTCCTCAAATTTGAACCTTTACCTCTAACCCCTTAATAATGAGATTATAAGCATGGGTTCAACACACATGTGCACACCACACACCATTGTGTGTGTGTGTGTCTGTGTGTGTGTGACATAAGCATATGCATTTGTGTACACCAGAAGTCAAGACTGGGTTTCTTTCTTTTCTTTTTTTTAAGGTTTATTTATTTTTTAAATTTATTTATTATGTATACAACATTCTGCCTCCATGTATGCCTGCAGGTCAGAAGAGAACACCAGATATTATTACAGATGGCTGTGAGCCACCAAGTGGTTGCTGGGAATTGAACTCAGATCCTCTGGAAGAGCTGCCGGTGCTCTTAACCCCTGAGCCATCTCTCCAGCCCAACACTGGAGTAATACCAAAAATGGTATTACTGGGTCTTAAGGAAGGTTGTTTCCTAATTTTCTGAGAAATCGCCACACTGACATTCAAAGGGGTTTTACCAGCTTGCACTCCCACCAGCAATGCACAAGTGTTCCCTTTTCCCACAACCTCTCCAGCATAAGTTGTCATCAGTGTTTTTGATCTTGGCCATTCTTACAGGTGTAAGATGGAATCTCAGAGTTGTTTTGATTTGTATTTCTCTGATGACTAAGGATGTTGAACATTTCCTTAAGTGTCTTTCAGCCATTTTAGATTCCTCTTTTGGGAGTTCTCTGTTTAGGTCTGTACTCCATTTTTTATTGGATTTTGTGTTCTTTTGGTGTCCAATTTCTTGAGTTCTTTGTATATTTTGAAGATCAGTTTGATGTGGGGTTAGTGAAGATCTTTTCCCATTCTATAGGCTGTTGTTTTGTTTTGTTGACCGTGTCCTTTGCTTTACAGAAGCTTCTCAGTTTCAGGAGGTCCCATTTGTTAATTGTTTCTCTCAGTGTCTGTGTTGCTGGGGTTATATTTAGGAAGTGGTTTCCTGTGCCAATGTGTTTAAGTGTACTTCCCACTTTCTCTTCTGTAAGGTTTAGTGTGGCTGGCTTTATGTTGAGGTCTTTGATCCATTTGGATTTGAGTTTTGTGCATGGTGATAGATATGGGTCTATTTTCATTTTTCTACATGTTGATATCCAGTTATGCCAGTACCACTTGTTGAATATGCTTCCTTTTTTCCATTTGATATTTTTTGTTTCTTTATCAAAGATCAGGTTTTCAAAGATGTGTGGATTGATATCCAGGTCTTCTATTTGGTTCTATTGGTCCTCCTGTCTGTTCTTACGCCAATACCAGGCTGTTTTCAGTACTGTAGCTCTGTAGTAGAGTTTGAAGTCAGGGATTGTGATGCCTCCAGAAGTTCTTTTATTGTATAGGATTATTTTGACTAGTCACAACTTCTTTGGCAAAATGTATGCATTCTTTGTCCATTTTTAAAATTCCATTAGTTGTTTTTTATATTAAACCTGTTTAATATAAAAGTTTGATTTTTAACAAATGTGTCCAAGAAAGAGCCCACAGAAGACAGTAAAGCTCATGGAGGCAGGGCCCTCCCAGTGCCCTAGGAGGGAGCATGTTACCTCCTTCTTCTTCCTCTTTTCACCACCCCTAAAGAGGTTTGGGAAGAAACAGGGAAGGGGCTGGTCCCCAGTCTGTATAAGCAGTGTGGGTAAAGGGCTATGAAGAACAAGGTATTAGACCTGGGCTAAAAATGGGAGAAAGGGAGCAAAGACCATTTGCCAGAATCCACAGATCTCTGATTCAAAAGAAGTGGGATGGAAACCAAAGCACAAGCAGCACTCATTCCCGTTCCCCTCCCAGGGCTGTAAGGGAAAAGGGGCAGGTAGGTTCACCAAGACATGACTCTCCTCATTGTGGTCAAGAGAGCGAGGTGAAGGCCAGGGTCTCCCTGACAGTTTGAAAGAGTGAGAAAACCAAAATATATTGTATAGGAGTTCAGCTAAAAGCCCTGCCAGAGCAGAACCAGGCTGGGGAAGTGGTTTTTGTAGGCTCTGCTGTGATCACTGCCACCTAATCCTGGGAGCCAGGTAATTTGCCATGGCCTTGTTTGCAACAGCTGCCTCATCTGTCGTGGCAGACTTAGGATCTCTTCTCCACTGTCATATTTCTCAATCTCCTTGGCAAGGTCTCTCTCAGGCAGACAGAAGTCCTCACACCTTCACAGTATCTTGGAGCAGATACCGGTATTCATTCTGGATGCCCATCAGCTAGGAGCCATTTCTTTTGATGTTGGGGAAATCCATGTTATGAGTTGATAGGCAGATCTCTTCATATTTTGTCCCGGTAAATATGTCACTGCCAACCAGGTGGACCTTGACTCATTCCAGTCTTTGAAGTAGATAGACATTTGACCATTTTACATGGCTGGTCTTTTTTTTTTTAAGATTTATTTATTTATTATGTATATAGTGTTCTGCCTACATGTATACCTGCACACCAGAAGAGGGCACCAAATCTCATTATAGATGGTTGTGAGCTACAATGTGGTTGCTGGGAATTGAACTCAGGACCTCTGGAAGAACAGGCAGTGCTCTTAACCACTGAGCCATCTTTCCAACCCCCATGACTAGTCTTTAGTTACCACAAAGTCATTCTTATATAATGCTGAATACTGCATTGGGAAAAGGCTGAGGTGCCTGTGTCTTCTGTCTCAAAGTCCAAATCATTTCTATTCTAAGATCCTCAATTCCAATTAAATAAAGTTGAATTTCCTGACTTGGGATCTGCATGGGCATTATCACTTCACATGGAGCCTGAGGGATGAGCTAGGTCATGGAGCACTAACATACACCTGCAATAGGCCCTAGAGCACTCCTCAACTGAACCTGTCTAGCTGCTCTTATTATTGGGTTATAAAGAGTCTGTATATTCTTTAGTTCATAGACCCTTATCAGATAAGACTTGCAAATAATGTTTCATGTTTTATAGCTTATCTTTTATTTTCTTAATCTTATCCTTTTGAGTCACAAAAGGTATTAATGTTGATGAAGCTCAACTTTAGCATTTTATTTGCTTATTTATTTATTTATTGTACTTTTTAAAAATAGGGTCCCTCTACATAGCCGAGGCTATCCTGGAACTCACTATATAAAACAAACTGGCCTCTAACTTGCCTGTATGTTGCCTCCCAAGGGACTAAAGATGTAGGCCACCATGCCAAGATTGTTGTTTATGCTTTTTAATGCTGTCTTTAGAAATCTTTGCCTGCAGCAATTTCCCCAAAACTTTCTTCTAAAAGTTTCATGCTTTTGTCTGTTAAATTCAAATCTTTGCTCTGTTTAAATTCATTTTGTTGGGGTTCTTTGGCATATGGATATTCAGTTGTCCCTATACTATTCGTTGAAAAGAACATTCCTTTCTCTATTAAATAATCTCTGCTCCCTTGTCAAGAATAAAAAGTCAGTTAACCATAGTTGTTTGAATTTATTTCTGAGCTTTACATCTCTGTGCCAGCACTAGGAAAACATGAGTCTTATCTGCCTGTCAGTGGATAAGCTGATAGTACCTTTAACACAGTGAAAGTATGACAGCAGTAAAAAGGACGTGCATTGTGACATTCTCAGGAACATGGTAAATCTCAGGTAGCAGAAGCCATACTAAAAAGGTCCCTTAGTGTATGCCTCATGAACAAGGCATTCTGGAAATGGGCAAAGTATCAGTAATAGCAGAAACACCAGTGTCTGTCATGAACATCAGCCAAGTCTAAGGTCTAGGCATGGAAAGCTTAGAAGGGCTAGCTGAGGATGGAGTACCCTTCAGTCTTTATTTTATGAGTATGGATGTTTTGCCTGAATGTATGTCTGTGTGCCATATGCTTGCAATGTCCACAGAGGCCAGAAGAGAACATCAGAATTCTTGATAGCAGAGTTACAGATGGTTGTGAGCTGCCATGTGGGTGCTGGGTTATGAGCCATGGTCCTCTGAAAGAATAGCTAGTGCTTTCAACCACTGAGCCATCTCTCCAGTCTTTCTTCAGTCTTTATGGTTGGGGTAACACAACTGTGTGTATTCCTCAGCAGCTCAAGAGAACCGCCCAGCAAAGGCATGGTTTTGACTGCATAATCTAAAGCAGTGATTCTCAACCTGTGGATTGTGACCCTTGGTGGTTGTTGAACAACCCTTTTGCAGGGGTCACCTAAGACCATCAGAAAACATATATATTTACATTACTATTCATAATAATAGCAAAATTACAGTTATGAAATAGCAATGCAAATAATTTTATGGTCAGAGGGTCACAGCATTAGAAAGGCTGAGAACCACCAATTCAAAGAGTGAGCCTTAAGTGAACGTAAACCAGGGATACAACAAAAAACCATGTTGCTACTCATGCCTGCCTTTGCCATCTAGGCACCACCTGCTTATCCTGGAGCTAATAAATCTGTTTTTGTTTGTGTTTTTATCTTACATATTGTCATTTATCATGAACAAGGAAGATGAAAGAACTTGTCTTTTTGTAACTGTTTTTTTTTCCTTCTTAGCATTGTGTTTGAATTTTACCTCTGGATTCATGTGTAGGGTCCTCACAACATTAATGGCTTAATAATAAGTCATATTTTTTCCTTTTCTTGTTGTAACAAACCTTGCTTCAGTGCAGAGTCCAGTTGTGTCCCCTCAGATTCAGCTGTTTCCCTGTAAGGGTGCTGTTTGCACTTTATAGAGTTGTTACTAACTGCCAGTTCAGATATGGCCCCTGTTTCTCCCTAACATAGCCAAGTGTCCTCCTCATATCCTAGCTAGCTCTTGACTGAGTGTCCTTACTATTCTAATTAGTACCACATTGCTTTCAGTTGTGTTTCCTTGATTACTAGTAAAGTTGAATTTTTTTCTTTCTTTTTCAGTGCTGGGGACAGAACCCAGGACATCATACATGTAAGGTAGGCTATCTCCCACTGAGCAGTACTCAGCATGAATGCCTTATATTTATTTGCATCTTGCTTCTTTCCTATCTGAAAATTGATAGTTGACTTTGTTATCCCTTTGTTTTTTCTGTATCGTCTTGTAAAGACTGGTGCTTGATTGCTAGAGCAGCTTGCCACATCACCCCCTTGCCTCTGATTTTGTTGTGCCTGATGTTAGATCAACAGCATCCCCTTCAGAGTAAACTCAGTCGTACTTTATGTTAACCTTGTTTCAGTACTAAAGGGCTTGGGCTTGTGACCACCCTTCAAGTATCCTGGCTCCCATCCTCCCAGGTACTTTCCCATCCTCCCAGGGAGTACCACTACCTTTCAGCCTCATCTCCCCTAACTCTGCCGCCTAAGGCTGTCCTTCCTATGTCTTAGTAAACCTGCCCAAAGCGGGGTACATTTATGTTGTTGGGTAGTGGGCTTGCCATTCTGCCATTATTAACTTTCCTCTTACCGTCTTAGAACCTGCTCTCCCAGAAACACCTCTTTACCCTGCTTGGGCAGACATATTCCACCTTACCCCTGGTCACAACTTCATCGTCCGACTAACCTTGCCACGCTTCTATCCTCTCTCCCATGATTGCAAGTGGGGACTTGGAAAATACTTCCCAGTGACTCACACTTCCATATCCTGTAACTGCTAAGTGGTTCTCAGTGTTTCTACCACTGGGTCTGGTGTGGATACAGATGGATTCCAAGCTGTATATTAGCCCTTTGCTCCTGGAGCACAAATACCTCTCTTTCTTAGAGAACGTTTCAGCTGGCATTGTTTCTGAACATTTAAAAACATCCCAGAGCTGTGAGCTAAGGCCATAACAGCCCTCAGGGACATTGTCTTTAGCCAGAAGATGTGCTGAAGCCTGACAAAGCAGCTTGTAGTGGAGACTTGGGGTCAGATTTCAGGCCTTCCCTGGTCCCATCGTTTGCTGAGCATCTACCCTGTATCGTCAGTGCTTTCCCAGAGACAGACAGTGTATCCTCCCAATCACAGAGCTCACTGATGAGTCTGATGCTGATACTCTTTGCCTGTGGCTGGGAATCTGAAGGGGCTACCTTGTGAAGTGTCCCTTTCTTGGTCTCTATACCTAGCCCTGTTTCTACATTGAAATGGCTGAAGTCCACAGGTTTGGCCACTGGGACATCCCACTGATAAGAGCTACACTTCTTCCCAGGCTGCTGTGACAACTTGGTGGCCCCACCATGTCCAGGCCTCAGACCCAGGAGCAGGCAGTGGACTCCGAGGGAGACTCATCCTTACACAGGAGAGACGAGGAGGGGCCTCAGAGCTCCCACCGCATGCTGGGCTTCAGCGATGCACTGCTCTCCATCATTGCCACTGTCATGGTCAGTGCTGGGCCCACCTCAAATCCACCCTGGTTTCTGTAGCAGCTTCGGATACCCACGCCTTTCATGAAGTTGGGGCTGCTCAGCAATAGTCAAGAGCTCACATACCTCTGCCTCTGAGTATCCACAGCCCAAGAAGCATCTCTTCGTTATTTTTGTCTTTGTTCCTTTAGATCCTGCCTGTGACCCACACAGAGATCTCACCAGAACAGGTAACAGGAGCAGACTGGTTTGTACAGTGGGCCAATAAGAAAGTCCAACCTGGACTTGGGGAGCCAACCCCCCAATCTGCAGGCAGCAGAGCCCAAGGCAGGGTGTTTATTGAGAGGGCAGGACACCTGTGTTTCTTCCTGGGAGGCTACATACTTAGAGTTGGGGCTTAAGCACAGGCTCCTGCAGAGGAGACTTCTTCTAACCAGATGGACAGGTAGTTTTAGCATGTCTGCCCCCACCAAACTAGCATGTGGGGGTAGCAAAGAGCTTTTTAAAAAGCATTTCCATTTATAGCCAACTTCATGGAATTTTTATGTTTTTTTCCGGAGCCAACAACATGTAGCTCTTCAGTGAACTTTGAGACTTGGATAACACTGAGGTGTCTTCCTTGGTTTCATCCTTGTGACTGGCATGGCACCATACAAGCCTCAAGAGGCAGGTTGCAGCACTACCTCACTGGCCCACAACAATGAGGTGTGATTCTAGCTATACCTGCAAGCTGAGATAGATCTTTGGGGAGGCCCCAGAGCTACTGAGGTTTTTCTTTTGAACTGTGGTTACAACACTAGTGTTGTAACCGCACTTAGACTGTGCTTAAAGCTGTTCTGATGAGAAAACGCCTGCTAGTGGGTGGTCTACATAGCCAGCTCCAGGCTAGTCAGGACTACACAGTGAGAACCCGTCTCAAAAGAACCTAAATAAAATTAAAAAACATAGTGAACAGATACAGCTTAGTGGTAGAGTGTTTGCCTAGCCTGCATGAATGAGGCGGTAGTTTTAATCCCTGGTACTGAAATTTTAAAATTACATTTGTTTTTTGTTACTGTTTTCCGAGACAGGGTTTCTCTGGATAGCCTTGGCTGTCCTGAATCTTGCTCTGTAGACCAGGGTGGCCTCGAACTCCTAGAGATCCATCTGCCTTTGCCTCTGAGTACGGGGATTAAAGGCTGCACCACCCCCACCTGAAAATGTATTACTGCGAGAGTATAATGTGCATGGGATAGTGCAGGCACACATATCCTACAGCATGTGTGGAGAGATCCAAAGATACTTATCTGACTTTTCTTTTGGTTTGATTTTTTTTTTTTTTTTTGACAAGTTGTCTCTGAGTAACAGTTCTGGCTGTATTGGAACTTGCTTTGTAGACCAGGCTGACCTCAAACTCACAGAGAAGATCTGCCTGCCTCTGCATCCAGAGTGTTAAAATTAAAGGTATGTGGCACTATGCCTGACTTCTGCCCAATTTTTTAAAAAGAAGACTTAACTTCTAGGCCTGGTGGCAAATTGCCTATGATCAATATCTGCTCTGGAGGTTGAGACAAAAAGGTTTCCAAGTTCAGTGCCAGCCTAGGCAACTTAGACCCTGTCTTAGAATAAAAAGTAAGAGGCCAGGTGTGGGAGTGTGCACCTTTAATCCCTAGCACTTGGGAGGCAGAGACAGGTGGACTTTTGTGAATTCAAGGTCAGTCTGGTCTCCACAGTGAGTTCCAGAACAGCCAGGGCGATATAAAGAGACCCTGCCTCAAATACAGACAAAAAGCTGGGCACACCTTTAATCCTAGCACTCACAGAGGCAGGTGAATCTCTGTGAGTTGGAGACCAACTTGGTGTACAAAGTGAGTTCCAGGACAGCCAGACTCTTTAACACAGAGAAACCTAGTCTCAACAAACAAACAAAAGCAACCCAAAAGTGGAAAGACACTTGAGGGTATAGCTCAGTGGTGGAACACAGGAGACAAAAACATACAAACGAATGTTTGTGAGAGCATTTGATAGGATGATTCTGAAATGAAATTTCAAGTCACGATCTAAAGCGATACTTGCACAAGAAGAACGAACGGAGCCAATAAACCAATTGATTTGAGTATGTTTAAAAATATATATTCCTTCTCATGATTTCTGAGGTAAGTGTTCTTGCCTTTGAAAATTGAGGTTTTTTTTCAGTACAGTGGTCTCTGTTCAAGCCACAACCCCTTGAGTAGTATCTATGGCAGACCCATTCTGCTTGTAATCTCATTGGGGACTTTTAAAGGTGTCCTGCCCATGACTATGCTAGATCTAACCTTGCTATAGCTTAGACATTTATGTCTCCAGAATTCACATGTTGGAACTTAAACCCCAAAGTGAACACTTTAGAAGGCAATTAATTACCTTCTAAAAGGACTGTATCCCTTATGCTGTGACTGTTGAGGTGCTTAGACTCTCCCTGACAACAAGCCTGCTGACAGCCAGGACTTTTTTCCACTTGAAGTGATGGTATCAGACTGTAACACCCAGTAATCTGTTGCCTTAGAACTGCCTGTAAAAGACACCTTTG
The DNA here is from genome assembly GCF_903992535.2 of Arvicola amphibius. NCBI lineage: Eukaryota > Metazoa > Chordata > Mammalia > Rodentia > Cricetidae > Arvicola > Arvicola amphibius. Next base: position 264,301 of record NC_052047.1, on the reverse strand, counting down.
AGGGTGGATGTGGGATAAGTGTGGCAGATGTGAGATTAGACTGGGAGCAGACATAGACTGTGTGCACTATGAGGCTGGGGACCTTCCTAAATGTCTCACTCTGCATTAATGTAAGTCTTGTTGAAATAACCACTGTGGGGTCACATATGTTACTTTGTTCTTTTCAAACAGCAATTTGACAAAAGTATACAGAAACTTCTAGCAACTAGGATTGCTGTCTACCTGATGACATTTCTAATTGTAACTGTGGCGTGGGCAGCACATACCAGGTAGGGAGTCAGACCTTTAATACAAGGTCCTCACTGTCATGAGTTACTTAGGGTAGGCAAAGGAAGAACAGGAAGCTTCCTTAGGCAGAGCTGGGCATGAAGGTGTTGCATTCCTGGCTGTAGATCAGCATGATCAAAGGAAATACTCTTCAGAGAATGCTTAGTGTGCAGAAAAATCCAGATCTTAGTAAATATTTCACCACTCTGTGTGTGTGTGTGTGTGTGTGTGTGTGAGAGAGAGAGAGAGAGAGAGAGAGAGAGAGAGAGAGAGACAGAGAGAGAGACAGAGACAGAGACAGACAGAGACAAACGGAGGAGAGAGAAAGAAACTGTAGTAGACCAGCCTGCCTCTGCCTCCTAAATGCTGGGATTAAAGGCATGCATCCATCTCACTGTTCTTTAAAAGTACCTTGAAAAGTACAGAAAAATGTTTCATGTTATATACTTGTTCTTGGCAAGATGATGCTGATAGATGCCTTCCTGTTTGAAGAATTGGGCAGGCTTTACCTTTTTCGTCTCCCTTGTTTATAGAATGTTCAGGAAGCTCACAGCCTCGTGGGTGACTTTAGCCAACCTTCCCTATACCTGCATTATGATTCATTCATTGGGGGCCACACCCACTGTGAAAAACATCAACAGCAGGGTTCTGAGGCCCAGGGAGCCTGTGAGGAACTTCATAGATCTATTCTGCATCCTGCTTTGGGTACTCACTTACACGCATGGTCTTAGTACCAGCAAGTAGGCAGCAGAATGGCCATCTCTGGGATTGCAGCCCCTTCTATTTGGCATATTAAGACTTGAGCCCAAATGAGCCTGCGCCACTGATGTGAGCTAGAGGTAGCTTCTGGAGTGAGAATGGCAGTTCAGCTGAGTCCAGTCCAAGAGAAGGACATACTCAGAGTTGGATGGGTGGCATCCTGAGCCACAGTCAAAGACTATTGGGAGCAACCCTGTTGTAGGGCCCAGGCATTGGAGGAAGCTTCATGATCCTTGGCAGTCTGTGCTCATGTTTCCATGAAGGATGGTGCTCCATTTTGTTTTCTATTTATGTTGTAGTATCGCCATATAAAACAATTCTCTGTTAAATACCAACTTAGCAGGTGCAGTGTATGAAATCTTTGAGGGGAAAACGAAAAAGGAATATTTCCTTTCTTCAGAATGGATTTTAGACATAATGAATAAAAACACAAGTGTACTGCACAATAGAGCTCTAGCTTCACATCCCCAGAGCCTGATTCCCAGTAAGTGTGGCTGGACAGGCAGCTCACAGCCACCCTGCTAGTCCTGCCCTACCTTCTTCAAGACTTTCTCTGAAAAGACTGTCCCTAAGAGCTACACGCTGTACAGGTGATTTCTGTAAACTATTCCTGCAAAATAACGAGAAGAATGTATGGAAAAGATACATGCTTCCCTGCATAAGCTATGTTTTCTTTGAATTTTCCGGCTTTCATACACTAGGTATTTATGTTTTTTAAAAGTTAAATTTTAGCCGGGTGGTAGTGGTGCATGCCTTTAATCCAAGCACTTGGGAGGCAGAGGCAGGTAGATCTCTGTGAGTTTCAGGCCTGGACTACAAGAGCTAGTTCCAGGACAGGCTCCAAAGCCACAAACACACCCTGTCTTGAAAAACAAACAAACAAAAAGTTAAATTTTATTTTTTGTGTGTGCCAAAATCAGAGGATAGCTTGTAGGATTTGGTTCTCTCCTCCTGCCATGTGGGTCCAGGGATCAAACTCAGGTTCTCAGGATTAATAGCAACCTAGTCTTCTCATCAGTCCCACTAGGTAGTATCTTAAATTTGATCAAAAGTGACATCTTTAGTGACGCTTTAGCTAGAAAATACTGTGGGAGGTGCATTTTAATTTTAATATTATCAGAGCTATATTTGAATGATGGCCCATCTTCTCTTTTTCCTAACTTTAGATTGTTCCAGGTTGTTGGGAAAATAGATGATACACTTGCCTTGCTTAACCTGGTAAGTTATTGTTGTTTTGAAAAATGAGTTTAGGTATGATTTAGCCCTCTTGAAAGATAGGAAAGGTATGGGTCCCCACAACCTAGATTCTGTCCATTCCTGGAAGTTCCTCAGATAGCCCATGGGGTCAGTCTGTCCAGGGCAGGGGCACAGGCTTCTTGGTTCTAGTGCCACAATTCCTGTAGATATATTGCTGCCTTCCTGGAGTGTCCCTTACTCTCTAGGCTTTCTGGTGATGTGACCTCCCTCCTTTCCTTTCACTACAGGCCTGCATGATGACCATCACCCTTCTACCCTACACAGTGAGTAAAAAGATCATCTCCCTGCACGCCTCACTGAGCACATCCCTGTGTGGCAGTCCTTAGAAGTGCAGGTTCAAGCCAGGTGATGGTAGCACATGCTTTTAACCCCAGTACTTGGGAGGCAGAGGCAGGCAGATCTCTTTGAGTATCTAGCCTGGTCTATGAGAGCTAGTTCTGGAACAGGCTTCAAAGCTCAAACCCAGTCTCAAAAAACCAAAGAGAAAGAGAGAGGGAGGGAGGGAAGGAGGGAGGGAGGGAGGGAAGGAGGGAGGGAGGATAAAAAAGAAAGAAAGAAAAAAGAGAGAGAAAGAAGTGCAGGTTCAAGTCCTGGAGTACAAATTACAAAGAGAGTTCCAGGGAACTAGTGGTTGGGGCTGAATAAAGAGGAAGGAATTTAGGACTGCTAGAGGCAGAGGCCACTGAGAATGTCCCTGATGCCCCTTCTTCCCACCATAATCTAAATCTCTCCATAATCTCCACAAGCATTTAAAATTCTAATATAAGCATTATAGCTATACAAAACTATAATGTAGATAATTCAGACCTGAAGGATTTTACATGAGGTTAGTGATACTGGCTTTAAAGGCCTGAAACAGTGGGTTGCAGAGCTGAATATATCCATGCCCAGCCCCATACCCTCATCCTCACACTAGGACAGTTTTCTTCTCAGTGCAGCAGACTGAGGGGAAGCTCATTATACATCACTTCAGAACCTAGCTCTGATAGCCTTTGGGGGTTTGTGGGGATTCTTTTGACAGTTTTCTCTAATGGTGACGTTTCCTGATGTGCCCCTGGGCATCTTCCTGTTCTGCATGTGTGTGATTGCCATTGGATCTGTGCAGGTAGGGACACGGGGTATGATGATGTGTGTTTGCCATGGGGTGTGCAGGTCAGGTGCCAACATCCTGATCTATATCTCAAGTAGGGGTCTTACCCATAATTGCACCTGGGATGTGGCATACCCAGGGCCTCACAGTCTCAGAATAGGATGAAAGTTTCTACCTTCTTCTTGACCCCAGCCTCTCAGAACTTCCCAGGGTAAGAGGCTATCAAGGAGGGACCCTCTTGCTCCTAACCCCTAAAAATGTGTTGGCTCAAGGGTTAACTGGTACTTCCTCTACCTGCTGATGGTGCCCTCTAGCCTGTCTTGTTTGTTTTGTTTTGACTACAGGCACTGATCGTGGGGTATGCTTTCCACTTCCCATACCTGCTGAGTCCTCAGATCCAGCACTCTGCACACAGGGCCCAGTCCCGACGGCACATCCTGCTCCTAGTCCTCCGTGGCCCAGCTCTGTGTTTTGTTGCAGCTATCTTTTCTCTCTTCTTCTTCCCCTTGGTGAGCACTGAGAATCTCAGAGGACGTCTTAGCACAGCTGAAAAACATCAAGGACAGTCAACAGGAGAAAGAACAGGCAATGCTGTAGAAGCTGAGTTGAACAGGGTCCACTTAAGTACTATGAAAGTACATTGAATTTTAAACCAAAGTATCCTAAGAATTGTGGAAAATAACAAATACTAGTTATTTTAAATCTTTGGTAATAGGCATGAGCACTCTCACACATGGATACAAACAAAAAATAATAATTAAATGTAGTTAAAATTAAATAAGTAAAAATTAATGAATTTTGGTAAGCATTTCAAGACCTTGGCAGGTCATCTTCTTGTGAGGGGATAAGGTTCCAGCTGAGTGGGTAGGAGCCAGGGAGCCCAGAGACTTTTAAACTACAACAGAACCGTATATAGGAAGCATCTAGCCAAGCAGCCCTTGACTGGAGAGGTCACAGGTAAAGTGTCTTTTCAAGCCCATTCCCTTTAATTTCTTATTTGGAATGCATACCTTCTGTTGTTGAGCTGTTTCCATTCTTTATGTATTCTGGATACTAAATTCTCAGAAAGTACATGACTGGTATGCATTTCTTATTTATGATAGTTCTTCCTTTTGGCATTAAGCCTTTATACACAGTTTGTTTCCATAAAGGACAGTTCTCTGGATTTTCCTTTGTTGTTCCTGCTGTCCCTCCATCTGTGACAGAAGAATGGGACCAGACTTCAGGTGTGAGCAGTTCAGATTCCCAGGGAAACATCCTGACCTGTTTTCTTTCTTTCTGTAGTCATATGTCCTGATGGTGACTGTCATCTTCCTTCCTCATATCAGCAAGGCTACCACCTGGTGCAAAGACAAGCTCACGGGTAGGTGACCATGCACAGTAAGCATGTTGGAAAGTTCTCCTGGCTACTTCCAGGAACCACTGATTGGGAATAAGACATCAGTATGTGATGGCCCTTCTGGGCTGAGCCTTGGTCTGGTGGTGGGTTTGCTGGGCCCTGGCTGCTTCTTGCCCCTTAAAATCTCTGCATCATTTCACCTCCTGTCCCTTTGGAGAAGAGGGCAGTGATAGCCACAGTGGTCTGACAGTCCCCCACCTAGGCTATTTCCTTCCCTTGGCATATCACAGGCCACAGGGAGTCTCCAGCTCACAATGTGGAGCCCTTCAGTATTGATCTGCACGCACCTCTCAGCAAAGAGCGGGTGGAAGCTTTCAGTGACGGTGTCTATGCTATCGTGGCCACACTCCTCATCCTGGACATCTGGTGAGGACCCCAACTATGCTACTTTGGCCCATCTTCCAGGTGGTAGTATGTCTTTCAGTGTCTTGTGAGTACCTGCAGATTTATGTAGGCACCCTCTTCCCCCTCGACCTGAAAGCACAGGTGCTAGCTAGGGAGAGTGATCTTGTGCGGCAGCTCCCTCAGACCTTCTCCTCTTCCATACCTCTATGGCTTCTGTCTGGCCTGGCTCTGATACAGTGCTGTTGGAGCTCTAGTTTGGGTGCTCACTTTTATTCCCAAGTGTCTCTCCCATCCCACCCACTCCCCCTTTTTTAATGCCCCTTGACCTCATCTAGTCTATGGTTCCTCAGTCATATTCCATTGCATTCTTATTTTATTAAACATGTTACAACTCTGGTTTTAGATTCTGCATCTGACACTATGATTCTCCTGATACTTTTGAGTAGGTTTTCCTATTATAATTTGTGAATTCTTATTAGCTAGAAGTAAATATTCATTAGTACCTGATATCTTCAGGCCTTAGATTTAAAGAATATTCCAGAACAATCTCCTTTTGCTTCCATTGCCAGGGCTGAAGGACTCACAGTAAGAGGCCATGTTAGGGCAGGAAATTGTAGCCAATAGAAGACTGCCGCCTCCGCCCTCTTCTCTTTTATACTCACTTACGTCCCTCCTTCTGGCTAATTTGGAGAAAGCAATGGGTACTTGGGTGTCCTGTCGTACACGTCCAGGTGATGGATTTCCATCACTAGACTCTATGCATTAATACAAGCTGCAAGGTTCAGGATAGCTGTGGAGGCTGTCTTTTATAGGCACCCTATCCTCAGAAGGCTGTCCTTCACCAATGAACCAGAACTATCTGTCAATTCCTGGCTGTCAGATAGGGCCACCAGTTGTCAGAGAATATACAGGACTGGTTAAATTTGCATTTTGAGTGAAGAAGTGGTAACTGATTAGTATGCTAAATATATGTAAGTAGCACATAGGGAAAGGAACATTTGTGTACTAAAGATCACACGTCATTAATCTCAAATTCACTTATGTTGCTTTATCTATCCCGGGGGTCCGGCCATCTTTGGGAGGCTATTACAAATGCCATCTGTTCATACTTCCCAGTGAGGACAACGTTCCGGATCCCAAGGATGTCCAAGAGAAATTCAGTGGCAGCCTTGTGACTGCCCTGGGTGCATATGGGCCACAATTCCTGGCATACTTTGGCTCCTTCGCCACAGTGGGTCTGCTCTGGTTTGCCCATCATTCACTCTTCCTGCATGTCCGGAAGGCTACACAGACCATGGGGTTACTCAACATACTGTCACTGGCCTTTGTGGGTGGCCTCCCTCTGGCCTACCAACAGACCTCAGCTTTTGCCCGACAACCCCATGATGAACTTGAGCGTGTGCGTGTCAGCTGCGCCATCATCTTCTTTGCCAGTATCTTCCAGTTTGCCATCTGGACTGCAGCCCTGCTGCATCAGACAGAAACACTGCAGCCAGCTGTGCGATTTGGTGGGCAGGAGCATGCTTTCATGTTTGCCAAGCTTGCACTGTACCCCTGTGCCAGCCTGTTGGCCTTTGCTGCCACCTGCCTGCTGAGCCGGTTCAGCACAGCCATCTTCCACCTCATGCAGATTGCAGTGCCCTTTGCCTTCCTACTGCTCCGTCTCCTTGTGCGCCTTGCCCTGGCAGGCCTTCAAGCCCTGTGGGACCTCCGGCCAGAGCACCCTCAGTCAGGCCAGGGTGAACCTGAGGCACAGTCTCAGCTCTTGCCTGCCCCCTGCTAATGCCAAGGAAGCTACGTCTGCCCGTTCCAGGCGTACTGTAAGGGGTTCTATGAAGATGGCTCGGTAGAAGTTTGTGACCTTGGGGCTGTGGTTTTATTGGCTTGAGTATTGTGTACATTGTGAAATATCAAGATCTATTTTCAAGATTATGAACATTGTTCACATTTTGCAGTGAGGGGTTTCATGGGAACTAATTTTATTGCTTTTACCCATTTACTTTCCTCTTTCCTCCCTTTCCCAACACTGCCACGGGAAGTTACCTTCTGACTAACCTGAATAAGCTGCTTGGGGCTGTCACTGAGGTCTTGTTTGAGGCAGCAGCACCCAGCCAAGATCAGAGGGCCATCCCTTTTACCTGCTATGTCCTGCATATGGCCACACAAGCCATCCTTATGCTCAGAACCTTCAGGCAGTTGAGTCTGGGCTAAGTCAGGCTGAGAAGTTGCTGTCTGGCTTACGTCCTCACAAGTGCAGAGCTTCCCTGGTGGGACAGACAGTTTCTCTGCCCATTCCCATACCAGTTGTTAGACAAAGACAGAGGCAGCAGCTACAGGACAGCAAAGCCCACAATGTATTTGGCCCAGATATAAGTTAGATCACATTCAGGTAGTGATAAATTACACACAGAGACAGGACATACTCCACAAAGTGACAATCTCACCTAATACAGAGGACATGCTACACTGACCTTAATTTACAAACAATTCCTATAGATTGAAATAAAAGTGAAAAACTACATCACAATTTCTTTCGAACGTGGAAAATGATGTAAACATGAGGAACATCTATACTGAGAACACAAATGGCTATCTGATGCACTTGTATGCACTTTTGGCAAAAGCAGGTGAGGGTATGGCACAGTGGGCCTATGAAGCTGCCAGCCAGGTATATCCCCTGGTCCATACCATAGCCACTTCTGAGAGTGGCACAAGCCCAGGATCTAGACCTATTTACTTGTCTGTGGGGGTAAGCATCACAGGCTACTTCCCACATAGGTCCTTCCCCATCTAGGGCTGGGGCTGGCCCACTGACATCTTTGGCCCCCATCTCCCCCATCCTTTTACTTTTGGGGAGGGGTTTTAATTCTACAGCCCCGTCCTTGAGCGTGATATTCTCTTGCTTTAGTTCCCACGAAATGAATTACAGACATACACCACCAGGCTTGGCTAGACAGCTCCTTCTGGGGCATACGCCTCTGGGGTCTGAGGTTGACAACTGAATTCTGGCCATCAGAGCCACCTTGGTTTGTAGGAGCCAGAGTAGCAGCTCTGCATCTACAAGGAAGGGCTGCAGGCTGGCAAACAGCATGTATATAAAGTGCTATAAGTTGAGTCTAAGGGAGCTTTAGCACTCCACAACAACAGGTGTTATTTACACATTCCTCAACCAGGTTCCACCTGGCCCTGTTCTGATCCCTTCTTGGCACTAGGTGCTCACTTGAGGGCCGAGGAGGGACACTCAGACCCTGGCGCACACTCCAGCTGTGACACATGGGTGACACCTGAACTTGACTAGCCTCCCCTCCCTAGGTATAGCTTTTCAGCTCAGGGCCACCAGCTGGATGAGACCTTGCAACTGGAGATGAGCCCAGAGGACTTGAGGATACCACACCCACCCAATGGGGGCAGGAGGGACAAGCAGCATTCTGTATCTGCTAGGCCAGGGCCTAACAGGGCTAGCTGCTTTGAAAGAACACAAAAATAAGATCAGAGTGCCCACCTGGATGGCCTGCACCCAGAAGGCCCGCACCCAGAAGTGTTGGGCTCAACGGGCTGTAAGAGAGGCTTTAAAGGAAGAAGTGTGACTAACAGGACCAGTCGTGTGCAGAAGACAGACTAGCCAGAGCCTCATGACCATGTCATATAGACCAGTACTGTGGCAGTGGCCAATACCTACCCACTCCTAGGTTTGCACATGACATTGGATAAGGATGAGGTATGGTAACATCCCAAGACCCATGAAGATGGTATGGTCAGTGGTATAGCTAAGTCCATCTGTTGGCCAGCCAATGTGTGACTTGGAACAGAACCAAAGACGGGAAAGGCTGGGTAGTTGAGACCCTTCATCTTGGCTCCTCTATTAAGGATTGCTCTCAGGAGCAGGCAAGGTGTCCACTCGGGTTTCCCTGATGTTGCCAGCCTTCCTGGGCTTCTGCTTGGCCTTCCTCAGCATGTGGACCTGTTCCAAGGCAGGGATGGAGGGTCAGAGGGCCAGAGTGACATTACAAGTGATAGCCCTGGGACCTCTGGGCCAGTGAATACTTCTTGGCTCCATTCCACAAAAGGGGCAATGACTGCTTTCTCCAGGGCCTCATGACACCTGGAGTCTGAGAAGGCCAAAGCTTAGACCCACCTGGCCTTAGCTACTGTACCGCATAAGGCTACAGTGGTCCTAACCCTGACCCATCTTACCTCTGCTCTCAGCCTTGCCAACATACCTTAGGAGCAGTAGCGGAGATGATCATGTGCCCTGGGGCCTGAACCCAGGGCTCACCATCCACTTGTACTGGAGTAGCCTTTAGGAGTGTAACACGGAAGTAGGAGCCCTGGGCAATGCGGATTCCAGAGCGCAGCCCACCCTGGACTTGGCCCTGGGCAAGACAAAAGCTGAGCTAGCTAGTGGGGCCCAAGGGGTACCACAGGGTCTGCCCACCAGCCTGCCAGTGAGTGCTCACCATGTGCACGACACCTGTTACACCCACCACCTCCAACAGACCGTCGTCTATGCGTGGCTTCTCAAACCTTGAGTCGTTGTCAGAGCCCCAGAGGTCAGCCCCTGAGCCCCAGCTGCCCCCAAAAGATGAAAATACAAAGTTAAGCATGGACCAGACACAGACCTAGTACCTGGCCCAAACTGAAGAGTCTCTGAGAGCCCAGCCCCAGCACCTGGGGATGTTGATAAAGATGAGACCCTCAATGCTGGGTAGCTCCACCTCCTGCTGTTCCACCTGCAGCCGGATCTCCTTGTGTAGACTTCGAGAGTGGCTGATCTTCTGCAGCCCGACCCGCACGTATACACCCTTGTTGTGGAACCTGCCACGGGAGGCAGACATCCTGCATTACCAGGTAAAAGCTGCTGGCTGCTGTGAGTGACCTGGTCCCCCTGTCCTGCCCTATTAGTACCTGCTTGTGAATTTGCCAGGCTCCTCCTCACGTGCCTGATGGAAATCTAGGCTGAGCTCCGCATCGATACCAATGCCACAGTAGTTACTCATCTGAACAATCTGGAGACAGGGCATAATAACCAGGATGCTGGCCAGCCACTCCCAAGTGTCCAAAATTGTGACAGCCATCCCTAACTGTTGTCACCAATTCCCTTTCCTAATAACTTCTGCTTAAATGCCACGACATCCCCCAGAGGAGGCAAAACCCCACAACCCCACAGGCTTGAGTCAGCAAGCTCTTGCTCTGCCTCAGGAGGAAAGATGAACATCATCAGCAAAGGGGGAGTCAAATGTAAGATCCTAGCAGGTGCAACACTGGTACCTTGGGTGGCTCCGTGTCTACCACACTGTTCTCTGTACTATCAGTCTCATGAGCATCCAGCAGGATTGTCCAGCGATCCATGAGCACAGCATCAGCCTCATCCACAGACACCAGCACAGAGAATGGGTCCTCACCACTATAGCCTGCCCCCCAACGGAGGACCCGGCCAAGGTCATTCCCTAGGAAACAGGAAAGGCAGCATAATCCACATACCACCGTAAATCTCTAGCAAAACCCATAGTAGGGGCAGCCCTGAAATCCCATCTTTCAAGTTGATGGCTAAGCCCACCTGTACCCAGGGGCAGGATGGCCACAGATGGCTCTGGGCAGGCCAGATGGCGCCTTGTCTCCTCCAGGGCAGCGAGCACCCAGCCCACGGTGCCATCTCCACCACACACCAGTACCCGAAAACAGGGCACCTGAGAGAAAAGGTGGAACCTGTGTGGGAGACAGTGTTCTGCCACTACCTCCTGGCTGCCCAGGCCAGGACCTGGCCACTCATCTTGTCCTGGGCAGCCCTTTCCTTTTCAGATGTCCATCTCTGGCCACACAGGATTTAATGAGTCCAGCAGTGCCATCTGGAGTTCCTACTAGCTAGAGACAGGTGGGGGTTGCTCTTTCCACAAGCCAGAAAACTCCAGACTCACCCAGGAAGAGGGCCCCCGTTGGTCAGCTCAAAGACCTGGTGTGGATTCAGTAGCTTCCGGAAACTGTAGAGCAGCTCTCGGCCTTTGAGGCCCCCGCTCTTTGGGTTCACAAACACTAGGAGGGGGCAGCAGTCAGGAGGCAGCTTCGTGTGCTGAGAAGTGAGGGACTGAATTATGTTGCGGTCAAGGTCCCATAAAGGAATTGCTAAACAATGTCCAGCCTCAGATTCCAAGTGTACTAAGCCATAGCCAGACCTTCCTGAGGCTAAGCAGACCACATACTTATCTCCAACTCAGATGATCTTTTCCCTTGAGAGCACCACCATGGCTGCTTGGAGCTCTAAGCATAAATGCCAGGGACAAACTATGACATATGTCAAGGGACCATTCCTACCCTGCTGGCCATGAAGCTACAGGCCCATGTTGGAAATCCATAGATCCTGGAGTGAGGCCTGGCTCTTGCAAAGCTACCAACATAGCCTTTGGAAGTCAACAGCTTCCAGATCCCATTTGCCACATGGCAGCCAAAGGACTCAATTTACAGGGGTAACCACACATCTCTTGTTGGTCATGGGGACAAAATCATTTTTCCCATACATAATGCCAAGAGATAGTCCCTAGACACAGTAGGCTGGTTCAGATCCCTACACTGGTGTTGGATAACAGGAGACATACAAGCCAGGTACAGACACAGGATGGACAAGGACACAATGAGATGTGCCTGCACTCGACTCTTACTTGCTGCAGGGCAGGCAGCTGACAGGAAACAAACTGAGTATGGCTTCAAGCTTAACTGCCACAGAGCTAGTTAGGACAGTGCCTAGGGAAACATACAGGGGACCCTATATCCTTGGGCATTGATAACAGCTACTTCCAGGGCAGAACCAGTAGGCAGGGGCAGGAGGGACTTGTAGGCACCGCCTGAGCTCATACCACTTGAATTCTGTTCCTCTTAAACTTGAGTCTGAAGTAAGGATCAGAATTCAGGATACAAGCAGGCCATGGACACCTGCAGGTACTTTGTGGGGCACATGGATAAATCCTTCTGGCACTCCTCATATGCAATTCCTCTGCCCTCTGTTGCCCTCTGAGTTTATCTCTTCCCAGCCATTGACAGCTCATAAGAGTGGTATCTGAAGACGGGAAGCTCCACCCATTGGCCGGGAAAAAAAAAAAAAAACAAAACCCTAGGCACAGGGCCACCTGGGTTGGGGCCAGCATCAAACTCTAAAGGACTGGGCTTGGCAGGATGTAGGCACATGGTCACAACACAACCTGGCCTTAAGTGGGGATGGAGCTGTGTCCTGATTATGTTTATAGTGTTCCGCCTGCATGTATGCTTGCACACCCAGAAGAGAGCACCAGATCTCATGTGGTTGCTGGGAACTAAACTCGGGACCTCTGGAAGAGCAGCCAGTGATCTTAACCTCTGAGCCGTTTCTCCAGTCTACCAGCTTTGGTCCTAAGCATTATGTCTCACTTGTTCAGAAACCGTGGATGAGCATTGACTCTCTGACCTCTGACCCTCCAATGTAAATTGGCCAACCTTGTCCCTTTTTGGCTGTTATAAGGTAAGCCAAAGTAGCACATACCAGCCACCTGGCAATGAGGACATGGTCTTGGGTCATTAAGCTGGTCTCAGAGTCCTAAGCACTTACCAGCACGTCTGGAAGCACTAGTGCAGTCAGGGGCCGGCCATGCACTGCTGTGTCCCTGGCCAGCATGTACAGCCGCTCAGCCTCCGCGAAGCAGGTGACATCCAGAATTACTGCACCTGCCACAGGTGGGTCAATGCTCAGGGTGGGTGTCCCATGCATCCCATTCACAAGGTACTCAGTGAGGAGTCCTGTGTATCCTGCCCCCGGGTGCCCAGGGAAGAGTGTATTGTGTATCCTACCCAAATGGTACTCAGGGCAGAGTCTGTCTTATGAAATCCACCCCCGAGATGTCACACCCACAGAATCTCTCCTGTGTATCATGCCAACCAGGCACCTAGGCAGAGCCTCAGCTACCAGTCTCAGCCTAAGCTCTGACCACAGCCGGCTCATGTCAGCTGACTATAGGTCACATCCACAGCAAGGGGCCACCCTTCCAGGAAAGTACGCCACAGAGGGCAGACTGAATTTAGAATCCAGCAGTGGGTAGAGTGGTTCATCTCCCTGACCAACCATACTCATGCCCAAATCTAGTACCATGAGCACTGCATGGTCTCTGAGTGCCCTGGGGTCACCTACCAAGAAGGATGGCAGTGCATCTGAAACCTTCCTTTCCCAGTGAAATATGACGGCCCATAAAGGTGACAGATTTGGGGAAACAGCTAATCTCAGCCACATTGTAACAAGAGCAACAGAGGTAAACCAGAAAAAAAAAAAAAAACCCAAGGGATGATTTTAGACATGTGCATCTAGAGAAGGGAGTAAAAATAACCCAAGGGATGATTTTAGACATGAGCATCTAGAGAAGGGAGTAAAGGCCAGGCTCTTCTACCCCACTCCAAGAACATCCACCAGACATCAGCTCACCTTGTGAGGAGTAGACGTGACTCACAGACACCACAGCAGCTGCATAGACAGTTTGCAGTCAGAGTGGCATATTGAGACTTGAACCTGACCTCCCAATCTAGGGCCAGCCCCCTTCTAAGGACATCTATATACAGAGCATAGCCCACCCAAGCAGCCTTGACCCATCCTTTGGGGTCAGCCCCCTGGGAATTACCCATACCCTATTCCCAAACAAAGTCCTTGACTCCTGAATGTACAGGGACCCCCCCTCCCGCCAATAGGAAGCATAGACTAAATAAGAAACAAGAGGGGGGGAAACCAGAAGCCTCTCCATAGGAGCCATATTGACTGGTCTGGGTTGGGAACTGAGCAAGGGCTTCAGATGGTGCATGAGGAGGCAAAAGAACTTATGTTTAGCACCATAGCCCTACTGCCCAGTCAGGACCCTCTCCCAGCCAGAGCCCTGAATAGCCCAAGGTCACACCTTTGGTGGCCATGGCCTCATGCAGCAGGTTGCTGTAATCCTGGGGGGACAAGCCAGGTGGCAGGCCACCCACGAACAGGGAGACATGTGGGGTCATGGCCCTGCTCTCGGCCACGTAGAACCGCGTCTGGCTCACCTGGCGCACAGATGTCTGTAGGAAGAACAGGAATGGGGAAGGCTGGGCAGCAGTGCCCACAACACTTCTCCATCTCCCCCCCCTTAGCTCTTGAGACTCAAGGCCTCTGAGCTCGAAATCGGTTACATGTTATAGAGTGTACTGCCAGCCAGGGATATCAGCTGGTGACTGGGGAGGACATGGTGTCTGAGAAGAAATGCCCCTCTGCAAGTGGCAGGTGGGGGGACAACCTCAGTGGCATTCTTCTGGCAGTCCCCTGGAAGTATCGTCTATACCCACTGACCTGTCGGATGTCCCAGAGTCGGTCTAGCAGAGATTCCTCATCCATCAGCACTGTCCTTTGGACTGTAGCATAGAGGGATATGGCGTGTTAGCAGTGGGTTCTTCCCTTTGAAGTCTCCGGGGCAGGTGGGGATGCAAGCGAATCTAGGTGGTCTAGCCCTAATGTCCTGGTGCCTCCCAGAGCACCCGGCCCAAGCCTATTACATAAAAGGATCTGAAAAATGCAGCTCACTTACCTTGTCTACTACTCATGAGCACCTCAATCAGCTGGAATTTCTCCTGATCCTCAACCTATGCAGTATGGTCCAAACATCAGGCCTAGACCAGAACTCCCATAACCACAGGACATGCAGAGGAATAGTAGCCTGGCCCATTGGGCAGGTGACCCCAAAGTTGGGTGGGAATGGTCAGTGAACATACCTGCCGTCCAAGCAGTGGGAGAACCTCCTGAACCACAGACCGTGCTGTACTCTGTGAGTTCACACGGATCGACACGTAGGCCACACCCACCCTGTGGGGGACAGGCTCAAAGTTTGGGCTTTGGATCCTCCCGCTAACACTCCCTCATCAGATCCTGTGCTTTGAGTCTTACTTGAGCCAGGCAGGGTAGATCTTCAGGATCTCCTGGGCACGAGGCAGAGACCTGATGACCCAAGCCTCAGGCATGGAATCCCGGGGCCCAGGGCCTTTGCTAGCCTCTTCCTCAGTGGTCCCAGCCTTCTCCAGGGCCTGGGCATTGCTGGAGAGTGTGGTTAGGGGCAGTGCCTGCAGCTGGAAGTCCCTAGGGTCCTCGTTGATATAGAAGGCCCGAAGTGCAGCCTCCTGTAGAGGGCAGAAGGAACAGGTGAAGGAGACAGGTATGGAGAAGCCAACTGAGAAGGGGGCCAGGTAAGCAGGGGGGCCCCAGGTATGGCAGTGTGGGATCGGGTTAGTGTGTACCATACTTCTGTGCGTAGGCCCGCTCTTACCATCACCTCCTCATTCTGAGCCAGGCGGGAAACTGTAACCAGGCGAAACTGATTTCTCCTCACGGAGTCGTTGCCATCAAAGATCTTCAGGGTCTGTTTGGCTAGGCCAGAGGGGAGCAGCTGAGAATCTTGGGGGCATGGCACTAGGTGGAACAGAGTGACTGCTAAGTGGGGGTACTTACTGGATTCTGTAGCTGTCGGCATCTCTCTGCCCACACCCATGGCAGCGCTTCCATCCAGGCCATCATCCCCATCACCTGCAGGACGGACAAAACCCTGTACTCAGTACCTGGCCCAGCCAGGGTACAGCCCAGTCCCACTTCTCTGCCTCACCAAGCTCCAGGGTCATGGCCTCAGGGATACGGAAGCAGTGCATCTTGCTGAAGTTTCGGGACAACAGGCGCACACATGAGGGAGGCAGTACCATGGAGCGCAGACGCCCAAACGTACACTCAGGAGTGAGTGCTGCGGAGCACACTGAGTGGGCCTGCCAAGACAAAGGTATAAGTCTGGCATCCTGGGCAGGAAGCGGGCCAATTCCACATCCACCCGGCTACACACCCATCTAGATGGTGCACAAAACTAGAGGGGCTACTCCATAAGCCAGAGAACAGTAGGATGTAGACAACTTAAAGAAAGGAGCTTCCCCCTCCCTCCTCATGCACCCTGTCACGGAGCCCACCCCTACCTGATGGTTTCAGGTCTCTCTTGTCCCACACCCAGGGCCCCATTCACCCCATTCCCGTGCCCACCTGCATACCACACCACTCGCAGCGTACACCAGCCAGCACATCTGAGGAACCACAAGTCTTCCTACAGACCTCACATCGTGCACCAGAAGGCAGGTTCCCCTCCCGCCAGTGGTGGTGATATGTGTCCTGGGGATGGGGGGGCAGTCAGAAGCTCAGCCAGCCTAACCCCTACCAAACCTACCCCAGTACTTGTACACTCACATAATCCTGCTGTCCATCCTGGTGGCACTGACGACAGTCGCTGCAGGCGAAGGGCACACAGTCGGGGTGAACGTGCAGCTCACACACTGGGGGGCGGGCAAGGTTAGGGGCCTCTTGCCATACCCTTGCCCTCCTCACTGACCTCATGGGCCGGCTCCAACCCCACCCCTTGCCATCCTGAATCAGCTTCTTTTAGACTTATTGCTTCTTGCCTGGTAGGCTCCTACTGTTGGAGTCCCCCAAATTAGCCTGAACCTCCTACCCATGCACTTAACAAACCACGTATAGAAGAGGGCTGAGCTACCCAGGGCAGCAGAGACCAAGCCCCTTGAGCAGTGAGCTCAGTTCCAAGGGGACCACAAGCCCAATGGTACCTTCACAGCGGAGCGCAGGTACCTCCAGGCTCTTGCGGCAGACCACACAGAACTTGCGCTTGTAGAGCCCAAGGGAGCCAAAGCAGTGGGCTACAGGGACCTATAGGGGCAGAGCAATCCTCAGATTTGGGCCTGCCTGGTCCTACTGCCTTATCCCTAGTAGCCCTGTGAACTAGCCCAGCATCACCTGCTGGTAACTGCTTGAACAGAGGGGATCATCTCTCTTCCTTCTTCACCTTCACAGATCTATAGCTCAGGTCCTGCTTGAGAGTACCTACCTCAATTCAGCTGTACTACCGTGAGATCTGGACTGGAACAGGTAAACAGAGAAAGGGCCCAGTAACTTTACATCTGTAGTACTGTAAGCACATGTAATGGAAGTCCACCTGACATCCATTCCTCACTCCACAGGCCAGCAAGACTGTCAACTCCCAGACACCTGTCTTGTTAGATTCAGGAGCTTCCAACAAACCCCAGATCTGCCCTGTTGGAGGCAGTTACAGTGACTGTAAACATGTGATAGTAAATCGCTTTCCCATGAATGCAGATTGGAAGGGTCAGGTCTTGTCTTGACTGGTTCTTAGCCCAAGACTTAAAGAACACTTAAAGACTTAGCAGAACAGAAAAACTACACTACACACTAGAAGGATAGTATGTATGTCAGGGACGGAAGATGATTTTTATTTTCTTTTTAAATAGCTATATCCTCTGAAAATATCTATAATCATACTAGTATTTATTTTAATTCTCAAGTAAAAATAAGAAAACATTGAGATCATTTTAAGTAGCTATGGCCTCAACATGTTCACGAGGGCACCACTCTGGCAAGCACAGCACCCTGAGACAACAGCAGCCAGCATCTCTGGATTTTTGTACTCACACCTAGTAATTAAGTATCCACCAAGTAGCAATGTTAAGGGAAAGCTGACAGTGTTAGCCACAGTTGTCAGCTTCAACTTCGCTTGTGTCCTCTCTCCCACCACTGGGAGGCAGGACCCACCTGCTAGAGCAGACAAGGGCAAGCTCAGGGCAGCAGAGGTGCCAGTGAAGTGGCCTTGTGCATGAGGCTGATGGGAAGTGAGGCGGTCATGCTCTCCTGCTTGAACGATGTCTAGCTATGCTGCTGTCACTACTACCGTCACTCACAGAAAGGAAGTCTCTGTGCCCTGTTGGGAGCCTTACTGCCCTCTCCAGGGCTCTGCAGAGGAAGGTCAACAGCCAGAACAAACTCCAAGGCTCTGAGGCTTTTTACATAAGCCTTTTATGTTACACCCTCTGAGGGTTTATCTACATTTGTAAAAAATATACAGAGATCCCCTGTTGTCTTTGCCAATTTTCCAATGTTAACATCTTGCAAAACTGGTTATTGTCACAGCCAGAGCACCAAGAGTGCATAAGCAAAGTACCCAGCCTCCTGGACCCTTCATTTGGTCCAGCCACATCCACTTCCTCACCTTGAACCTCTGATCTGTGTTCCTCTGGCTTCCTCATTCAGAGTGTTCCATAGACAAGTATGTGCCCTTTGACACTGACTTTTCTCAGTTCCCTAGAGATCCACTCAGGGTGCTCAGCTCATCAATGGCTCCTTCCTTCTGACTGTGAGCAGGACTCTGCCCTTTGCTTCATAACTATGATGTGGCTAAACTTACAATTCAAAGGACAGCTATGGGTCAGCACTTAACCCCAGGAAAGCCATGTGCGCTGCCCCCACACTCACCCGCACTAGACTTGGAGCAATGCTTGTGCACGGGGTCTTCACCTGCTTCAGGCACTTCTCGTGGGACATGAAGTTGCATACTGCAGGGAGGAGAGCTGTGTGAGTCAGCCCACCTTGCTAAGCAGCCCCACTTGTGCTCAGGAGGTGAGAGGTCCTAAGACGCAGCCTCTGTCAGCATACCAGGCCATAGCAGGTCTAAGAGCCCATCACAAAGAGGCCACTCAGCCAGTATGGTACCCTAGCCCTGTGCCACTTAGTGGCAGGGCTGTTATTCCTGTGACCTCTGTCATTATGGAACAGGCAGTAACACCATCCTCAAGAGCACAAGGGCCAGATGCTACAGTGGGACCATGGTGGGTGGGTGATGAGTGTGCCCTGCTGTCTTGGGAGTGGCCCATGCCCCTCACACTCAGAACTCCCATGTCTCTGAGGCCAATAGAAGAGCAGAGAGATGAGTTTCCAAAGGAAGAGTGCACATAAACAGCTGTGGGAGGGGCACAGGGCTTACAAAACACACGGGGGGGGGGGGGGGGGGGGGGGGGGGGGCAACTTGTCTCCAGGCCTCAGCAGTGAAACAGAGGTGGAGATGAGATATACAAGGGCGGTTGTAAGCCTGTTTAACATTTCCAAAGCCAGGGCGGTTGTAAGCCTGTTTAACATTTCCAAAGCCAGGGCAGGACCAGAGAGCGAGGGTCTGGCCTGGTCTCCACAGATGGAATACTAAGGAGGAGGTTGTAGGAACAAAAGGGCATGACCACCAAGACAGCCTAAGGGGCCAGAGCCTATCCAGCGGGCCCCAGATTATGCTTCCCTTCTGCTGAGACCCCAGATACCTTCATCCTAGGAGGGGACAAACACTGGAAGGAGACTAGGGCTTGTGAGAAAAGCAGACGAGAAAGGAGTGACCCAGCAGGAGTCTGCCCCAGGCACCCCATTTACTCTTGGAAGGTCTTGCCAGTTGCCTCCTTTGTAGGCCGAGGCAGTGCCTGCTGTGTGCAGAACACCTTACATGCTCCTCACACTGTTGTGAGGACATCTGCTGGAGTCCCAGCCCATTTCCCCACAATGCTGCCTAGAAGGGGCTCTGCACCCTTGTCTGAGGACCAAACTCTAGGGCCGTTATACCCCGGGATTTTGCTTGGGTTTCCTGACTCAGGGGTCATGTCTATAAGGGGTACCTGGAGTCCACCTTTAGACTTCAAGTCCTACTCTCATTACCTATCCGTTCTACAGAGACCCTAGGTCTAGCCTCTGACCTGCAGGCCTACTTCCACTTAACCACATTAGACTTAGACTGGAAGCTTTGCTTTCTGTGGCTTTCAGCCATAAAGTGAGTCAGAGAACCACCCTTCTACCTGAAACCCTGCCTATGCTACCCTTGTAGGTCCTGGAGTATAGCTTCAAACTTGCAGCTAAGTCAGTGTACAAATCACAGCCTTCATCTTAGAGGGACTCTTATGTTACAAACGGGCAAAATAGGGCAGTATAATATGTCTGATATGACAGAAAAACCAGGTGACCACTCCAATATCACTGGTAGCCCAGAGGTGCCATGACAACTAGACATCCCCACTAGCAGTGATCCCCTCTAGCCTCAGTGATCCTTCCCAGAGCGCAAGCCTGTCTCTCTGAGCAGGACAGATGCTCCTTAACTGGTTCCACCTTCAGTCCCTGGTCAGGACACTCTGTCAAAGGCTCAGTTGCCCCTCACAGCCTTGAGCTGTGGGTCTCAGGGCCTGCCTCCTCACAGGAGGAAGGACACGAAGAGGGCCAGCCACAGAATTACAGAGGTGCCATCCTCTGCCCTGCCCAGCCGGCTTGGCAGCTGGGTGGGAACTGTGTTTGGACATGCCACATCTGTAAAAAAGGCTGGGCCTGGCTCTCCAAGCAGTTGAGCCCAAGCAAAGCAGCACTTAGTCCCTCTGTGCATCAGCCTGCACTTGGGACAAGAATGACCAGGACCTATGTATGGTTCAGGCCAGCTCTGCTTGTCTACTCCTAGTGTACCAGTTGCTCAGGATGCCAGACACGGATTGCTTAAGGTCTCAGTCCTGCCTTCATATCGCTATGCCCAGGCCCAGCAACTGACTCAACACACACCTTGCCTCTTGCAGCCCCGTTGGATGCCAGCCACAGCATTGCACTATGGCGACTCTGTCTCCACCTTCCACTAGGAATTCCTGAGATCCCAGACCAAGAGGAGTCAGACCCGGGACACCCCTCCTTCCTACTCCTAAAAGCAGGCGTCACCTCCAAAGGGACATCCTATTCAAACAAGAGACTGTATCTAAGGTCACTACCAAGAGGGACAGGGCTCAAAGGTCAGGGCAGTGTCTCCGGGAGGAGGCTGGGAGCGGCCTCAGCACGCAGAGTGGACTCTCACCATCGCACAGGAAGCCGGCTAGCCCCCAGATGAAGTCCGAGCAGAGATGGCAAAAGGTGGGCTTGGTGAGTGTCACCTTGCGGAAGCTGTGGCCGGGCGCTGCAGGGCTAATAGCTCTGCCGGTCCGCTCTGGCCCTGACCCCGGGCGTGCGCGGCCTGAGATGCCCAGTACAGGGCTGCCGGCAGGGCTGCCGAGACGAGGGGAACCGCTGCCCGGCCAAGTCCGGGCCCCAGGCTCGGCTGCCGCCTCCATCCGCAACCCGACCACCCCAGCTCCAGCTGCGCGCTAAAGCCAGATCGGCGGTCTAGAGGGCCCTCGGCAGTGCCCGCTCCCAGCTTCCGACTGCGCTACCTAACGCGCAGGCTCGCGTGGGAGGGGCCCGAACGGAGAGACTGGCCAGGGCCTCCAGAGGGGCGGTGCCACCCTGCTGAAGGCGGGACCTTTGCACTAGGAGGAGGGACGAGGTGGCCCACAAGGATTCGATATGTCCTTCAGCTCCAAATGAGCTAAACAAGGAATGGGCAAGATTTCCCACACAGGGTCTCAGGATACTGGATGTAAGGCGTTTGCTTGTACAAGCAGGAGAGAATCTATGGGAACATTCATAGCTAGCTGGAAACTTCAGTGGGGCTTCCACAAGCTCCCTTATCCCATGGTCATTGAGGATCTGCGTGCAAGGGAAGGGCATCCACAGTAACCACAGCTTTGTGCTGTCTACATAATGCCTGTGAGTTTACTCCTACAATCGCTCTGCCCCCATCGTCAGCGGTCCTCAAGGGCCTTGCTTCTGTAGGCCTCTCCTGGTTTGGAGTTGGGGAGACCCTACTGGCATCGATGGTCCAAGAACTCCTGGCCTCTAGCCCGGTTCCCAGTGACCACAGTGGGGACCTGCAGGATCAGTGCATTAGGGAAAGGAAACCGCAATAAGAATACTATCAGCACAGGTTAACAACGCCTGGATAGAGCCACTGAGGAAGAAAAGCCTGAAGATAAGCCAGAAACTCTTGAGATCAAAATAAGGAAGCCTGGCTTGAAGAGCTTTGCTTGCCCAAGAGAAAATATAATCCAAGAATGGCCAAATGGCAGAGGGAAGACCCCGGGAAACTGGGAGAGCCTTGATCCTCTATTGCTTCAGGACCACTCCCCACTCTGGGCAGGCCCAGGATACTGGGGATGCAGCGTGCTTTCCTGAAGCTGTGTCTGGGGCATACAGACCCCAGTAGATTAGGCCAGGAGTAGTCACTGGCCGATGGAGAAGCTAGGACCAGGTAAGAGCGTTCAGGAAATGTATACAGGAAGGGGACAACTAGTGCAGATGAGTGATTGAGCAATCAAGGAAAAGACAAAGGTGGTGGTGGCGCTCGCCTTTAACCCCAGCACTCAGAGGTAGGTGGATATCTGTCAGTTCGAGGCCAGCCTGGTGTTGACAGTCCTCTCGTTGTTTAGCTGGTGAGTTCCATGAATCTTTTTTTTATACTAGTGCAAATTGAATTGTGCAATAAGTGCTGGTGGCTCAGGTTCATAACCAGATTTTTACTTTTTGTTTGTTTGTTTGTTTGAAACAGGGTTTCTCTGTACTGCTCTGGCTGTTCTGGAACTCACTCTGTAGACTAGGCTGACCTTGAACTCAGAGATTTGTATGCCCCTGCCTTCTGAGTGCTAGGATTAAAGGCGTGCGCCACTACCACCCTGCTCAGATTTTTACTTTTATGAATAACATTTCTTGAACATTCCATTCTTGTACGTGTGTGGCCCATGCCCAGATACTCATATGGCTGGAGTTACACAAGAGGTAGCAGGGCACATTTCAGTCACTTTAGAAAATAATACTTGTTATGCCCAAACAAAGGAGACTGAGCCCCATATGTAAAAGCAAAGAGCCTTTATTTTAGTCAAGTTTGCAAACTCAGTCTCTCCACACGTCCAAAGTATCAGAAAAACCAGAAAGCCCCGAGCTCAATTAGAATTGGGTTTAGTACAGGTGAGGGTGAGGGGTCTCTGAGGTTCAGGACTCCTGATTGGCTGACATTTGTCTAGGGGTGTTGTCTGGCAGGTGATCCTATCTACAGCGGTTGGGGTGGCATTTCCTTGATGGGTGGGGGTCAGGTTATCTCTGCTTGTGGTTCTTTCCTGCTACCAGGTATTGCTTCAGGGTAAACTACTGAGACTCAGGCCTCTTATTTAAATTTATCGATGGCCAGAGTTCCAGGTGATAATGGTTGGAAGTAAAGAACTTCCTTTGGGTGACCTGCCCAGACTTAGGTTATCGTGGCTGGCCCCTACAAAACTAAACTGCCAGGCATTGTGGTGCAGGCCTTTAATCCCAGAGGCAGATGGGGGGGGGGGGGGGAGGAGTTCAAGGTCAGCCTGGTCTAATGACGTAGAGCTACACAATGAGACACTGTCTCAAAAGATAAAAATACTAAACTGGTTCTACCAGTTGTGTGGAAGACTCTCTAGGCTGCAAACTCTACTGACTGTGGACCCTCAAATTTGTATTCCTTGGTCTCTGGTCATATTGTAGGGGTATCTCTGATGTCAGAGGACCTTTACCCATCTTATTTGCTTGCCATTTCTGTCTATGCTATGAAGCCTTCACACATCTAACCATCTTCTGCTGGGCCTTTTGTTCTCACTGGCAGGGATCTCAGGAACTCAGGTACTTGTTATCTATCTGCATTAGTTCTGGTCCTAAAGAATCTCCTGGATTGACCACTGCAGACCCTGAAAGGAATGCTGTATCACTGCCCTCAGGGGATAGAAAGGTTCTGCTAGCTGGGGCACTTAATTGACACATGACCTTTTATCCTACGTGGCTCTGCTTACAGATACCTTGTTTAATAGTAACACATAGCAATTCATGACGTTCTTCTGTGGACTGGAAGTGCTATCACTTGAAAGAAGCTTCTCTAATATATCTTTCTCTGTAAGAACACCACAACCAAGGGAACAGGACTCAGCACTCAACTCTGCACTAAGACCACTTCTGTGACTAACAGAAGCAGGAAAGTGTGGTGAAGCACATGAACAGGGAGTAGGAATCTGCATGTCAGGAGCCCAGACTAGTATGTCCCCAATGACATAAAAGCACAATAATATTGATTTGGATAACACAAACACATTTAGGGAATTTGCAGATTCAGGATCTGTGGACATAGTCCTTCAGGCCACACCTCCCTTATAGCAGGGCAGTCCTTCATAGTCTTGAGGGCAAGAAGGCCTTCACTGTCACCAGTATGGGTGGCTCATGATGTTTCTGCCTCCATCCATGTCTGAGTGATCACACTTCCTTTTCTCCTGAGGACCCATGGGTCATCCTGCAAGTCATGTCATGCTCCGTTTGTAGGAGAATGTGGTTAACCACACACAAACAGAATGGTAGGCACACCAGACATTCAGTGACCTAGCACTGTTAAACAACAGTTCCCACAAGGAAGATGGCCAGGCCAGCACCATGGAACTCATCCACTTGAGCAGCCTAAAATGAATGCTCCTCCATGAAAAATTGGTGTGGGAAGTCCTTCTGTTTATGCGTTGCTTGTATTGGTTAATGAATAAAGAAACTGCCTTGGCCTATTGATAGGGCAGAACTTAGGAAGTGGGGAAAACTAAATGGCGTGCTGGGAGGAAGGAAGCAGAGTCAGGGAGACGCTAGGGATCCTCAGCCTGAGATAGACGTGTTGGAACTTTGCTGGTAGGCCAAGACCTCGTGGTGATACACAGATTAATAGAAATGGGTTAAATTAAGATGTAAGAGTTAGCCACTAAGAAGTTAGAGTTAATGGGCCAAGCAGTGATTTAATCAATACAATTTCTGTGTGGTTATTTCGGCTTTGGGAGGCTGGGATAAACAAGCAACCCTTCCTGCAATATTTACTCAGAATTAGAGACTGTGTTTTGAATGAAAATGGCCCCATAGACGCATAGGGAGTGGCACTATTTAGAGGTATGGCCCTGTTAGAGTAGGTGTGGCTATGTTGGAGGGAGTGTGTCACTGGGGGTGGGCTTTGAGGTTTCAGAAGCTCAAGAGAGGCCCAGTGACTCACTTGCTCTTCCTGCTGCCTGCAGACCCAGATGTAGAACTCTTAGCTACCTCTGCAGCAGCATGTCTGCCTGTGTGCTGCCTTGCTTTCCACAATGACAATAATGGACTAAACCTCTGAACTGTAAGTCACCCCTGATTAAATGTTTTCTTTTGTAAGAGTTGCCATGGAGAATCTCTGAGTTCAAGGTCAGCTAGGTCTACAGAGTGAGTTCCAGAACAGCTAGGGATAGAGAGAAACACACACACACACACACACACACACACACACACACACACACACCGTTTCACCTCCCCCCCAAAAAAGGAGTTGCCATGGTATCTCATTACATCTATAAAACCCTAAGTCAGAGACAAAATCACAAAAATAAAGTATTTTAAAAAGAGATTAAAAGCACAAACATCACAAAAGCTATAAATAGGATTTTTATTCTTTATTGGTTAGTAAATTGATAGTTTTTAAAAATTTAATTCAATTTCACGTGTATGACTGTTTTGTCTGCATGTATGTCTGGGCATCATGTGTGTGCCTGGTGGCCATAGATGCCAGAGATCTCCCTGAAACTGGAGTTATAGAAGGTTATGAGCTGCTATGGAGTACTGGGAAATGAAACCCAGTCTTTTGTAAGAGCAGCAGGTTTTCTTAACCACGGAGCCATCTCTCCAGTGTCCATGTTGCTACTTTTAAATTATCTCTTCTAACAATTCTGAAATCTCATTTTCCCAAGGAGAAGATAACTTAGCCCTTCTATGGCTGAGTGAACCCTAAAAGTTCAATTCAACAGAACTTGGTCTGCTGTCACCTCATTAGTGATAGAAGTGTCTTGTGAAGAATGCTGGAGAGGGGGCTGGAGAGATGGCTTGGGGCATTTGTTGTTCTTGCAGAGGTCCCTGGTTCTAGTCCTGGCATGTACATGTCAGCTCACAAACATCCCTAACTCCAGTTCCAGGGAAACCAGTGTCTTCTGACCTCCTCAGGCAGCAGGCACAGACATATAGTGTGAGCGAACACTCATACAGATAAAATAAATCTTTTTGCTTTTAAGACAGGTTCTCTCTACATATTCCTGTAAGCCAGGATGGCCCTGGATTCACAGGGTTCCACCAGCTTCTGCCTCCTGAGGGCTGGTATTAAAGGCATGCTCCACTGCATCTGGCAAAATAAATCTTTTATTTAAAAAACAAAACAAAACAGAAGGAAGAAAATCTGCTGCTAAGGAGCTGGAGAGTTTGATTCAGTAGTTAAGAACACTGGTGGCTCTCTCAGAGGACCTGGGTTCAATTCTCAGCACCCACATGGTGGCTTGCAACCAACTGTAACCCCAGCTCCACGGAATCAAACACCTTCTTCTGGTCTCTGAAGGCACTAGGCACATGCACGATGCACATACATACATGCAAGCAAGTAGAAGGGCTGCTGTTGAAGTTGGGATAACACTGCCCAGTGTTGACACAAAAACCAGAATTGTCTTCTTAAAAGAAACAAAAGTTTATGCTGGCCGGGTGGTGGTGGCACACGCCTTTAATCCCAGCACTCGGGAGGCAGAGGCAGGCGGATCTCTGTGAGTTCGAGACCAGCCTGGTCTACAAGAGCTAGTTCCAGGACAGGCTCCAAAGCCACAGAGAAACCCTGTCTCGAAAAACCAAAAAAAAAAAAAAAAAAAAAAAAAAAAAAAAAAAGTTTATGCTGGAGCCATTTTGAGTGACCTTGGTCCAGAGACACAGATTTAAGTTACCCCAAATTCCACATTCCAACATGGAAGCAATTTCATGGAGTTATATAGTTTTATAGAACAAGGTAAGCCATAAATCAAGGAAACTTGATAATATATTGGTGGGTACATCAGAGAGGAGGTTTAAAAACACGGGGGCAGTTTTCTATAGGCTTCAGATGTTATACAATGACATTCTTAGCTTGTGGGTTTGTGGAAACTAATGGTCTGATAAATTAATAGATTTAAAAAGCTTTCATCTATCACAGGATGGCTATCCATGGGTTAAACCTAGCCCAGGATAAGTTAATTCGCCTCTGGACCTGCGACATCCAACTCTTCACCTCACTGCAGCCTTCATCAGTCCATCAGCCTTAGTAGACAGAGAGTCTTTCCAGAAATTCTTGTTCACACTAGTTTTTCATTTATAAGCTGGAAGGTTTGGAAATTGGCTGCTTCTGAGGTAACCAGTGTGAAAGCCCTCTGATGCACATTATGGGAGCCTTGAGTGCTAGGACCCTGCACTGCTTTGTCTATCGGCATTTTCTGTGGAACCAATAAGACCCTGAACCAAGCAGCCATAGCTTTCTGGAAGTTGTTTTCTACTCCAGAATGCTCAGCCCTCACTCTGTTAAGAAAAGAAGTGACTAGCTGAGGGGGGGGGGTGTTGGCACACGCCCTTAATCCCAGCACTCGGGAGGCAGAGGCAGGCGGATCTTTGTGAGTTCGAGGCCAGCCTGGTCTATAAGAACTAGTTCCAGGATAGGCTCCAAAGCTACAGAGAAACCCTGTCTCGAAAAAACAAATAACAAACAAACAAACAAACAAAAAACAAAAAAACAACAAAAAAAGAAGTGACTAAAAGAATGTAATCTCTGCAATCTCTGCTAAACTTCAACTGATACCTCTAAAACTTTTGGTCAAGCCCCAAAGTGCTTACTTCCCCAGCCACAGACCAACCAGAGAGAAGTTGGAGATGACACAGACCGTGCACTTTATTGAGTCTTACAAGATGTTAATATGCAAACACCTTTTAGGACATTGAAAGGGACTACCTTCACTTCTTAGTGAGTGATGTCATTGTGGACTGTGGTTTTTCTAGGGATCCTTTGTCCCTCTTTGCTAGTCCTTTTGCAGACTTTATCTAGGATGATGACCCTCAACAGCTCAGAGTGCTAAGAAGCTAGCATTTTTGCCTCCCTCCCCTGCCACCCCAACTTCTGGCCATTGGCCCAGCATCAACTTTCAAATCCAGGCAGGTTCTAGTCAGGTGACCTGCACCCAATCGGCAGCTTTCTGGAAAGATGCACAGCCTACACTTCCTTTGGGAAGAGGCCTGATATGCCAAGCAGGCCCTGGAAACACCAGTTTTGACTGGAACAGAAGCAGGGGAATGTGGCCTGCACCTTTATTGGGGTTCCCAAGAAATAAGTGTGTGAGGTATGAGCTATTGGATATTCTAGGATAATCTCACATCTCACACTACTGGGGCTCTATGGCAGGCTCTGTTGTCCACCTTCTTAGGTTCTAGAACAAGGATGCCCACTTGGTGTGAGTCTGGACACTCAAGTGTTTAGTCTTCATACCAAAGGTATTCCATTTGCTCTCTGGAATTAGCCAACTTGGGGCATTGTACGGATATATCTAGGATCAGAGCCCCAAATGTCACATCTAGAACACAGAAAGTAAGAAAATATAGTTAATACTAGCAAGATACACAAAAAGTGAGGTTAGTCATCTAAAGGAATAAGCTAAACTTTTGAGGAAAAAAATCAAGATTTTGTATAACAGAAAATGATCAGGGAAGGTGATGATATAGGATAGAGTCCACTGGAGAGGACCAGCAAGGCAGACAGGCTCCTTACCTTTTCTTCCTCTGCTCAGCTAGCGGCCAGGCTAAGACCCCCAGACTGGTGACAAAAAGTGAGCTGAGCTGAGTAGAAAGAAAAGATAAGAAACACATTTGTGTGTTCCAGTGGGTTATTGTGGCCTGGTGCTGTAGTTCTCGCTCTCAGGGCTCCATATCCAATCTCTCTCACATATTAAGAACAGCAAAGTGAACCCCACCCACGGCTGCTGCATATTCTTCCAGACACTGGTCCATGCTCCTGTTGGTGTCATTTTAACAATGCTCAGGACCGGCTGCCTCATCCTTGGGTGGACACCCAGCTCTCTGCGCCTCCCTTTGAATCCCATTTGTGATCACGATCACACCTCAGGGAAAAGCCTTTCCAGCTTTCCAGGAGCAGGTGCAGCATTTTATATGAGCCATGCTCCTTCAGGCACCAAGTCCTGTGCCTTGTAATTGTCTGTGGGCTCTGCCAGGAACATATTCCTTGTTTACAAATTGTTTTCCTGATGGGGAAACTATCAACTGATAGTTTCAACCAATCACATCTAGTTAGGGTGTGGCCACCTAGAGCCCAAGTAGAAAAACCTGGGGATGCAGGTGCATGCTCTCTCTTTGCGGTGCCCGCAGACCTATCAGATTTTGGAACTCCCATTCTTATAGTGTAAGTTTCCCCTCTTTAACCATTAAAGTATTCCTGTTACTCTTGAGCTAGCCTGGTTACTTATCATACCGACCTAATCTGCGACATTTTCCCATGGGCATTTTTGTTGGGGTCCTTGAGGCCCTCCACTGTGACTGCTTTGGGCACCTCTCCTCTCATCTGCAAGCCAAGTCAAGCTCCTCCTGGTTTTCACAGTTGTCTCCTCACCCCTGTGAAAGAACCACTAGAATGGCACGGGCCCAAGCCGCTTGCAAGGCTTTCTTACAGAGAGGCCCTTACAGACCTTGAACCTATCCCTCTTCTGCTGCCACGGACAGGCTTCTTTAAGACAAGGCAGAGCCAAACCAGACCCTCTGGTATGTTTATCTTCAGAAGTAGATAGTTTTCCATGTCCAATTCCCTGCCAAAAGTTAGTGTTCTGCCTCAGATCTCAGACTATCTGGTGGGACCCTTAGTATTCACGGCAATGGAAGCTGATGAATTGCTGGCAGCCCTCTGAACAAAATCTGGGGTGCTCAGAGAGGAACTGATAATATTCATCTCCTAGCCAGGATGGACCTACACCTAGTCACTCTCTAGGTAGCCTCTTAGCACACAATACCCTCAAATGACACATGGCCCCACCCTCACATGTAGGATACACTGCTGGGCTGGAAAACTCTGGAAATCTGCCCGTTAGTACTCAAATACAAATCAAAAGTACATACATGTCATTAGGCCACAATACCAGGCCTTGCTGAAATATCTTACCTATTCTTTCAGGATGTCACTCCTATGCCTGCTGAGCCCACATGCCTGGATTAAGAGCCTTGGTTTAGTTTTTGGGCACTCTTATGAGGCTACCTTAGCCCCATCTCTGTGTCACATCTCCTGCTGCCTCCCTGTGTAAGCACACTGTCGCATCTGGGATCCACTGGATAATCTAGGATAATCTCACATCTCAAGATCTTAATGCAATTATGCCTGCAAATACCCTTCACTGAAAGAAACACCCTTCACTGCATGCAATAAAGACTGCATGTTCTGGAACTATGACAGTGGAGTTCTAACACTGACACCTACCTCTAGTGTCTGTGCTGCTTTTACCACAGTGTAATTCTCCAGACCCATTTGTCCTAATGCCCCCATAAGACACTCCTACCACCGCGACTTTCACAATTTATTAGATTTACTCCTACTTTTCATTTTTCTGGTTCCTCTGCATTTGACAAGGGATCATTATCTTTCTGCTTGAAGAACAACATGTAATATTTCCCTAATAAAAAATAGGCAGCAACAATTGTTCCCACAATTTCTCTAAAATGTTTTGATTCAACCTTTGTTTTTCAAAGTATCTATCTGTGTGTCTATGTACAACATATAGATATGTTTCTCACTATGTTGTTCAGGCTGGCTTCAAACTCTTAGGCTCAAGCAATCCTTCTGTGTCAACTTCCTGAGTGTCTGAGAATTAAAAGAATTATCACGGCACCCAAATTGATTTTTTTTTTTGTTGAATTTAGAATTTTAAGTAACCAGTTACTTATGGTAGTTAATCTTTTTTGTTAATGTGACACAAACTAGGGTCTTCTGGGAAAATGGAGCCTCTATTGAAAAAAAAAGCCTTTATCAAATTGGCCTGTAGGCAAGTCTGTGGGGGCATTTTCCTGATTAATGACTAATGTGGGTGGGTCCAGTCTACTGTGGGTGGTGCACCTCTTGCCAGGTGGCCATGGAGATCAAGCCAATAAGCAGCTTTTCACCACAGCCTGTTTTAGTTCCCGCCTTGAGTTTCAGCCCTGACTTCTTTCAATGATGAACTGTTATTGGGAAGCATAAACAAAATAAACCCGTTCTGCCCAAGTTGCTTTTGGTCAGCATGTTTTATCACAGTAAAGAAACCAAACTAAGATGCTTACTTTCAGGACTTAGAAGGCTTGTTTTCAGTCTTCAGGTCCAGCCCTTCTACTGAAGAGTCAGTGTTCATTTTATTGTTTGTGCTTTGAAAGCAGTAGGCCATTTCCATTTGGATGCTTCCAGGATCACTTTGTTGCTTCATTTTGTCTTTTTCTGCTTGGTCTTTACCGTTCCCCTTAATTTTTTTTTCAGTGCTGGGAATCTGCATATGGCTTTGCATGTACTAGGCAAGAACTGTACCATTGAACTACAGTCCCAGTTCTTGACTTTTTGAGACAGGGTCTTGTTATGTAGCCTAGGCTGCCTTGAAATGTGATTCTCCTGCTTCAGGCTCCTGAATGCTGAGATTGCAAATATGTACCACCACGCGAGACTCTTTATAGTGCTTTAAATTTTTTGAGATTTATTTTTATTTCATGTTGCATGGGTGCTTTGCCTGCATGTATGTCTGTGTACCATATGTGTGCAATACCTATGGAGGCAAGAAGACAGTGTTGGATCCCCTGGAGCTGGAGTTGTGGATAGTTGTGAGCCACTGTGTGGGTGCTGGGAATTGAACCTAGGTGTTGGCGAATTTTTCTGTCCTGCCATCCAGCAATACGTCACAACATGGAGACGTATTGCTAATTATGAAAACTTGGCTTGTATTGTTTCTAACTAGATCTTCTTATAACTTAAATTAACCCATTTATATAATTTACTTTCTGCCTCATGGTTTTATTAGCTCATCTCCGTATTGCCCATCCTTCTTACTCTGCATGTGGCTGGCAACTCAGTCCTTCTTTCCAGCATCCTCTGTGCCCCAAAAATCCTGCCTAGCTATTGGCCATTCAGGTTTTTACTAAACTAATCTGAGTGACACGTCTTCACAATGTACAAAATGATTATTCCATAGCACCCAGGTCCTCTGGAAGAGAAGTCAGTGCTCTTAACTGATAAGATATCTCTCTGGTTCATATGATGACTTACTTTTAATCTGATAGTTTGATTGTCTCTCTGTGTGCACACAAATGTGTGTTCATGGAGATAAGAGATCAACATTGGGTTTCTTCATTTGTTCTCCATCTTTGTGTTCTTTAACACTTTTTTTATTTGTGTACATGTGTGTAGGAGCACTTGAACACTACAGCATACAGGTGGACGCCATAGGACAACTTGCAGGCATCAGATCTTTCTTTCTACCATGTAGATTCCAGAGACTTTGCTTGTATCATCAGGTTTGGCAACAAGAGTTCATATCTGCTATGTTATGTCACCAGCTCCGTCTCAAATGCGGAGTTCTCAAATTCTGCTAGACTAGCTAGCTAGGAAGTGTCAGGGGTCCTCTTGTCTCCTCCTCCCCAGTGTTGGGATTACTAGCATGTGCCACCACACCCAGCTTTTCCACTAGAGCTCAACTCAGGTCACTTTATTAACAGCCATCTTCCTGGCAGATCAACTTCTAGGACAACCAGGGCTACACAGAGAAACTTTGCCTCAAAAAACTACTACTACAACTACTATTACTACTGCTACTAGGGTCAGGCATGGTAGCACATGCCTTTAATCTCAACACTCAGGAGGAAGAGGCAAACAGATGCCTGTGAATTCTAGTACAGACTGATCTACATGGCAAGTTCCAAGCCAGCCAGAGCTATATATGGAGACCCTGTCTCAACAATATTTTTTTCAAATGTACAGAAAAGTTAGGATAGTAGTACACATTTTTACCCTGTATCACCACCAGTTATTAACATTTTACCTAATTTGCTTTACCTCACATATTATGTGCAATCACATTGTTACTCTTTGAACTTCAGAGCCATTTTGACAAAAACCTTTTGATCCCAGACATGTCAGCTAAAATATGAAAGGAATACGTGCATCTCCATTCCCACTGTGATGCAGTCCAGTCATTTAACCACTTGGGAACTGTCGTTGATAGACTTTTATTGAGCAATATATAGTACATTTTCAGGTTAAAAATTTCCCCGTCTGCTCTGTGTGATTGATCATCTTTTTCTGACCCAGCTCCAATTAATCACACACTGATGATTCATAAGCTTGAGCTTCCTGGAGTGGAGGGAGTGTGTTATGTTCTGTCGGATGGCATATCCCTACCTTCACTCACTCGGGGGGCATGAGGAGATTTGAACTTCATTCAGTTTCTGTCTCACCCTTACTTTCAGGGTATAGCTGTCTAATGTACCAAACCTGATTTCAGCTTCTGTCCCACAATCCTCATAAGACTGTTCCAGCTTCACAGCTTCTTGGCCGCTGCTTCTATCATTGAAAATCTCCAGCTGTAAAGGCTGGTCTTACCATCAGAGAAACTGTTTCCCAAGCTGTGACCCCAAGGATCCTGCCATCACTGGTTGTTATAAGGAAGCTTAGTCTAAAACAGCTTTGCTCCCACTACTGTCTCTCTCTTTAGTTTCAGCCTGGACTCTTTCCTGTTACTTCAGCTTTTAGGTTATTTAAAATGATCCACTCACCATTTTGGCAGCTTTCTCTGGAGTATTTTCTGACTCTGCATGTTCCTAGAACATTTCTGTGCACTAGTGGAATTTCTTTATCCTTACCTCCCCCTTTTTTTGAGCATCTGTAGCTCAGGCTATCCCAATCATTTCTTTTGGGTGTTGTGAGTGACCATCATTGATGCCTTGCTATCTGCTGCTTCTATTTACTACTTGATATTCACTATCTTACTTTTGCTTGCTTTGTACTTAATAAACTCACTAATTCAAAGCAAAAGTACAGCTTCTATACCTCATTCTTCATACAGAACAGAATGCCCTACCAGGCAGCATCCAGATGTCGTCTATGGATACTGAGCTTGTATTCCAGTCACTGAAGAAATGCCACGTGGGCTCTTGACTCTTGACTTTCTGATCCTTGAATAAGGGTTATGACATAAGAGCTTTCATTTCTCCACCCAGAAACCTTCCCTTCACCAGCTGTCCTGGGGACTGAAGACTTAAAATCACCAACCTAAGGAACCACAAATACTAGTTGTTTGACTTTAGGAACGGTCTGTTACTGTTGGTGTCAGGGAAGGACTACATGAGAAAGTTTTTTCACGGGATCATGAAACGTGATTGCTTTTATTGTCGAGGGAACCACAGAAGTTAAAGGCATGTGCTAGAGGAAACGGGTCGTTAGCCCTCGTTGATTCTGTTTCGCCATTGCTAATATTCCACTCAGCTTGTGTGCACAGTTCAAATCTCAACGGCTATTGACCTCGCCTTTCCCAGACATCTAGGATTGACCTTTGACTGTCCACTAGAAGTGACCACTTGGCTTCTGAAGCGTCTCTGACCATGCCTGTTTTTCTTACAGCAGCTCCATTTCAGGAAAAAGCATAGATCCGCTCTGCCAAAGCTCTGTAATACCCTTGACTTTCTCGCCAAACCCAATCCTTGGAAAAGTCCCGCAGCGCCATCTTCTGGTACAGCTTTCCACCTTCACTTCTCACGAGACTGAGTAGTGTCTGATGTGCTTTTCAGACTTCTTGTAGGCCTCCCGAGAGACCTTTCCGGGCATCGCCAAGAATAATGGCCTCACCGAGACACCCAAGGCCAGTGTTCTGCCAGTGGTCGTTCGGAGTTTGGAGCGTCTGAGACACAGCAACCTGGGCGGAACTCGCCAGGGGAAGAGGCGGCGCGTGTTGGGTTCTGTCCTGCCCCTGCCTGGGGAGCGGTCACGTGGATTCTACCCGGAGGCGGAACCGCTGCAACCGGGACCTAAAGGCTTGCTGATCGGGAGCGCCTGGATACTTTAGCCATGCGCCTCTGGGGCCTTTCCTCTGCTAAGCTGGCTTTTCTAGCTGTGCTCTTGGCCGCGCCCTTGGCTCTGGCTGAGACCCCATACCTGGTGCGTGTGGATGCAGCCCGCCCGCTGAGGCCTCTGCTGCCCTTTTGGAGGAGCACCGGCTTCTGGTGAGGCCCACCGCACGCTCTTGCCAAGTCCAGGAAAGTCCTTGTTCCGTTCTTTGGGTTCCTCTCACCGCAACTTTGGGCTCGCTGCCCATCATTCCTGGACACTCAGGAGTGAAGATCAAATTCCTTCAGGGTATTCCTTCAGCGTGGGTTTTCTACTTTAGTGGCTCTCCCGAGTGCCACAGCCTCCCTAAATGCCACCCCCCCCCCAACCCCCGGGATCAAGAGCACGGTACTCAGCTCTAGGCTCATGATTAGTATTTCGGCAGAACCAAGGGCTCTCCCAAAGTACCAAGACCTGACCTCGAGTGTTGGGCCAGACCTGGTTTCTCAATGCCTCCAAGTCTCTCTAGGAATTTGCAGATCCTCTTCTATGGCAGGCAGATGTCCTATTAGAATGTGGTACTGTGTCTTGTTGAAGCTCCCCGACACCCCCCCTCCCCAGACAAGACTGTAGAACATTTCTGGTGAATGAAACTTTATCATACAATGTGGAGACACACATTGCTCCTCTGCAAGGGCCTGTCAGTCAGGTATTAAATGTGTAGAACCTGGTCTGCTGTAAGCCCCTGCTTAGGACAAACACTTCACTTCTTTGTCCTGTCCCCAGCCCCCCACTGCCTCATGACCAGGCTGACCGGTTCGACCTTAGTTGGGACCAGCAACTGAACCTTGCCTACATCGGTGCTGTGCCTCACAGTGGCATCGAGCAGGTCCGGATACACTGGCTGCTGGATCTCATCACAGCCAGGTGGGTGATGCTGAGGTGGGTGCCCTGGGAGCTGCTGGTCAGAGCTTGTCTTACAGAGATGATGAGCTGGTGGTCTGGCCTTGTCCAGGACAACTGTGGAGCACAGTGCTGGACTGTGGGTTGGGGAGCATCATAGTAGGGCATGGTCGGGGCTGGGACTGTACTTCCTGTTAGAGAATCCTGTTGGGCAGAAGAGGAGGGGAAGGTCTGCTTGGTTATGCCAAGGGCAGCCCTTGGATGGAGCCAGGTGGTTCCCTTCTGAGGATTTCTTAAAGGTACAGAATGGGGTTGGTGTCTCTACTGTGCCTGACTTTGTACCATACACGGGCCACGTTGTGGTTACCAGTATAAGCTGTATAGAGACATCATGCCTGAAGGTTAGGTGTCACATCATCTTAGACAGTGACGCTGGACCATCTGCTCTGGAGCAGGTGACTGCCTTCGCAGGGGCCCAATCAAGATGATCACTGGGCATGAGAAGGCCTTTCGGAAATTCAGACTCTTGCCCCTTGGTCATGTATTCAGCTCATATCTGATACCTGGTAGTGCAGGGGGAGGGAATGTGTCATTTTGGCATCTTAGAGACCGCATAATTTGCAGGACTCTGTTTCAGATAAGATGGTAACACAGACTATTATTAAACTGGGCACTGCTTTGGCTGAGGGATCATGTGTGTGGGTGCAGCCACCAGGGGGCAGCAGTGGTCTCAGATGTAGCGTGTCTCAATCACTGAATGTTTGGAATTCTTGAATGTGTTAGGGACGCGGCACTTTCCTTTCTTAGTTGGAGTTCCCTGATTTTTCCAGGGCAGGGGTGGCCCAAGGGTATATCTCTCTAATGACTCCAGTCTTCATATTACTTCTACGAAGGAGGTCAGTACTGGCTTGTGGACATGGGTCTTGGTCCTGCTAAAAGGCGGAGTCAGCAGCCGCCAGCTCCTCACGGCGGGCTCGTGCAGCCTCCACGGCACTGTGTACACTGGGGAACAGGAGCTCATCCTCAGCTCCCTGGTCTTCCCCAAGGAAGCCCCCTTTCCTCAATGTGTCCCTCACTGAGGGACTGCAGCAAGCCAGAAGCAGGGTGATGTCCAGGGCCCTGTAGTCTCTGTGCAGGTCCTTCAGTGTGGCCATGCCAGCCACATCCAGGAACAGCAGTGGTGCACAGTCAATGACCACTGTGTGGAAACCGAATGCCAGGGGTACCACCAGCCCGGTCCCGCTGCTCACTGAACCCATATCCTTGCCATCAGCAAGACTGCTGTCACTGACACCCTCCTCGGGGCCCATTCTCTTCCTGGTGGCTGAGTGCCCTGCATCCAGCCCCGTGAGACTGTAGAGTGACCGCAAGAAGAAATCCTTGTTGGCATAGTAGAGTGGGCCTGTGAAACGGAACACTCGCACCTCAGGTGGGGGCAGCAGGCCCTCAAACTCAGCAGCATCCTCATAGAAGGTTGAGTCTCCAATTCGAGCAAGAAGGGCAGCCTGTGGACGCTGTGTGCGGCCCGCCAGGCTGAGCAGTGAGAAGAACACCCCAGCTAGAAGTCCAGCCTCGGTGCTGACGAGCACACAGGTGGCTGCAGTAGCCACCCAGACCAGTGCATCAGCAGGGCTTAGCCGCCAAAGCTGTGGGAGGTCCTTAACCTTGCGCAGTGCCCCACGCAGGCTGACAACAATGATACAAGCCAGCACACACCGCTGCAAATCATGAAACAGTGGAGCCAGCACCAGCAGCACCAGCAACACCACAGCAGCACTGACTACACTGGACAGCTGGGTCTGGCAGCCAGTGGCTGTCTTCACCAGGGTTTTGGACAGAGCAGCACTGGTGGCAAAACAGTGGAAGAAGGCAGGCAGCACGTTGCAGCAGCCCACGGCTAGAAGCTCTTGGTTGGCGTGAACAGTGTAGCCATGACTACGAGCAAACATCTCTGCCAATGAGATGGAGAAGGCTGAGCCCACAAGGGCTAGGGACACAGCATCCAGGGCCACACGCCACATTATCTTAGGGTCTGGTACCTGTGGGGCTACAAAACCAGTAGGAATGTTGCCGGCCACACTCGAGCCAAACCGTGAATGGAGCTGTCCAAAGTGGGATACAAGTGTGGCCACCACAATGACTAGCAGCTCTGTGGGAACTGGCACCTTCAAACGGTGTCGGTAGCGGTCTGAGAGCTCCTTAGCCGCTACCAGCACTCCCAGGCACACGGCACTGGTGACCATGTCACATATATTGGCCTGTCCCACACTCTGCAGCAAGCTCAGCCATGTGCGGATCACCATGCCTGGGCCCTGGTGCCGAGGGATCCGCACACCCAGGAGGTGTTTAGCCTGAGAAGTCAAGATGGTCACAGAGGCTCCCATAGCAAAGCCATCGAGCAATGGTTGTGAGAGGTAGGTAGACACAAAGCCCAGCCGGAGGACACCCATGAGGACCTGTAGATGGAGCACAGTCAGTTTGGTAGGTCATGAGGCAGGAGCCAGCATCAATATAACACAAGGGTAGGGATTACAGCACAGAAGCCTGACGTCTTCCCTTGCTTACTCTCCGGAGTGGGCTCCTGCTGTTTCCACATGCACAATGGGCCAGAAGATACAGGGAGATAACACATACATGTTGCAGTTGGCTGTGGGTGTTCACTTCTCATACTCTCACACACAGAAATTGGTTTTGTTTCAGAATCAGGGCTGTAGGCATAAGGAGGCAGACCCTTCCCCTGTGCCTCGTATGCAACACCCAGCTCCTTCCACCCAGCTCCCTTCTGGGCAGCCATGGAACAGACAGGAGGAATAAAGAAGACGGGGTCCGCAGAAAAGAGCTAGGTGTGGGGAATGCATCTCAATTCTTAGGTCCTGCTTATGTCAGGAAGCCAAGGTGGACATTGGGGTTATAGTCTAGCTTTTCTCATGGTTTATTTTTTTTATATTTAAAAATTTCCACCTCCTCCCCTCCTCCTCCCCCCTCCCTCCCTTCAGTCTAGCTTTTCTGAGCCATGGCCACATTTGGCCCAGTGGCCCTACTCAGACTACAGCTGGCCAGTCCAGCCCTACATATCTCTCCGTTTTGTGACTTAAGTCCCTCTGGTACCTAGGCCTGGGCTCCACCTCTCCCCTTGCTGTGCTGTTTTCTCTCTGAACCTGAAGGATTCTTCTGTTTCTAGACTTTTCCTGATGGTAGTGACAAGCACCTGTAGGTGTTCTAAGAAACCGAGTCAGCCGGCCTGCTTGCTATGCAGCTAACTCCTTACCTGATAAAGTCCAGTCACCAGAGTGAGGGCAGTGGCGATTCGAATGGCGTGGCAGTCCCGTCCACAGTCCTGTAGCCCAAGCACCAGTGTTGTGGTTGAGTTGTTGAGTGTGCTGCCATTGTTCCTAGGCCCCAGAGAATCCTGGGAGGGGTCAAAACCAGCCAACTGGAGTTCTCGGTCTACCACCTGACCCACCATGAGGCACAGCAGGCTGAAGATGCCCACATTAACATGGCGTGAGGTGCCCATGAGGAAGTAGATAAGGTTGGCAAAAAAGGAGGTATAGAGGCTATAGATGGGCTGCAGCCCAGCCAGCAGTGAGTAGGCTATGGCTTGTGGCACCAGGATAATGCCAATGACCAACCCAGACATAACATCACCTGCCAGGTACTCTTTAGGGCGGTACTGACGTAGCCAGTGCAGGACAGGAAACAGATTCTGCACCAGAGCCTGAGCACATGGTATACTGCAGGTGCAGCTCTGCTTCAACCTGGCCTTCAGTGTTTCCAGCAAACCCTGGGACACAGGAGGCTGTCGTCGGATCAGCACCAGTGACCCACCCTTCTCCTGGGGCTCGGGAGAAGCATCCATCCTGTCCCACCACGCTCTTTGGCCAACCTGCGAGGGAGAATGGGGAGAATGGGCATGGCTAGGAGTCTAAGCTCTTGGAGTCCAGGAGCCAGCTTCACAGAGAGTATTTGTCCACCCAAACACAGACACCAGACATCAGAGGTGGTGCTTCCGTCAAGCACTTGTTCCTCTGTGTGGATGGGTGTAAGGCCTTGAGCTCCAAACGTTAGTTTTATGACGAGAGTGCTCACAACAGTAACGTGCTTCAGGGATTCGTTTTACCCAGCCCCAGCTGTGCTCTGTGGTCCACCTAATGCAGCCTCTATATGAAGTCCACCTAGAGCGTTCTGAAGGTCACCCACTGAGACCAGGGCTGGACGAGGCCTGCATACACCCACGCCAGTGACAATGGAGGCAGATGCACGCTTGACTGAGCATGAGCTCCAAGCCACTTCCCATCCATCTGATCTGGCAAGGAGCTCTGCCAGTCACCCCACTTCCACAGGAGTTCTCCCAAGCCATCCTCTGTTCTCCTGTGAACACCATGGGCCTGGAGGTTGGCAGGAAGCCTTGTATATTTTGTGTGCTAGGGCCCCTGGTCTATGACTCCCTTCCCCGTGAATTTAGAGGGTGTCTCATCAGTCACCAGTGTATTCTGAACCAGTGTGCCCCTAACTCCGAGTGCTGAGCCTCTGAGAAGAGGTTCAACTATAGTAAACAAACACACTGCTCCACAGATGTCCACCTTTGGCCTAGCTGTCCTAGCCCCTTCTGACCTTGCCTTAGTACTGAAGAGTTCTCAGGCCATACTGACCGCATGTTGGTCTTGGGTCATGTTTACTGGTTCCAAAGTACTTGTTTGTAATATTAATCAAACACTCCCTGTTCTCTTGGAACTCAGGACACGGTGGTGACTGTTGGAGCCCATTGTGCCTGACCTGAGTACTGGGGCAGCAGCTTCGTTGTTAGGGTGGTGGTCTATCAGGCGTCCTAGCTCTTGAGGAATATTACGAAAACAATGATACACAAGAGCCACTGAGCACTCTGAATCTCTCCCCAAGTCTTTAGGGGCTCATGTTTGTGGAGGAAGGATTGTGTCACCTTCCTTGTATCTGAGCAATCCCCAGAGAAATGGCAGTCTAGGTTCCTGTCTCTGCCCAGTAAACCACATCTTTTGGGGCCTGTTGTATGGGTACAACAGTTCTTACCTGGACACCTGGCCGACTCCGTAGGCTTTGCAATATCCAGGGACTGCAGTGGGCTGAACCTTCAGTCAGTCTGGCTTCTGTTAGCAGGCAGAGAACAACGTTGGCAGGCACCTCTGAGACTGACCTGTGGGAATACTCTGCTGGGCTTGCTGTTAAATTATTTACCCCCCAAATAGCTGAGTCATGGGTTTCCCCCGTCAAATGAGTGTTACCTGAGCGTCTAATCCGGTGAGCTAATTCGGCAAGTTGTACTATAATCAGAGGCTCACAAATAATTATGGTTATGTGGGCTTCTGATAATCTCTCCTTTGCAGAGGGGTGGGTGCTCCAGGTGCAACAGCTTCTGCCTTGTTAAGAGGGAGAGGAGGTGGGGACAGGAGCAGTGAGGCAGAATGTTTGCGTGTGAGGCCCCAGAGGAGCTGAGTTGAAGCGCTTCAGCTATGAGGTTATGGGGTCATGTACAGCTGACTCCACCTACCCAGTGCTGGTTATCTTCTCTCCACCTTCATGGAGCGTGTTCTAGCTGGGGCGAGCTAACGCTCAGAATCTGTTCCATGTCCCTGTGTGCAGCTACTGCTGTGTGTGTACACACTTGTGTGAATGAACACATGCCTGTGTTGTGCACAGCCCAAGGATTGCCACCCTTCTTTTCCTCTCCTTCCTGGTACTGACCACCTGTGATCATTGTGAGGTACTTGGCCCCCATGTACCTCTATAGGACATGGGATTTGCCTTGTAAGGATAGCCTAGAGATAAATGGTCCCTTAACATGAGCATAACTAACCAATGCCCTCAGACTTGAGGTATACCTCCAAGTTCTTTCTGTAAGGCTGGTCAGAACCTCAGATTCACATCTTGTAGTGAGCAATGAGTCTCTCACATGTGCTTGAGAGTAAGTAGTTTTGTGTAACAGGCCTTGATCTCTTCTGTGAGCTGCTGTATTCTGGGTACCCTCTCATCCTGGAGATAACACCCTTCATTATGGCTGGAAGACCCAGCTAGGCTGGTCTGCAGTCTTCACAAGCCCAAGCACAGTGGGCAGTTCGCTTTGGGACTGGGCGAAGGAAGCTATATACTTTGCTTGGGATCAACAGTTGTCTTACAGAACCAGCTAGGACCCTGAGACTCTATTTCTCTAGGTCAGGAGATAATAAGAATTCAGAATCCCATCCAGTTCACAGGTTGGACACTCCTTTGGGACATCTGTAAGCCTTGTCCAGTTCCTGGCAGCCATGGCCCTGGCCAATGCCCGCCTTGTGGGTAAAATGAAAATGGGATGTGGGTGGAATGGGCAGAGTGGGAATCCTGACTGTGAGACTAGGCAGGGCTGTATGCTCTGTGGGTTAAGTATTCCTCCACCTTTGCTCTCATGCTCCCCACCTGGATTCTGTCCTGTCTCTCCAAGTAGGTCTGCTGTTCCTGGAAGGACCTATTAGGACCCCTTGTTATGCCCTTCCTTTGCAGGACTAGATCTCCCTTCTCCCTTACAACAAGCCCTGAGCCACTGTTTGCCCAGCAGTTGGGAACTGTGGTTTACAGGAGCTGTTAGTTATCCAGTGGGTGTGGTGGGGCTAGTCAGAGCAGCTCCTCTTTTGTCAGATAAATGCTCCTCTAGTGGTGGTGGGGATAGCTACTGAGGGTGCCATAAAGTGATAACCTCCCCAGTTACCCACAGAGGAGCCACTGGGGAATGTGCTGTTGCTACATCTTTGAGAAGGGCACAGCTGAAGTTGTGGAATGGATATACCTGTAAATACAGAGGTTCTGGGGTGAAGGAGAGTGTGAGAATATTCACCTTCCCTTCGAAGCAAAGAAAACGGTATAGGAATGGTCCCTCTCTTCTCCACCGCCCTGGGTGGGAGGGATTGGGCCTTACATCATACACCCCCCATCCTCCACGTCCACCCCCCCCACCACTGTCCACAGCCAGTTGAAATGTAGATGAAGTCATGTCTTCCATGCCTTGCCATGAGTCCCTTTCCCCACTTATTCTTTGCCTGTACAGCTCTGTGCACTCAGGGTGGGGCTGCAGTGAGGCACGAGGGACCGAGCCCACTGGCCTATCCCAATGTGCCCTTTAAGCCTCAGGCTTCTTGGCTTGCTGCTGGACACATATAGGGCAGGGGTACAGGGTCCATAGGTCTGTTTGATCCTGCGCGGCTCAGTGATTTCCTTCTTTTATCTCTAAGTCCACCATTTAAATCTTGAATACATTTTATTTGGGAAGAAAACATTGTACCCTGTCCCAACAGTAGAAAATGATGTTCAGATAGGCTCCAGGACCACATCAGAATTTCTTCCACCAAACTCGGCCGAGCGCACACCTTCCTGGGGGCTTCAGCAGGTTTTCCCAAGAGATACCGAGCGTTTCCGCTCTGCACGCACCACCCCCATCCCGCTTGGCATCCTTCATAGTCGGCATCCATAGACCGCGTTCTCTTCGCAGTCCTGGCCCTACCAAGCCTGCTACGTGCACCGGCCTTGGTGCTGCCGGGTACTTCTGCACTCCTCTGCAGGAGCGTTCCGCCTCCCCGCCAGCTCAGGTTCCCCCGCACTCACCCAGGCACTCACCAGCCGCTGTGGCCTCATCCTCCAAGCGCCCGCGCTACGCCTCTAGCGGGAGGCCTAGAGCAGTGCGACCGCTGCGGGCTAGCGTGAAAGGGCCCTGTGTGGCCTTGCTAGTGTGGCTGCACCTTTTCCTGCCCAGCCCAGCTGGGCTATGGCACAGATCGCTCTGCAGGGGATGGAGATTTCCCTACACTTCACCTCACTGACTTGCCCCCTCCCCAATTTAGGATTCTTTAACACCACCACCCTTCAGCAGAAAGGAACTTATTCACAGCGAGAACAAAAGACTGTTCCCTGGGTTTCTTGGGCATGGGAGGCCCCTGGAGGTATCTGGATGGTCTGGCATCACTGTGGAGACTGACGGGGGGGGGGGGGGGGGGGGGGTGTCAGGCAGACAGTGAGGCAGTCAGTGAGGGTTGCAGTCTTGGGACATCTCTGATGTGAGATACTGGCCCAGAAAAAGGCCCGTTGCTGAGGCCTGCTCCCATGAAGTGTGTACTATGCCTAGTTTGTAAAGACAGGAAACTGCTGATAGCTTCTGACTGACCCTACAACTTGGGACTTTGGAACATGCGTTTAATCTTTATCCAAGTGCTTGTTAGGTTTTATTTATTTGCAACTGTTTTTGACCATTGGGTGGGAAGGGAAAGAGCCAAGCAGGTCTGTTTTGTAGCTGTAGGCAGAGGCTCCAGTCCAAAAACTCAGAGGGCAGGCAGGGAGAAGCAGGACCTGAACTTGGCCAATGTGACCATGTACAGTGATGGATTGATATGCTTAGAATTGCTGGTTCTTGTAGAGGTGGTTCTGCCACACACAGTGCAGACTGTCTCTGACCTACCATCCCACTCAGACAAACCCATGAGCTTACATAACTTCTGGGGCAACTGTCTTCAGCACACTCTTAGAACCTGGCAGGACTGACGCTTTGTACTTGTTGGCTGGTACCTTCTAGCTACGTCAGCTGCAGATTCTGTCCTCAGGGCTGCTCTTCACCCCTTCCCCAGGATTGTAAGCCAGAGACAGCCCCAAGCATCAGTGTCCTGAAATTCATGCTATTGGGCTGCACATTGCCCACAGCTCACCTCAGATCTGACAGTGGACACTGTCCACAGTGTGTCCACACTCATTCTACACACTGTCCTGTCATCTTCTACTTCATGCCCATTGACGTCTCCTGCTTTCATCTCAATTAACCCCTACAGGATCTTTCCAGAACCTGGTGGCTTTGCTCTGATCATGACCTTACATGTCTCCTGTTTTGCTCAGAATCATGTGGCCTGAGTCGTGTCCCATCTTCATGTGGTCACAAGCCCCCATGTAACCCCGTTTCCAGATCTGTGCCTTTATTCTGCTCCAGGCCAGCTAGGTACCTTTCTAC
Source organism: Arvicola amphibius (assembly GCF_903992535.2). NCBI lineage: Eukaryota > Metazoa > Chordata > Mammalia > Rodentia > Cricetidae > Arvicola > Arvicola amphibius. Next base: position 219,671 of record NC_052047.1, on the reverse strand, counting down.
TGCTTGACTACGGTTAATTTGCTCCTACTTAAGGGTCTTTGTACTCGCTTGTTCCCCAGATATTCTCATCCCTGGCTCAAGCCACCACTTGGCAGATCTTTGATGTTACCTCTTTAGAGTGGTTTCCTCTCCCTGATTGTCTTCCCCTTCACTCTGATATTTCTCTCTTGCCAAGCTTGTGTTATTTTAATATAGGTCCAGGCAGTTGTCGGGTGGCTCTTCCTCTCAGAAACTGAACCCTATGAGAAGAGGCCCAGTATGGGACTGAGGAAGCCCTCCACCTTCTTTTCTTGTCCATCCATGTTGTTTCTTAGTATGGAGAGAGGGAAAGGGACTGTGGGGCTAAGTTTGGAGCTTTGGTCTCTGAGAGTGTGTAGAATGGGGGTGGTGCCTACTAATTTCTGCTTGTCTGCTGTCCCATCCCCTGTTCCGATATCAGCTGTCTTTAAGATGCCTCCTCACCTCTCTGCCCAATCCCTGTCTTACACCTTTCCTGTACAACTTGCCTGTCCCCCGTACCTCAGTGTGGTGACTGATCTGAGCCCTACCTGAATCTCTTGAAGGTTTCACGCACACACACACCCATTCATATTCCATTGCGAGTGATAGAAGCTTCCATAGCCCTAAGTTTTCAGTATCTTTTTTTAAAAAAAGACTTATTTATTGTATATATAGTGTTCTGTCTGCATGTATGCCTGCAGGCCAGAATAGGGCACCAGATCTCATTGTGAGCCACTATGTGGTTGCTGGGAATTGAACTCAGGACCTTTGGAAGAGCAGGCAGTGCTCTTAACTGCTGAACCATCTCTCCAACCCTGTTTTCAGTGTCTTTAAGGCTTAGTGTGGGGTTCTGTGTGCACACACTTGTACATAGTGTGTGCAGACTTGTACACACTGTGGCAGACTTTCACAGTGCTGGTCTTTTCCAAAGGGAAGGCCCATCTGAAAGCCTGGATCTCCCTGGGAACTTGGGACACCCACATGCTTAAATGTGGCCCTAGTTCCAACCCAAACTGTGGAGAACTACTGCTGCTCTCCAGGACTGACCTTCTCTCCACAGGAAGGCACCTACACAGGGGCTGATATACAACTTCACCCACTTAGATGCTTTCCTGGACCTCCTTATGGAGAACCAGCTCCTCCCTGGTGAGTAGCAGCCCCGCTTTTCCTACAATCTTTCATTCTGTGTCCTGGTGGGTGGTGGTATCTTAGCACTGACTAAGGTGCTGATGAGGTATAGCCCAGCTGGGCTTGGTGTGTTGGATAGTAGGGCAGCTACCCCTGTGTGTTTCAGGATTTGAGCTGATGGGCAGTCCTTCTGGGCACTTTACAGACTTTGAGGACAAGCAGCAGGTGTTTGAATGGAAGAACTTGGTTTCTCTCTTGGCCAGGAGATATATTGGTGCATAGAAGGGGGAAATCGGGGGGGGGGGGCTGCAGTGGGCTGTCCTGGGGAGGCCCTCCTTCCTGATCACCCAGACCACTTCATCGTCCTTTCTGCCACAGACATTCCTATACCCCAGCCAGAGATGGCTGATAGGTGAGGGATTCACCTGATGGGGGTGGGGTGCTTACCTGGAACCAGATAACCCCTATCAAGTGGAACCCCACCCATGGGGCCCAATCCCTACGAGACGCCAGGTAGGCTCTATCCCCGGACCTGAGGATAGAGTGTCCAGCGTGTAACAGACACTCTGCAGGTAGGTATGGACTGACACATGTTTCCAAGTGGAACTTCGAGACTTGGAATGAACCAGATCACCACGACTTCGACAATGTGTCCATGACCATACAAGGTGGGCAGCGTTTTTCCAGGTCCTGTTGGGTGGGCTGTATGAAAGGGAAGCATGACAACACCAGACCCTCAAGACCCCTCTGCCCTAGGCTTCCTGAATTACTATGATGCCTGCTCTGAGGGGCTGCGTATTGCCAGCCCCACGTTGAGACTGGGTGGCCCTGGGGATTCCTTCCACCCCCTGCCAAAGTCACCACTTTGCTGGAGCCTCCTGCGCCATTGTGCCAATGGAACCAACTTCTTCACTGGCGAGGTGGGCGTGCGTCTGGATTTTATCTCCCTGCACAAGAAGGTATGTGATTTCCCACCCCTCCCTCCCTTCTTTCAGTTGAGCCTGAACTGAGAGGTATGTGCTGGCTGCAGGGCGCAGGCAGCTCCATCTCCATCCTGGAGCAGGAGGTGGCAGTTGTGGGGCAGATCCAGCAGCTGTTCCCTGAGTTCAAGGACACCCCTATTTACAATGACGAAGCAGACCCTCTGGTGGGCTGGTCACTGCCACAGCCTTGGAGAGCTGATGTGACTTACGCAGCTTTGGTGGTGAAGGTGGGTCCTTGCTATCTAGCCTCGTCCAGCCTCGGGAAGCCTTCCTCTGGCGGCGGCCACATCTGGCGGCGGCCACAGGTACACGTCTCCTCTGCCCTGATGTCCGCAGGTCATTGCCCAGCACCAGAACCTGCTGCTTGCTAATAGCAGCTCCTCCCTGCGCTATGTGCTCCTGAGCAACGACAATGCCTTCCTGAGCTACCACCCACACCCTTTCTCCCAGCGCACACTTACTGCCCGCTTCCAGGTCAACAATACTTGCCCACCCCATGTGCAGCTCCTGCGAAAGCCAGTCCTCACAGTCATGGGGCTGATGGCCCTGCTGGGTGAGCAATGACCCTGCTTCTGCATATGCTGGGTCAGAGAACATGGAAATGCTGGGCAAGGACAAGCATACTTCCTCCACCTGCTGGGTGGGTTATTAGGCTGGTTTTCCAAATCTCCACCTCATCCCCTCCTCCCATTCTGTGGACTGAAGAGTATGGCAGGGCCTCCCACAAATGGTGGGGGAAGCCAGGTGCTGGGTATGAGGGAGCCAACGGCCTCGGTCCTCTGCCTGGCTGTAGATGGAGAACAACTCTGGGCAGAGGTGTCAGAGGCTGGGGTTGTGTTGGACAGCAATCACACAGTGGGTGTCCTGGCCAGCATCCATCGCCCCAAAGTCTCCTCAGAGGCCTGGCGTACCACGGTCCTTATCTACGCTAGTGATGACACCCAAGTACACCTCAACCGCAGTATCCCCGTGACTCTTCATCTTCGCGGGGTACCCCCTGGATTGGGTGAGTGAGGTTCTGAAGGAAGTTGGGGTCCCAGCAGGGATGAGACAAGGGAGGTAAATCATGGTGTATGGGTTCACAGGGCTTGTCTATGTAGTACGCTACCTAGACAATCAACTCTGCAGCCCCTACAGTGAGTGGCAGCACATGGGTCAGCCAGTCTTCCCCTCTGCAGAGCAGTTCCGACATATGCGCATGGTGGAGGTTTGTGGGCAAGTGGGGGTGGGGGAGAAGGGGTTTCTTAGTTAATGGGGAGGTTTGCCAACCACATGCCCCTCCCTTGTCTCCAGGACCCAGTGGTTGAGGCACCACGTCCCTTCCCTGCTGGAGGCCACCTGACTTTACATAGGAAGCTTTCTTTGCCATCACTTTTGCTGGTGCATGTATGCACACAACCCTTGAAACCACCAGGAAAGGCAAGTAGCGGCTTTCTATCCCACCTGTGAGGCTCCCTAGCTCACTCCTTCATAGCTACTTCCTCCTCACAGGTTAGCCGGCTCCGTGCACTGCCCCTGACACATGGGCAGTTGGTTCTAGTCTGGTCGGATGAGCATGTGGACTCCAAGTGCGTGAGTTGGGGGTGGTTATCCTTCCCTATGTCATTACCCTTGTGATCATTCATCTCCCTTCTCCATTGCCGTGGACCTCTGTGCTCAGTACATAATGCACACACCTGCACAGATCCATTGTGTGAGTTGGAGATCACTCCAGTGCTCTCCCCTCACTGTGACCTGTCACAGTTTGAGAGTAACCAGGGACCCTAGCGGTACCAGGAAGGGAGCTGAAGAGTAGAGGGTTGTGGGTCTACCCTACCCCACCAATCTAGGCCTTCAGGGTTTACCTGGTCCCAGCTTCAGTACTGACCCAGCCCTCCCCAGGTGCCTGTGGACATATGAGATCCAGTTCTCCCAGAAGGGTGAGGTGTATGCCCCAATCAGCAGGAGGCCGTCTACTTTCAACCTCTTTGTGTTCAGCCCAGGTGCGCTCAACCTTGGCGGTTGTACTGTTGGACCTCCCTCTATACAGTATAGTGTGGGGTGGGTCTGGGGTTTCAGGAACTTCAGAAAACATGTGCTTTTGTGTCTGCAGACACAGGTGTGGTTTCTGGCTCCTATCGAGTACGAGCATTGGACTACTGGGCCCGGCCAGGCCCCTTCTCAGACCCTGTGACTTACCTGGATGTCCCTGCCTCGTGAGAGCCACTGGCTTCTAGTGACTGGTGAGCCTGTGCTGACTGGTAAATGGGGTCGGCCAGGTTGAGCTAGACTGCCATTAGCTAGTCAGTTGACTATGGCTCCCTTTGATGTTTCCCATTTTCTTTTAAAGTATCTTTCTCTACCTCAGCCTTGGAGTCTGTCTTTGTGGATGAACACTACAGGGGACCCAGCTGCAGTGACCTTTGCCTGCCTTCCTCTCTCCTTCCAGATGCTCAAAAGTTTAACGTTGGAACTGGGAAGATGGCTCAGTGGGTAAAGTGCTTGCTGTGCACTCATGTAAAGGCTGGTCATGGCGATAGCTGCCCGTGACCCTAATGTTGGTGGGGGGCACAGAGGCAGGCCGGGGCTCACTGCCCATCTAGTCTACCTGAGACTGCAAGCTCCAGGTCCAGTAAGAAATCCTGCTTCAGAAAAATGCAGTAGAGAACTATAGAGAAGATACTCAATATTGAAATTCGGTCTACACGCGCGCACTCTCTCCCTCTCTCTCACCCGCAAAACACACTGCACACCACACTATGCATACACAGGCTAAATTCAGTTCCTTTTCTGAGACTCAAGACACACTTTTAGCTTGAGATTCTATAATATCAAAAATAAAGTTACGCGCTTCTGAAATACAATTGCATAGGATAAACATCTCCATTTCAACAGGAAAATAAACGACAAGGAAGGATTTAACTGAAGCAAGACCAAAACATTAAATCCTGAAAGACAAACATTAAATCCTGCAGATACAGTCCCAGAATTGGGGCACATGTTATTGTGATGTGAACTCTGAAAATGTTCTGTCTTTGTGGGGTTGCCGTTTACAGCTCCTACGACTTTTCTCCTGGGCTGATATCTTAGGTTTTCCATTGCTGTGATTAGACATGATGAGCATAAGCGACTTGGGTATGACAAAGTTTATTTTTGTTTACATTTCCAGGTTACAGTGTATCATTGAAGGAGGTCAGGGCAGGAACCTGGAGGTAGGGACTGATGTAGAAACCATGGAGAAGTGCTTACTGGCTTGTTCTCCAAGGCTTTCTCAGTCTATTTTCTTTATAGACCCCAGGACCACCAGCCAAAAGGGTGGCACCTCTCACAGTGTCCTGGGCCCTCCTACACTAATCACTAATAAGAAAATGCAATACAGGCTTGCCCATAGGTCAATCCTGTTAGGGCATTTTCTCAGTTGAGCTTCCCTCTTCCCAAATGACTCTAGCTTGTGACAAATTGACATAAAACTATTCCAGCCTTGACACATATTACCAGGCCTCTCAAGTCTTCCTTGGAAATCTGCCTGGAATCCTATATAACCCTGTAACTGTAATTCTTGTATTCTGTCTTCTAAGCCAGCATCCTGTGGATCACATAAAGCTTGGATGGTAGCTGAGGACCCTTGGGCCATCCATGGCCGCAGTAAACTTGGAGTGCCTTGTTACTTAGCCCCATGCACTTGGGCAGAACATCATGAGGATGGTAACTTGTAGAGGGGGAGGCTGTTCACCTCATAGGGAACAGGAAGCAGAGTAAGGATAGAATTAAGTATAACCTTCAAAAACACTTTTTCACTGACCTTTGTCCAACTAGGCCCTATAGAATCTCCCAAAATAGAACCATTACCTGGAAACAGTTGTTTAGCATGTAAGCCTTTGGGGGGGATTATATTTACTATTTAAAATATGCTGGATACATCACCTTGGTTCTGGAAGAACCCTTGCTCTTTTAGCACCAGTCCCTGTTGTGCTAAGACACAGTTACATCCCTTTCAGGTGGCCTGTTGGACACACATGTCCTTAATTCATTCTGTACATATCCCTTCTCTCCAGCAGCCCATGAAAAAGCCCAACATACAGAAATTTGTGCTGAAGCCTAGGCTTGCTGCCAAGCTCTTCCAAGTTAGTATTACCTTCTGTCCAGGAAATAAGTCTGAATGGAATGCTTGTACACTCTGCGTGGCTACATCCAATTTAGAGTTCCTCTGGACTTGTGCCTCTTAGAAGTGGGTAGAGTAAATAAAATACAATGACCTTCTGTAGTGCTTTTTATCCCCATAGGCTGGCCTTGAAACCTTGACCCTCTGTCTCAGCCTCCCTAGTACTAAGATTATGGGTGTGTATCACCATGCCTGTGAATGATCCCTCACTTCAAATAAAATAGGACATTTCCCACTGCCATGGGATCACCACAGGCTCCCCTAGAGAATGCTGAGCTTTTCAGAGCTTGCCTTCCACCTCTTGGAAGTATGTTTTGCTAAACCCTCCAGGGCATGTAACTTCTTGCCCACCAACCCCAGTGAGCATGACCAACAGATTGCATTAATTTTGGAAGAGTGATGTCACCAGGCAAACTTCACACCCATTATGTGAAAGTAGACTGCTCTTGATGAGACAGAGCACTTTCCAGTGGAGAAACTTATGTGTCAGGTGGCCAGCCCTCAGATGTAGTGCTTGTTGATATGGTCATGTTGCAGTGAACCACCAACACAATATCTCTGGGGCAAGTTATGAGGATCTGGAAGAAGACCTCTCCATCTCCCTCTCTGTCCTAGACTGGAAAAGGGCCTAATGGTGGTCTTCAGAACAAGCCAACATGGTCTGCTGAAAGATGTCACTGAAAGCCTCACTGGCCAGTAGGCCACTTAGTTCTCAGGTGACAGGACTGTGGCCACTTAGACCCATTATCCAATCACTGTGGGAGTTCACCTTCCTCTTCCAGGTGGGGCCTAGTCTCCCTCTTTCTAGGTTCTTTGTCTGTAAAGTGGCTCGGGTTAGGGATTAATATGCCCTGGAGCAACATTGTGATAGTTTGTGCTGGCCAATGGCCTGTGGGCCCATGTCTGGCAGGACTCTGCATCCTGTCCTCTGGAAATATCTCAGGACCTCTCATCTGTTGATGGTGTTTTTCCTACTGGTCTCCTCAGTGCCACAGACTTCTGCAGGCACATTGCTGTGGAAGTGTTTGAGCAATTCTTGACTAAGGAGTTAAGAGCCAGCTCTGAAGCATCCCATCGGCCTGTGCTGTGTTTACTTCCAAAGGGCTTTGGATACTGTTTGATACACTGACCACTGTCCCTATGTATATCATGAAGGAGCATGTATCACCAGCTTCCTAGGACAGTGTATGCAGGCAGGGTATTGTCCAGATCCCTCAACTTGACTTTTGAACCCTGGGTACTCAGGCTCACACCACAGACTTCAGACCCTTGATAATCTAGACAGTCAATGCAGGAGCTTACTGGTTTGCTCTTCATGGCTTGCTCACTTTGCTCTCATATGAGACAGGTCCATCTGCCCAGAGGTAGCATTATCCATAGTGAGATAGGTCTCACATCAATCATTAATCAAGAAAATGGTCCTGAGACTTGCCTACAGGCCAATCTGATGGAGACAATTCCTCAATTGAGGTTTTCTCTTCACAGATGACTCTTAACTTGTGTCAAATTTACAAAAGCTAATAATGATAGAAGGTCTATGTCATAATGCCTCTCCTGGACCTGATGACTGGGCATAGTTGATCCTTGGCTCTTCTCTTGGTCTGACTGGCATATTTCATTTTCTTTTCTTGCTCCTCCTCCCTCACGTCCTGGTTCAGTTTGGACTGTTCTAGACGCTTCTGGCTGAACTCTCCCTCATATCTACAATAAAACCCTTCTCCTCAACCATACCTTGGAGTGATCATGCCCTAATTTTCATCCAGGGTGCTGTATTAGTTACTTTTCTATTGCTATGATAATACAACATGACCAAGGCATCTATGAAGAATTTCTTCTGGCTTAGTTTCACAGGGATAAAAGTTTGCTATGGCAGGAAGGCAAAGCAGTGAGAAGCAGTCATGGTCATGGGAGCAGGAAACAGAGATCACAAACCTTCAGCCACATACACAAAGCAAAGACAGTGAGTTGGAGGTAGGTCGAGGGCATAAATTCTCAAAAACCTGCCTCCAGTGGAGTCTTGTCTGAAACTAAATCTCAAAATCAAAAAGTAGTACTACATTATATAAACATATGTATATATGTTCTAACTTAGAAGAACACAGAATATGTATTCCCTTCCCAAGGGGAGGAATGGGGGTATAGTGGGAAAACACTGAACCAAAGTAAGACTGAAACCCAGGAGTGAAAACTGTAAATCCTTTAGCTCCATGTCTGGTGCCTAGGACTTTAAAGAGCTTAAATGGCATAGCCTCCCACTCATCTTGCTGCCTGCAACATACATCTCTCTTTTGGGCATAGTTCCAATCCCTGCCTGCACCGCTTCTTGGCAGATGCCTCATAGCTGAGCATCTCCAACATCCGGAGGTTTCCCTGCAACCTGGTGTAGATGTCACAGCTTCATGCAATGGCTTCTCACATTGCCCTCTTAAGGCCTTCATACGGGGACTCTGCTGCCAAACACTGCCTGACCTTAGTTGGAAATAAAGCTGCTGTAAACATCTGTGCATATATCTTTTGTGGACCTTCTTTTCTGTTGGGTGTGGACTTGAGAATATGTTGTCCGGAGCACATGTGAGATTCAGGTTTCTTTGGTGAGTTCCAGGCCAGCCAGAGATACAAATCAAGACTGTGTCTCATAAACAACAACAACAACAACAAACAACAACAAACAATCCCCCCTCCAAAACAAAACTTTCTTATGTAATCTCTTAAATGCATTGTTATTTCTTACTTTAAACAGTTGTCTTTTCTGTTCCTTTGGAAACAAGGTTTTATTCTGTATCCCAGGATAACCTCAAACTTATGATCCTCCTACTTTAGCCTCCAGAATGCTGCACTTACAGAAATCTGCTTCTGCGCCTACCTTTAAATAGTTACCTTTTAAAGGGAATTAAATAAGACAAGCATTACTTACATCTGTTTACTCATGCAGGACTAATGTGATCTTTATCTCTCCTGAAGAAGACACATACCTTCTTGTGTGTCTTTAGCTGTTTGAAGGACACCCTTTAATCCTTCTTTAGAACAGAACTGCTGGTCACAAATTCTTTCAGCTTAATATTTTTCATTTAGCATTTTCTTTTAAAGGCATTTTATTTATTTATTTATTTTTGCTGGCAAAGAACACTAGCTTGATGAGTTTCTTTTCCTGGCATTAAACACACTGCTCTTGTTTTTGTTGCTTGACACTGCTTTCACACATTCTGATTTTCGCAGGTAGCTTTACAACAGTGTTGTGCTTTTCATCGTGTTTCCTGAATTTAGGTGTGTTGAACCCTCTGCAACCCTGGGTATGTATATTGCTCATCACCTTTGGAAAAATTTATGGGTGTTTTGCTTGCATGTGTGTCTGTGCACCATGTGTGCTTAGTGCTCAAGAAGTCCAGAAGAGGGCCTCAGATGCCCTGGGCCTGAGCTACAGATGGTTGTGAGCCACTATGTGGGTGCTGGGAATTGAACCTTTTGAAGAGTAGACATTGCTTCCAACTGCTGAGCCATCTCTCCAGCCCTTTTATCCATTATAAAATTAAGGGTATTTTTTCTTTTCTTTTTTTGTCTTTCACTCTCTCTTTTGGAGATTCCAGTTTTTTTGCACCTCCCACTAGAGTTTACTGATGGCCACAGATGCTTCTTCAACTCTACCCAGCCATCTTCCTCAGCACAGTTTTTTTCTTTGCACAGTTCTATTGCATTCAAGTCCAGTAACTCTTGTTTTGCAATTATTCATCATCTTAATTCTGGGCACTTAATTTCATATCTAGAAATTGGATTTGCAGTTGCAAGTTTTTCCCCATTATTGTATGCAACATCTTCCTTGTAGCACACCTCCCATCTTCCACACACACAGTATCACTCTGTAGTCCAGACTGGCTTAGGACTCATGCTCCTCCTTCCTCATTCTCCTATGTGCTGAGATAACTGACCACTCCTGGCTTCTTGCAATATCTAAAATACAGAAATAGTTGCAGAATATGATATTTCTACTTCTAATTCTGCTACCTGTTGTTTCTGGTCAGTTTTGAGTGACTGCCCATCTTTCCCAGCTGAGTTATAACTTTACATTTCTTTTCATGTTTGTATAGAACATCTGGAATTATGCTGAGTATTTCTATTTCTGCACATGCTTCTGGGATGCAACTGGGTTACTTGGAAACTGGAAGATCCTCTGAGTCTTGTTTTCACACATCAGGAGGGGGCAAAACTACTTGATCTGAGTGATTCTTCCCCACTGCCACTTAGGCAGGATTCTTTTTATATTCTAGCTACGGTCACTTGAGCTTTGTGGTTCGACTTGGGCGGTGGACACTGTATCTGACTGACTCCAGACAGTTCCTGTTCTCCTGGTATTTCCCTCCCTTGTCTTCTCTGTCCTCTCCAGAGGCCCTCTGTGCTAGGTGGGGTTCTCTGAAGTCTCTGGAGCTCTGTGGATTTTGTCTTCTTGCCTTCTACCTGCATCTCATCTTGGCTTTGCCTGAGAGTGATGAGGACACTTGTTGGCAGTCATTTTCCTTCCTTCCTTCCTTCCTTCCTTCCTTCCTTCCTTCCTTTCTTTCTTTCTTTTTTTTTTTTTTTTGGTTTTTCGAGACAGGGTTTCTCTGTAGCTTTGGAGTCCATCCTGGAAATAGCTCTTGTAGACTAGGCTGGCCTCAAACTCACAGATATCCATCTGCCTCTGCCTCCCAAGTGCTGGGATTAAAGGCGTGCGCCACCACCGCCCGGCAGCAGCCATTTTCCAAAAGGTGCTGTCTGTCCTTTGCCGCCACGTCTCATGGTTTCAGTGGCTTTTGCACTTATTTCTCACCGTTGATTGTTTCAGGCGAGAGTGCAAATCTGATCCTAACTACATCTCAATTCTCTGCAGATCTTTTTGGGGGCATGTGTACTTTTCAGCCTATACAGCTGATAAAGGACCGTCCTCACAGTAGGCTTGATTGTCTTCCTTGTTCAGCCACAGCTCTGGACCATCACCGAGCCTGGTCTTACCAGCGCTCAGAGAATGAAGATCACAGAAAGAGAGAATTAGGGACTGCAGGGACATGCGACAAATAAACGCCAACACTTGATGCTACGGAGTGGGATTGCCTACTGGACACAGAATAGCCAACCGCCTAGATTTCACTTTTAAAGGAGCAGGGCTTGCACTCAATATACTCCGGTTTCTGGTTCCAAACGCAGTGAAGCAAGGCGAGGCAAGCCAGGTTCCAGAGCTGCACTACGGTTTCCGGACAACAGGAATGGGCCCCCTGTGGGCTCCAGTACGACAGGGTGGGGAGGGGTTGGTTAAGTTCCCTCGGGAGCTGCTGGACCCGTTACCTCCGCCAGGGGGCAGCGTGTTCCAGCGCCGGTCAGGACTAAGGAGTGGAGAGTCTGGGAGTGCCACCGGGAACAGGTGCCGGGAGGGGGGGGGGGGGGGGGGGGGGGGAGGAGTTGGAGGGGGGAGGGCGCGGCGGTCTCCCCAGCAAGGAGAGTAAAGGGAGACTTGGGCTGGAGGTAGTGACAAGGGGATTAGGGTCCAGTGGCCAGGAAGCAGGAGGGAGGCAAAGTACTTCCCCTTCCTGGCACACCTGCTCTGACACCTCTGTCTTTGAACAAGCCTCAGCCACCTGTGGTCTCTGCACCTTCCCGTAACTCCTCCCCACTGCCCATTTTTTCCTGTCCCTTGCGCTCACCTTCCGCTTTTAACCTCCCCACACTTCAGAGCTACCTTGACACACACCTGCCCTTGGCAGCAACACACCTGCTGGAGCTCTTCATGCTTCAATGGCATCTCCTCCCAAAACTTTTCTGTGGAGCCAGGGCCTACTCAGACAAGCCAGGACCACTCTATCTATCTGTTTTGAATGCTGTCTGTGACACCAATGCCAGCCCAAGACTTCTGGTAGCCCAGAGAAGGTTCTGCGGGCTGCTTCTGAGACAGTTTTGTAGGTGAGATGACTATAGTTGGATCCCTGGACCTTCATGCAGGGTGCAGAGGAGGCACAGGAGGAATGATAGGCTCACCTATTCCCCCACCAGGCCCGGAAACAGAATTTGGAGCTAGGGACACTAAGGGATTACCCAGTTTCATTTTTCTCTGGAAGGCTTCCTGGAAGAGGGAGACTTCTTAGCTCAGAGAAGAGAGGCTGTTTGAATCAGGGTCCTTCAGACCAGAGCGTAGACGTGATCTCTTGGAGTGCTCCTGGGACTTGTGGGGTAGCTCCCAGACTTCTAAGGCCTCAAAAATTATGAGGTTTTGTATTGAGTGACCCATGTTTTGGTGAATTTTGGCTCTGGTGAGCGAGGGTAGGCAGGAAGCTGTGGGGTGGCTGGTGGGATACTCAAGCCAGAGACTGCAGGGAATGTTCAGAGAGCTGCTGTTGCGGGGAGCTGGTGAGGCCTGGGAACCAGATGGTTCTTCCCCCCATGTGATCATGGGTAACTCACCTGTCTTTTTTTGTTTGATGGGTGCAGGGGGACACCTGCCACGCAGCAAAGACAAAAGGGTGTGTTGACTTATCCATGTCCTGTGATTATTATCACAAAGCAGGTGAGATGCGGAGAGGCCATAGAACCCTATCTGCTTTCCTAAGGTCACTAGGAAAAGCTAGATGTTCAAGTCAGGGTCTCTTTGGACTCCAGCAGTGGAGTGCTGCCTCTGCCTCAAACCAGAGCAGCCCCGCTGCCCTCTCTACTCACAAAAGCTCCAAGGGTCGCAGACTTAAAGCGGAGTGGTGTTTTGGAATGTCCAATTCTTTTCCTCCTAGTATACCAGGAGAGAGCCAGGGCAGTAGCGCCAATTCTGGGAGCCAGGGGAACTCAGAGTACCGCTAGGCTGGTAAGGGTCTGGAGTGGGCTCCGCGGCCACCGGGCCCGCACGTTCCCAGAACAGACTGGGACGGGGCGAGGCCGGGTGGACTGGGCGCGCTCCGAGAAGCCGTCGTGAGAAGAACTGAAGCACAGCGAGGGTTAAGCTGCGAGCTTGGCTGGCACGTGCGCGGATTGGAGCAAAGTTTCGGGGAGGGGCGGGGCACGGGGAGGACTGGGGCTCACAGATTGGCCGGAAGTTGTGCGGGGCGGAGCTCACGGCTGCTCCGCGCTCGCTCCGGGAGAGTTGACAAAGCCCCGCAGGGAAGGACGCCTCGCGGCGCGGCGCCCCGGGCCCCTCGCCCTGCCGCCCCTCGCCCCGGCCCGCTCTTAGCCCCACCGTTTAAACGCGTGGACAGCGCGCCCCGCGCCCCAGCCCGGCCCCAGCCGCCAGCGCCCAGGTAGCGCCGCCCCGCCCAGGCCGGGCCCGGGGGCGCGGGGGGCGGGATGCGGCGCCCGGGGCAGCGATGACCGCGGCGCGCTACCCGCGGGCCCGGCCCTGACCCTGCTGCCTGCGGCGCACCCGCACGCCGAGCCCTGTCGAGGTGAGCCGGGATGTACGTCCGCGACCCCCGGAGGGAGGGCTGGAGTGGGTCGGAGTGCGGGGCGCGAAGGGCAGGGCCGCGATCACTGTGCGGGGTGGGGGCCGGGCTCGCGTCGTAGCTGCTCCTGTGGGGCCCGCGGCCCTGCCCCGCGGCCCGCCCCCGCCCGCGCCCCACGTGGGCCCCCCAGCGCAAATTTGTCCGCTAATGGCGCAGGCGATTATCTGCGGGGCCGCTCGGTGTTGTGTGTCCCGCGGGCAGGGCCGGAGTTACAAGCGCCAGGAATCCAGACGGTGTTTGGAAAGGGGGCGGCGGGGGCGGCTGGTAATTAGTGTAAACCCTTTGTCTGCCTTTGATACGCTCAGCGTCTACGCGCCTCGCTTCCTTTGCCTGGAGCTCAGCGCCGAGGGGGGCTGGACCCAGGCTCTGCGGCCGCGACCTGGGTCTTGCGGGACTGAGCACTGAGCCGCGTCCACTCCAGCTCCCTGTGACCGCGCCCCTACTCCAGGTTCGACTGGAGAGATGACGGGGAGCCCGGCGCTGCTGCTGCTGCTACTGTCGCCGTTGCTACTGGGGGCCCTCCCGTCGGCTGAGGCGGCGCGAGGTGAGTCCTGGCGCCCAGTCTGGCGCTCTGGCCTCTGCAGCGCCGCCCCTTTCCCGCCAGCCCTGAACCCTGCCACAGTGCCCGCCTGGCACACTCCTCCCCTCCCTGTCTGCCTCATCGCAGCGGGGCCCCCACCCCTTATCCTTAACCCGTACCGCCGGCTTCACATGCCTCCAGCTCACTCGTGGAGTTACCAGGCTCACACTCTGGTACCCCCACCTCATCCTCTTTGATTGACACCTCACCTAAAGGGCCCCAGAATCACTTGATTGTTGGCCAAGTATGATCTTGCTTAGTCCCCTCCAAGAGACGCTCATGATCTTGCATACACATACTTTCAGGTACATATCTAGGTGGAGGGCAGGTGGTCACCACACAGATTCTTGGGGAGTGGACTCTTTGTGGACACAGAAAGTCTGATTGGGACCCTGGAAGCCTGTAGAGACTCAGACAGTGGCTAGCTGAACATAGAGAACGTTGGTGACCTCTTAGTAGTGATTGGAGCTCACCCAGATCCAGCACTCAGCTGACCCAGCTCTGGACCCTTGGCTTGGTAGCATAGTGTAGAGCCTGGTGGGGAGGGGGTTCCCAGAGCACAGAACATCACTGCACAGTGAGGGTTGGTCTCTGAGAAAAATACTTGAAGATATTAGACCTCGGGGCTAACAACACTTCGTTGCGGCATCCACCACACCACAAGCTTGGACACAAGTCTCACTCATCTGATGTCCTGTGGAGAGCTCAGCCCTAAACCTAGCCCTGGCAAAGGCATCCATAGCTGATGAGTGATACATGCCCATGGATTTTTGCCCACCGTGTTCCAGTGTCACGGGACATGGTGCTGGCCTCCCCTATGGTTAGGCAGGACTCATGGCCAGGCGGGCCCTTTGGGTGTGTTGACCATTCAGAATTGTCCTTGCTCTGTCCACCAGTCCCCTGAGGCTTCGCATCTCCTCCCCCCGCCACCAGCGCGGGCGCACTGAACCCAACCTGGCCTTATATGGCCACATTCGGTGTTGGGCGGCGGGCGGCGGCCCAGGTGGGCCTTATGCCACTATAACCCCCCCCTTCTGCTTGGGGACTGGCTGGCCGGAGGGTGGGGGCTGTCCAGGCACAGCTGGGCTGGACAGTGTCCTGGGCATGTAGGCACTTTGGCCATGCTGAGTGAGTGAAAAGACTTTCCCCCCCACCGGTGGTCCAGTCTTTGATTACTCTTTTATCTGTTTGGATAACTCCCATCCCAGCATCTGCCTCTTCTTTGCTCAGCCAGGGAGGCTCTGAAGGCCTCTCCTCTGCCATGATCACTGGCTGGACCTTCAGACTGGTTGATGGGTAGCGGTGAGCAAGCAGCACCCTACCTTTTTGCTGATGGCCCTAGAGGGGCCACCACTTTTACCTTGTCTCCCGTGGCAACAACCTTTGGACTGAGCCTTTTACCCTGACTGCGCTAGTGAAGGCCCTTGGCCAGCACTAGGGAGCTGGAAAGAGCTATCTTCCAAGGGCCCTGTGGTTGGGGTGGAAGGATGGCGTTTCCTGAACTATGCTGACTTCTTCCTTCAGGCACAATCTGGACTGGAGGGGCAGAGTTATTCCAAACGCATTCCTTTTCCAGTGGTTCTTCCGTGAGTAGGCCCAGTTCTATCTTGAGTTGGGCCAGAGAACTGCGTGTAGAGTTTGGGCTGTTTTGAAAGCCATTTCCCTGGGGTGTCACAGTTATTGGAATCTGTACATCTCTAGATTCAGATCATATTTTAAAAGTTACCCTTTGCCCAAAGTTTCACAATGTTGGTCAGTTTGCCTTAGGATATTTCCCCCCAAACTTGAAGAAAGATAAGTTTTGGCTTATTACTCTCTTATATTTCTCACAGTGAGAATGTAAGTTTCAGAAGAGAATATCATTCTCAAAGATAAGTCTGCAAGTGTTGGGCTTTCTGAGAAATGCCGCCTCTGACCTTTTATAAGGATGGTTCCAGGATCAGTCTCTGAGCAGCCAGCACAGGTTTCTGCCCTGTCTTTTGAGCCCTTATGTTTAGAGTGAGCTGACCCTGGTTGACTGTTAGGGTGCTTGCCGTGGTGTCCAGTGCAGCAGGGACAGCTTAGTCCAGTGATTTGCCTAGAGCACTGTGTTGTAGAGAAGGGTGTGTGATGCTGTGGGAGCTGATGGCTGGCCATTCGTATGGAGCTGGCTTTTAACCAGGCGGTAGGAGGCCTCTTTTCTTCACAGCCTGTGGCTGGAGTGAGGTGGATGTTCAGGAGCCAGGCCTAGCCCCTGTGAGGTAGGGATGTGGGCCAGCCTCCCATTCACATCTGGGGCCCTATTCCTGGAAGGGAAAATAAATCACTGTCCCCCTGGGGGTGGGGAGGGAGCTGTGAACAAAGTCGCCTTTGGCTAGGCCTGGAAATACCGACCACAGGCTCCTTTATCCTTTGTGTGGGATCAATGGGCCTCTAGGCTCTCAGAGTTGCCTTTCACTCGGCCTGCCCTGTACTGTGGCCCTTACTAGGGAAATGTTGGTTTTTCCCCAGCTGAGGCCTCTGGTCTCTGGCTTTCCTGGCCTTGGCTCAGTCTTTGCTGGTAGTGCCGGGGGCAGTTGGCTGTGGCCCAACAGCCCTGCTCCCCCTACTGGCCACCTGCCCTCTGTATAGCTAGGGCCTGATGCTTGGCCCATGGTGTCCTTTTCTCTCTCATTTTGCCTTAATGTGGCGACTCCAGAATGCATAGGGTTTAAGGTGTGTCTAAGCCTCTGTTCCCATACTTACTTACACTCTTCCTCTGCTTGCTACCTACTCTTCTGTCCAGTACTCCTGCCTACATCTCAAGGAGGAGGAGATCAGAGGTTCCTGGAAATGGGGTAATGGGGCTAGACCCTCAGACTGGGGTGCAGACAGAATAGGCTCATGGGGGTGTGGGCTGAGTAGGCCTAGGAGAGGTAGACGGAAGGAGCATGCCATTGGGCAGCTGTAAGAAGCAAGAACTTCCCACTGAGCAGGAAGCACAATCCCTCTTTCCACCAGGAGTTTATTTCCTGAGAGATTTATATGAGTTGCCAAGGGCCTGGAGAGCTAGTTGGTAGTGCCTCCAGCAGTGGGTGGGAACAGAGCCATCTGCTCTGACTCAGGTGTGGGGCTGGACAGTGGGGGAGGTTCCAGCCCTTGATGACAGTCCGGGGTACCCCTCAGGGAACTTGGGTTTCGTGTCCAGGGCCGCCAGCCCAGAGCCTTCTACTGAGCTGCTCCAATACTCCTTGCAGCCTACTTTTTAGCTTCTGGTGATAGCAGTATGATTTGGGCTGAGGCTCTGTGCCACACATTGCTACAGGCAACTGGGCCCCCTGGGGAGCCCTCAACTCTATCCCTAAGAAATCTCTGTGTCAGCAGTGTTGTGTACTTTTGGATGGGCTTGCCCAGACTATTTGGTTTAGGCTGTTCCAACATCCCTTCAGTCTTTGTAGGGGCTAGGTGGCATGTTGCCTTAACACTTGACCTCTGCCTCGGGAGCTTTGGGTTCAGGAAGTAGACTTACTCACAATTTTTGAGGTGTCAGGGGGCTTCCAGGGTCAAAGTCAGGCCTTGTTTAGAACAGGAGCTAGAGTATTGCCCAATAAACTAGTGTTTGTGAGAAGATGGTCAGGGGCTGGACGTCCAGGTGAGTCCCCCCAGTGGATCCTAAGGCTGTTACCTTCTATGGATGGTGTGTATGTGGCTGCTACAGGGTGGTGGCCTTAACTGATGATACCTATGCTACTGTATGTGGTCTTGGTGGGTCAGAGAGTGTCTAGGAACTAGCAGTATGCAGACGTGGCAGCTGAGGTATTCCAGAAGAGGCGCAGATCTCGTGGACCAGGCAGTACCTCCAGAGAATCCTTTCCCCCACATCAACTGGCTTGCCTAATTGCCACTGCTGGGCAAAAGGCAAGCTAGCTTCACTAACTAGCTTGTTGGAGCATAATGTCTTTTGGGGGTGCCTAGATGGCTGGTTCCTAGGATAGCCACCTGCCTGGATCCTGCTAGTCTGGCTGTAGAGCCTGTGGGTCGGTCCTTGGGTGCCCTCAGTTGCCAAGCCTTGCTGTTTTCAGTCCATGCAGTTATGTACCTTCAAGGATCGTGGCC
Source organism: Arvicola amphibius (assembly GCF_903992535.2). Taxonomy (NCBI): domain Eukaryota; kingdom Metazoa; phylum Chordata; class Mammalia; order Rodentia; family Cricetidae; genus Arvicola; species Arvicola amphibius. Next base: position 201,320 of record NC_052047.1, on the reverse strand, counting down.
TCAAGACAATGCAGAACCTGGCCCTGGACCCTGAATGGGCACCTGGGCCTTGTGACTGTCACCTGTGCTCTTTCTCTGAGGGGCATCGCTGCTATTTCCTGGGCTTTGGCCTCCTAGCATAGAGAACTGTCTCTGGATTTCTCACCTGTCCTTGTCCTGGGGCTCCAATGTGAGTATTGTGGGATATTTGTTCTCACAGCCAGGGACCAGGGCAGTGCCTTGGTGGGGGCACGTCATACCAGTCATTGAAAGCTCTTTACCCGGTAGGACCCCACCTGGGTTGGGTCTTATTGTAACCCCTACAGGGTCTTGGAGCAAGGTGTCTAGAAGGCCAGATGAGTCCATTCCATTCCTTTGTGGTTGAGGCTCATTATACTATCCTCTGAGTGTCCTACTCAATCACTTTGCATCTCCAGGAGGAGATTAGCTGAGCTAGCTGACCCAACCCCATAGCCAAGCTCACTGCTTGGCCAGAGAATTCCTTTCAGGCCGGAAATTCCTAGAGCCATGAAGGGCTCTCCAGGGCCAAGCTAGGCCTGAGCTGACCAGGTGGTTCTCACACGTCACACTCTTACTTTGTCCAGGGTCTGTTGCTAACTGGTGCCTAGACTAGCCCTCTGAGTAGAGGAGTTCAGGTCAACAGGCCTGGAACCCCAGCTTTCAGCTGTGCCTGTTCCACTTCCCAGGCTCCAGGCCGGACCTTTTGGGCATTTTCCCTTCTGGTCCCCAGCCTGGCATCTAGACCTGACAGTGGCTACCACATTCTCTGGGCAAGAACTCCTATACAGACCGTGCCTCTTTCAGAAGATCCTCATGCTCTCCCCTCTTGGATTAATGTTTAGTTTGACTTGGCTGGAGCTGTATGGGTTTTTCAGAGGTATGGGCATTGCTGCCCTGGCTGTAGAGTTATGGAGAGACCAAAAGCTGGTTTAGCTTCCTCCATGACCTGGGGCCTTCAAGTTGTGACTAGATCCCATGACTCCAATGTTTGGTCTCTATGTTTCCTATCAGAGGAGCAAGGACAAATCCACCTTCAATTTACTTATGTTCACTTGCCTCCAACCACCAAGATCCGGTCTGTTTTGGGCTTCTCCGATCCTTTGGATTCCTGAAAGAGCCAGCCTGGGTGGGTTGGTCAGACAAGCTTTGTTGGAAGTTCAGTCATGGCCATTAGGCCCCAGCCTCTACCCATAACTGACTCTCCCGCAACTATCCTCAGGCAGAGTGTGGGGAAGTGATGCCCCCATTGCCCCTGAGCTTCAAGTCCTTAGTTTCCTCACTGACTGAGTAGGGTGGATGGCTGTCCAGGTAGAACAAAGGGGGCTGTGTTTCCTGAGTTAAATATAGATTCAAGGTAGCCATATCATGGCCCAAATTCCCAGAATTCTAGTGGCTGGACTTTCTCCTGAGGGCAGGGTCCTTAATGTGGGTCTCTGTAACAAGCCTGGGGGCCCAACCTCACAGTAGGGTACAGTGGAACCTAGGTGGGGGTAGGGCTAGCAGGATACTGTTTGCTTTAGGATAAGCCCGGCTCCTCCAGCCAGCCTGTCGCCAGCCTGTGCCCCAGCAGTATGTGCAGGCAGGCCCCAAGGGCCAAGCTTCCGGCCATCTGGTGATCACTTAAGCCCTATCCCTCAGCAGTGGTCATGGCAGGGCTCCTGCCTCTGGGTACCCCTTTTTCTAGGCTTTGCTTCTTCTTTCTGAGGCCAGGAGGAGTGAAGGCACAGTGAGGCTTGGTTTCTCTGGAGGTCTTCCTATGTGGTGTGGGGGTGATAGATTAGCCTGGTCATTGGGCATTCCCCAGGTATGCCTCCAAACACCCACAGGCAACTGAACATATATGTATATGCTTGCATGTATGGGTCTATCTGGGAGATCCCGGATACCAGACTAGTTGGGACTATGAAACCAGGCAGGTCTTTGGCCAGTTTCTCATTGACCTGATGTGTGGGAGGCACTGTAAATGGTGGGATTTCATACAGTGACATCTGGTGGGAATGGGGCTGGGACCTATGAAGGTATGGGGAAGGGATCCAAGAAGCCCTATGTGCCCAGCAGCCTCTAAACACTCTAAGCTGGATACAGGAGGAGAGCCTTGAGACAACTACACTTGCATTGCCCTACTGCCTTAGGTGGTCTGTGGACAGCACAGGTTACGGGAGAGGTGGGCTGACAGCCATCTTCTCCTTTCCAGAGGGAGCCATGAAGGAAGGTGAGGAAGAGGGCTGGTGTTGAGATCTCAGTTGGTAGCAGCTTCAGGCCCAGGGCAGGGATGAGGAGAACTGAGTGGCAGGGGAGATGGAACTTGGAGAAGAGGGTCTCAGAAACATTGGAAAGGGTTTGTGGCGTGTGGATATAAGTAAAAGCAGGGTGTGGCAGGACTTTCTGCCATGGCGCCTTACCCCACTGAGCAGGAAGTTGGCCTTGGAGTTTCCCTGGGAGGCCTGCTCCCCCCTTGGGCTGACTATTCTTCTGCCTCCTTAGAGCCCACCTTAGTACTTCAGGGTGGGCCCTGAGAGGATGTTGGAAAGCTGCCTCTGGGAGTCTGACGACATCCCCAGAAGCACGTCTGGGCTGAAGGGGGCCATATAGCTAGGGCAACTGCATGCTGAGGAAGTGCCAGCTGCTTTAAAAACCCTCATGTCCTCCAGGCCCTGTGCGGCGTCATTGCTGAGTTTTTACAGACTGCCTGTTGGCACCATTGTGCTCATCTGACCTTGTGCTCTCTGCCAGGACCGTCCTTGCTAGAATTGGTTGATGTACAGGGTAGATGCCTCTCACTAACAGATTAGAGATGTGACATGAGGGCGGGCTGGGGACTGTGGATGCCTCTCTTTATTCAGAGGTGACACTGGAGCAGTTCCCGCCAGCTCATCCTCTGTCGTGAGAGCACTTTTCCTGCGGCCCTATACCTGGCACCTGTGGGCTCTGTGCATTCTCCACTCATCCTTCCAGCCAGGTGGTCTCTTCTGCCTGCTATATCCAGTTACACTCCCGTCCCTGCACTACAGTCCAGAGATACTCTGATGGTTGGGGCTGAGGAGAAGGATGTTTGGTGTGGGTTGGGGAGGTTGAGAATGTGTTTCTGGTGGCTAGAGTTGTGGGTCCCAGGGATTGGCCTTTTCTAGGATGATGGTCTTGACTTGAGGAACTTGCACCTCTGCTATGGGTCCCTCCTGTGAACATCCTGTTGGGAGTTGTCTCTGAAGGCCAGACTACTTCCCAAGTATGACCTAGGGGCCATCACCCACATGTACAAGACCCACTGGGTTCTTCTTTATGAAGTAGGCTCCCTGAATGGAATCCAGGTAAGGCAGTGAGTGCCTGTGCCCAGCCCTTGCTTACCCTGTGTATTCCAGGCAATCTTTAAGCCCCAACCCTCTGGACACTTGTTCTCAGACCCTATGGTTTTGGGATTGTGTACCGGTGAAGTCCAGCCACTTGGCAGGCCAGGCCCCTGAGGCTGGCTAATAGTACAGAGAAGATTCTGTCCATGAACTCAGACACAGAGCACACAAGCAGGACAACCAGTTCATATATGGTGCACACTCATGTCCCTCCCTGGTGAGCATATGTGGCAGTGAGTGCTATTTATTCTGGGTGGTTGTGCCTGCTGACCCATTTCCATCTGAAATAGGTTTAAGTTGGCTGTCCCTTGCACAATGTGCAGCAGGAACATAAGAAAGCCTATGAAGCTGTGTGTGCAGAAAAAGAAACTAGCCAAAAGCCCATCTTGCTGTCCTGTTTCTGTGGTTTCCTCCTTTCTGACCACGGAACATGTAGTTCTCTCTGGTGAGACAAAGGGATGGCCTTGTTTTCTTGGTTTGAATTTTTGAAAGTATTATTAACTTAGGCAGTGTCCTGAACCCTCTGGCCTCTCCACCTCACTTCTCGGGGAGGCTGCCTGCTATGATGATGCGCTAGCAAGGTGCTTGGGACTGACACAGTGGGGTATGTTGGGCATGGACTACTGTGGTTGGAAAAAAGACTTCCTAAGTAGAATTCAGGCGGGATTCCTAGCATGTGTGTCCCCAACCAAGCTCTCTAACTCCTGCAGGACCCCCAAGAATGGCAGACAAGGTGGTCCCACGGCAGGTGGCCCGCCTGGGCCGCACTGTTCGGCTGCAGTGCCCGGTGGAGGGGGACCCACCACCATTGACCATGTGGACCAAAGATGGCCGCACAATCCACAGTGGCTGGAGTCGCTTCCGTGTGCTGCCCCAGGGGCTGAAGGTGAAGGAGGTGGAGGCCGAGGACGCGGGTGTTTATGTGTGCAAGGCCACCAACGGCTTTGGCAGTCTCAGCGTCAACTACACTCTCATCATTATGGGTCAGTTGGTGCGCGAGTCAGAGGTTATAGTGGGACCAGTACTGGCCGGGCACACACCTGGATTCTTCCACCCTGTTTGTTCAGCCTGCACCAAATCCACCTAGACGTAGACAGGACCCAGGAGGTCTTCCCTATCCCCATTCCCAGCCTGAGCCCTAGGGCAGTCTAGGCCTCCTGCCTTAGGCCTTTCCTTCCAGGTGGCAGAAATGGATAGGGTGTGGGGAAGGGAGGCTCAGGCAGTGGTTCCACTGAAGAGCTGCTGGGTGGGGTAGGGTGGAGTGGGCTGAGGACTTGGCAGGGCAAGCCTTGGCAGCCATGACTTTGAGGCTCAGATTTCAGAGTTCAGAGGGGCCGCAAACCGTGAATGGCCTCTGTTCTCCTCTGTCCTTGGTGCCCGGTCAGTAGGGAATGGGCAGGTGTCTTTGGTGACACACCCTCCATACATTGGTAGCAGGCATTGCCCACCTTCTTCACTGGGCTCCCTAGTGTGCGGCCCTGGGCCAGGATGACTCCTTGCAGTGGAGGTCTAAGGTAGTGGCTTGGGACAGCTTTGTCCTTGGTCCCACGCTATATGGAAGAGGTGGCTGTCATAGAGCAGCAAGGGGGACATTCCTTATCACACCCTGTCCCCCCATCACTGCCTAGTACAGGCCTCAAGGCCTTCTCAGGGTTTGGAATGGGAATATTGCGGCTGTCCACCCTCCCTACCCCCATCCTTTCAAAGAGGATGATGACCAGGCGGTATGTAAGCCATGTCTCTGCACCAAGCACTCGGCCCCTTGATGTGGGCTAGGGTTACTGCAGCTGCTGGCTGGGCCTGGCCCCCTCCTCCCAGGCCCTGCAGACCCCCCGGAGCCAGGGTGGGGGGCGGGTCTCTAGTCCCACCATGCCTATCAGGGTCACCTGCACCCAGGGAGGGGGCTGGCAGGCAGCCATGGCCCAGCTGTCCCTGAATCCTGACATGTGGGTGTGTTCATGGGCTTTGCTTGGGTTCTAGGGCTGTCTCAGCCTAGGACATGCTGGGCACGGGTGAGGGACTCCCCTGTACCCCTGATGTGGCTTCCTTATGACATGTTTCTCAACAGATGATGTCAATCCAAGGAAGGAGAGCCCTGGGCCAGGTGGCTCTTCTGGGGGCCAGGAGGATCCAGCCAGCCAGCAGTGGGGTATGTATGGGGTAGGGAGATTCTGTGTGTTTGGAATAGGGCAGTGACCATTCTCCTGGTATCCTCACATACTCTTTCCCACTGACCTTGATGCTGCCCTGCCCCACAGCACGGCCTCGCTTCACGCAGCCCTCCAAGATGAGGCGCCGAGTGATTGCACGGCCTGTAGGTAGCTCTGTGCGGCTCAAGTGTGTGGCCAGTGGGCACCCACGGCCAGATATCATGTGGATGAAGGATGACCAGACCTTGACACGCCCAGAGGCCAGTGAACACAGGAAGAAGAAGTGGACGCTGAGCTTGAAGAACCTGAGGCCTGAAGACAGTGGCAAGTACACGTGCCGTGTATCCAACCGGGCAGGTGCCATCAACGCCACCTACAAAGTGGATGTAATCCGTGAGTGGCGGGTCTGGGGCAGGATGAGGGCCTGTGGTGCCTAGAACTCCGCTGACATGTTTGTTCGTCCCTGCCATAGAGCGGACCCGCTCCAAGCCTGTGCTCACAGGGACACACCCTGTGAACACGACAGTGGACTTCGGTGGGACGACATCGTTCCAGTGCAAAGTTCGCAGTGATGTGAAGCCCGTGATCCAGTGGCTGAAGCGGGTGGAGTACGGCTCTGAAGGCCGCCACAACTCCACTATTGATGTGGGTGGCCAGAAGTTTGTGGTGTTGCCCACCGGTGACGTGTGGTCACGGCCTGATGGCTCCTACCTCAACAAACTGCTCATCTCTCGGGCCCGCCAGGATGATGCTGGCATGTACATCTGCCTGGGTGCGAACACAATGGGCTACAGCTTCCGTAGTGCCTTCCTCACTGTGTTACCAGGTGTGTGCGCTGCCTGCCCCGTGCTCACTTCCAGTCCTTGTCCCTGGTCTGGGCTGTCCAGGTGGGGGTCCCTAACCTTTCCCCTTCCCTGTGGGTCATCCTTGCCTCCTAGGGAGTCCAGGGGCTATCCATGTAGTTCAAACTTGGGCTGGTTGTCTCATTAGTGTAATGACATTCCCTTCCCTACTCCTCTCCTTGATCTCTCTTGCAGACCCCAAACCTCCAGGGCCTCCTGTGGCTTCTTCATCCTCAACCACAAGCCTGCCTTGGCCTGTGGTGATCGGTATCCCGGCTGGTGCTGTTTTTATCCTGGGTACTGTGCTGCTCTGGCTTTGCCAAGCCAAGAAGAAACCATGTGCCCCTGCATCTACGCTCCCTCTGCCTGGGCATCGTCCCCCAGGGACGTCCCGAGACCGCAGTGGGGACAAAGACTTGTCCTCGTTAGCTGTGGGCCTGTGTGAGGAACATGGATCCACCATGGCTCCCCAGCACATCCTGGCCTCTGGCTCAACTGCCGGCCCCAAGCTGTACCCCAAGCTGTACACAGATGTGCACACACATACGCACACACACACATGTACACACACTCTCTCATGTGGAGGACAAGGTTCACCAGCACCAGCATGTCCACTATCAGTGCTAAATGCAGCAAACCTCCAAGCATTGTGCCCTGAGGTAGGCATATGGGGGCCAAGGCAACAGGTTGGGAGGATTGAAAGCAATGGAGGAAGAGTATCGTAGGACCCTGTATTTGGCACTCATGAATTTGGCCATATAGATGTATGTACTGCCAAATGAACATACACCCAGACAGCCAAACCCACAAACAAACATTTACAAATGCAAATGTGTGCTCATTCGCACGAACACCCTGAGAAGCCTTCAGGAGGATTTGTCGTGTGACTTTGCAGTGACATGTAGCAATGGCTAGTTGAAGGAATCTCCTCAAGTCTTGTGGTTACGGCCACTCCCCCACCCCTGCCCACCTGTGTCCCTGCCTGGCCTCCATATATTCTGGGTGTCCAGGAGTCTCCCAGCCACCTGGATTTGGTGAGCAGTGCGACCGTGCCTGGAGGTTCGAGCCACCCTCCCCTTGCTAGAGAGAAGGGTCTCAATATTTATATTTAAGAAGTAAAATAATATTAATAATGATGTAAGGAGGGCTGGGACACAGGAACTCTGGCCTACCCTGGGGCCTAGGACCTGCCTGACCTTGTGGTTACATTGGGTATCCTCCCGTCCATGGCTACCAGGCCTCTGTAATTTTATATAGAGTTTGGGCAGAAGCCTCATATATTTAATTTATTTTGTTAAACAAGAAAGTGCCTCCTTTTTCTCATTCTGGTGTTTGCACATATGCTAACTTTGGTGTCTACTTACATATATTTACTGGTGTGCATGTGCACACACGTGTTAGCTTGCATGTATTCACATGCTGATGCTGTGTATGTGTGTCTTCCCTCTAGGGAAGCTTCTGTCTTGCCTTTCTTAGGCCTCAGGCTTGGGATTTCCCAGGGTTTGTCTTCTGTGGGACTTTGAAAATCTGAGCCTCATGTTGTACCAAGAGTGGCTGCAACAGGTGGTGTGAAGTGTGTTTGCACCACTCAGTGGCGCTCTACGCATCTGGCTGAGTGCTGTCACCTCTGTTCTGTGCATGCCCTTGCCCCTAGTGGGGAACCTGCTTTTTGTTGTTCCATTTTCGGTGACCTTAGCAGGAAAGCTGCTTAGAGCTGGGGTAGGGCCAGGCCCAGATCACAGCAACCTCTGTTCTTGGGACTCCAGTTAAGTGACCTCCCAGGTACTCCTGTGGTGATATGTGCGGCAGTTCTTTTTCGTTGTTGTTTTTTTTTTCGAGATCGGGTTTCTCCTCTCTGTAATAGCTCTGGCTGTCCTGGAACTCGCTTTGTAGATTAGGTTGTCCTCAAACTCACAAAGATCCTCCTGCTACTGCCTCCCAAGTGCTGGGATTAAAGGCATGCACCACCACACCCAGTAGCAGCTGTTCTTTTTAGTCAGGAAAACAGAGGTTCTGATTCTCCTAGTCATTTTGGAAGCTGGGCTGTCTGTCTATCCCAGTTTCAGAGCTCCCTAAGGCACAGAGGACTGGGCATATATCTCAGTAGTAGAGTGCTTGTCTAATATGTGGGAAGTCAGTTTAGTCTATAGTATCACATGCACGCTCACACGAAGATCCTTCATGCACAAACCAGCAATATATCGGTACAAGGTTCTTGCTATGGTTCTAAGAGCTCCCTGAGAGTAGTCACCTTTCCTAGCATCTAGATAACAAGTGACTACTTAGCTTCACCTAGGAATCTTTCCATGTGGACCCCTTAGGAGTAGTGTTAGTTACTCTGGACATTTCTTATAGGACCCCCTCATATAGGATAACTCCTGGCCTTTGACCTCAGAGGGTAGCTGTACTGGGGTGGACCTGCCTGGTAATGATGGCCATCTCTGGCTGCCAGATACTGGGGAGGCCCAGATGCATGTTCAGGGCACCTGGGGCTCCAAGTTTATAGCTGGTAATAGACAGATGTTCCCCAGACAGGACAGCTCAGCACTTGGTCTAGTTTGTCTGAAGTATGGAAGGGTTGGGAAGAGGGGAGACCTCAGGCAGTGGGCAATCGGTGCCATACAGATGCACTGCTCCAGAGAACAGGTAGAGAGGAGGCACCCTGAGGGAGAGGAGGCACCCTGAGGGAGAAGAGACCAAGATCTTGAGCCCTTATCCTTGGCCTAAGGTCAGGAACCAACCAATGAGGAGTGAGAACACCCTCTCACCCTGGCTGCCTCATAAGCAAGGTCTTCCTGGGGAGAGCAGGTGGTGAGTGATAGCCTGGGAAAAGGGCTCCAAGGTAGATAAGACAACCTACCCTGCCCCCAACAGTGTCCTGGGATACCCCTAAATGATGACCTCGTAACTCAGAGCTCCTTGTCTACCGCAGACCTCTGTGGCTGTCTTGGCTCCCATGCAGCACCTGTGAGCCCATGTCCCCAGCCCCAAGACCTTTCTGTTCCTGTTCCATCCCAGCTCAGCTCTGGCAAGACCTCATGTGGATGCAGTTGGCTCATCCCTGTAGAGGTGCATGTTCTTCACCCCACTCTGTGCCCCATTTGCTTTAACATTTTCAAAGAGGAGCTCATTGTCTTGCCCACGTGTCCAGGGGACTGCTGTGCCGCACAGGCAGGAATAAATGGTATATGTGCCTCTGAAGGCAGCTGCTAGTGTCCAAAAGATGGTGCTTTAGGTCTTGGCCATACTGCTAGGAGGCACCTATCAATATGGCCACCTCTTCCCAGGACCTGTGTTACCTAGACTCTTCCTACTGCCTAGGTTTAGAGGGAATGGATATGTGTTGAGTATGGTGTACTGTTGAAAGCTGGGGACAAAATCCTTGTGGGAATGAGAGGCTGTGGGTCTAGGAAGAAAGGAGGAGCCTGAAATAGCTCTCCCCGGCCTGCTGAAACCCCTCACGTGGACAAGTGCACATGTCTCTAGCTTTCCCTACTTAGAGGTCAGGAGGGGATACTGCTGTCCTTGGGTTGACCCACAGGCCAGGACAGGCATAGTGGCTTCTGATTGGAAGCTGTGTAGGAGGAAACTCAGTGTCCTGGTTGAGGCTCAGTGAGTGGTGGGTGCGTGAGGATGCTGTAGGGAGCCATGCCTGAGCCTTTACCTCACCCATCTAGGCAGTGATAAGCTGATTCACTGGGAAAGTCGGCACACTTGAAAGGTTGGCCCAGACTGACACCCTTGGGTGTGACACCCCTCCCTCCTTCAGCTTCAAAGGGTGTCCATGAGCTGTCCTGCAGCTGTCCCTGGGGGCAGGGAGGGGCTAAGGCTAATGCCCAGGGTAGCTTGGTAGTACAAAGGAGAGGGACATGGACTGCCCCACCCTGCAGTCAGAGGACCTGGCTAGAGATCAGAGCCTTGTTCCAGGACTAGGACATGGCCACAAAGGACCTGTGACATAGAAGGGAGGCACAGGGTAGAGATGCCTCCACAGCACACACTTGGCCAGGATACCAGGCAGAGTGCAGAAGAGTTGCCCTGATCTCTCAAACATCACCAGGCTGGGCCATATGTAGCCAGGCTGGTCTTCAGGCATCAGAAATAGAGTGTGGTGACCTGGGCTGCAGGGGTGTGGGGCACAGCTCCCCCTACAGCTGATGGTAACATACCATGAAAAGTGCTTCTTGTATCCTAGTAGAATAAGGGTCTCAGCTCAACTTTGTGGTGCATAACTGTGGTTATTAAGTCTAGGAGGGCTTGGCAGAACACTTCTGAGATTTGTGTGTAGGGGGCTCGGATGCAGAGTGGCAGCCAGAGTCTCTCAGCTACCTGAAGACCCAGGTGTGTCTGTAGCACTCCGCAGTCCCAGAGCTGACGGCTTATATTGTGGGCTCACAAGTCTCTTTCTGGGGAGATTTTTGCGAAGGGCATTCTTGCCTCAGGCCATGGCTGGGGCTGACCAAGTACCCGACTGATCATTTGATTGCTCTGTTGCCTAAGCCAGCGTCCAGGTACCCTGTGTTGAGCTTGGGCAGGATAGCCATCCTTGGTGGTCAGGGTTCCTCAGAAAGAGTGGGAGTTCCCTGAGAGGGACTCCCGTGACAGCCACTCCAGCCTGCATAGGAGCCCCCTTGATCTAAATAGAAGGGGTCTCCAATAGAGCTGGAGCTGGGGTCTGTGGATGCTAATTCCAGTTCTGTACCCTTTGACTAGCCTGAGACCTAGGCTGTGCATTGTACATTGTACAATTCCCACTTGGAGATGTGTCCCATCATTGGGGCATCCTGGTAAGCCTGTAAATCACCCCGAGGGCTCTCAAGAACCATTGAAACATGGCTAAAACCCATGTGGAACCTTGTATGGCCTCACCTCATCCCGTGGTGGGCCAAAGCTCTCTTCCTGTTCCATATTTGGACCAAACCCCAGTTCTTCATCCTTCCCACCAGCGTTTACCCAAGCAAGGTCACTGCTTGACCACTGCCTGACCTTGCTTAGATTCTCAGTTGTCCTGTCTCTTTGCCTTCTCGGGTTGTTGTAAATCACTGGCTTTTCATAGGGGTCCAGTTCCATGGGGCTCACCCGACATGGTCCCACCCACCAGGGCTCAGGTGGCTGTCCATGTCCTCCCATCATGCCCCATCTGGGATATCAAAAGCCTCCACGAGCCTCCTTCATCCTCACCTGGTCCCAGAGCCTCCAGCCAGCTGATGAGGAGAGGAGAAGCCTGGAACTCATGAAACCCACCAAAAGTAGCAGACTACTGCTTGCCTCCCAGGCAGTGTTGGGTGATGGGCTCGAATTGGAGGCTGCCTGTTACTTCTCTGGCCCTATAATCCTCAGCTAGGACCAGGACCAGGGGCCTAAGGTAAGGTAAAGAGAGCACCCTGTGCTCACTAGGAATTGGGGTTCCAAAGGTCCTCTGAAGACTGGGAGTTGTGGAACCCTAGTTCTTCCTGGGACTTTACTCATAAGAGGCTGAGCAAGTTCCTGATTGGTTTCTTTGTTGTCAATGGAGAGCCTACAGGAGGCTCCTGACCAGAGTACTTAACACCTCCTCATGGTGCACACAGGCAACTCTACCCTGTGACTTCAGGTCGTCCTTTTAGACTGCCTACAATCCCAGTGCTGCTGGGTTTGGATACTGGATTGTGTTGTGTATCCTTCCACCAAAGACCACACTCTTTAAAGACCTTGCCTGGCTCTGTCACATGCCTAGAGGATGGGAGAGGGCCCTCGAAGCCCCAGGTGGCCCAGGAATGTAGGATGGGCACTGGGAGAGACATAGGCAGGTGATCCTATCTCTACTGGATGAGCCAGCCACTTTCTTCAGGCAGGGAGTTTCCTTTAGAGGTCTCTATTCCGGAGTTTGTCTGGTGTGGAACAAGGTAGCACATTACACTAGGCTCAGAGGCCAGCACAGAAGCCTAAGAATTGTAGCCCTGGGTGATCCAGGATCCCCTGTGTGTCTAGAACACTCTGATCTGCACTTGAGCTCCTGTCCTACCCCCATAGCTCCTCCCCTTGCTGCTCATCTCAGGGGAGGCTGATAGATGATCCCGTCAACTGCCTTAATCTGCCCAGGTGAACACTGGGTGAGCTTTGGGTGGGAAAAGTAAGATGACCACCAATATCTGCATGTTTCCCTGCCTAGGGAGGCCTAATATCCAGAAATGAGATCTCAGCCTAGGCCTGCAGTAGCCCCAAAGCAGCTGCCCCCATAGCCCCCATTCTCTGCTGCAGCAGCCCTCAGGCATGTGGCCTTGGGCCATCAGGTGGTGACAGCTGCCAACAGCTGGCAAAAGCAGTAGTCGACTTAGTTTTCTGGCTGTGCTGGAGCTCCCTTCAGCTTCATGAGAGCTAGTGAATTCCATGCAGGGTCTTGAATATCTCTGTACTGAAGAAACATTTCTCCCTCCCCGTAGAAGGTTAGCATATAGAGCTTCTGCTAACAGGGCCCATAAGGAAAATCGTAGCAGCAGTGCTAGGGTTAGAGACTTCGTGAGGCTCATCTGTGTCCAGGGTCTGAAGATCTTGGGACTGTCAGAGACCCAGTTAAAGAATCACAGACAGAGAGCCGGAGTTCTGGGACATTGTGGGATTACCAGGCAGGTCTCTGTGAGACTGGGGAGGGAGAGGGAGAGTACCTGGACGGTTGGCCAAGGAACTCATTTTTCTGGGGACATAGGCTCCTGTCTCTCTACTTCCACCTACCCCTCTCCAGGTTATCTTAGCAGCCAGTTCAAGGAACCCTTATCCTGCTTCTTTCCAAGGTCCTCCAACTTTCTTAGCAAAGGGTAGAGGGCTGCATGTCCAGGGGACAACCTGGTCTTAGTGGGGGATCCAGTGATCCTGCTGGGCAGGTTTTTTTTTTAAGGCTAGAGGCCAGCCTTCATGAGAACCCAGGCCACATAGGGTCCAATATCTGAACCTATTATATCCAATCATGAACCTGGGATTTGTCTGCTGTTCTGAAGCCTGGGCATGATCTCAGCTCTGACCCTCCAACAGGTAGCTCTAGGGGGCATGGCCTCTAGAACCCCATTATTCTTGGTCTGGATTTGCTAGTGCCCAGGGCAAACACTCCTGACTGGGTACACGGATCAGGTACTCTGGGACTAGGGAGACCCTCTACTGTGAAACCCCAGGAAGCCACCCAGTATCTCAATGCACTCTTAATAGGACAGAAGCTGGCAGAAGCCAGTGGTGGACACACAGAGGTAACACACAGACCTGCTTAAGAGAAGTTCCTTGTCCATTTACAGCTTTTTCTTCTACTTTTTTCTCTTTCTCCCAAAAGCTCTCCTTCATCCCTCCTTTTGGAACTTCTCCAAGACGGTCGGCACCCGCCTCACTCAAGGACTACAAAAACCCTCTTACAGAAGTAGCCAAAGTAACAACAGTCAAGCAAGAGCAGCCACAGGAGGGTCAGTGCTCAGCGCACAGGTGGTGGGAACATGACTCCAAGATTGACCCTCAGGTGAGGCCTAGATCCTCCAAAGATTAGAAGTGAGCATCAAATTAGGACCCTACCACTGTGGTGCATGTGCCTATGACATTGGTGTTCCTGCTTCTTGGTATGGGGCTGGGTGTCCTGAGCCCAACCCTATACCTGGACACAGATATCTATAATCTGTGCTAGGACACAGACCGGGCTGCTCACAGGAGCTTTTTGTTGCTACCTTCCCTAATCCCTGTGCAGCCATTCCTATCCCCAATTCATCTACACCCCCAAGTTATTCTCTACCCAGCAAGTGGCTGAACTGGGGACCTATTGGAGTAAAAGGAGGCCTCTGCATCATGAATTCTAGACCCACACTGACTGGGTGTGTGGTGGGATCATTTGTGTAGCTGTGGGTACTTTGCCCCACTGGGAGGAGAGACTTGGCCCTGTTTGGCTCTGCAGAGTCTCCCAGGGCCAACACTGAGCACAGGGCACTCCCAAATCCTCATGCCAGGGATCTCTGGCTGTGAAGTAGAGGTTCTTGTTCCTGATTCAGCAGTGTAGAAGGGCTGGGGGAAGACTGTAGGGTATAGAGGGTCCCAGTGAGTTGGGGGCTGGGCTAGTTGTCATTGGCATAGGTGGGAACAGAAAGTTGTTGCACAGGGATAGACACTGGAAAGGCTAGGCAACCCAACCACTATCTTGGACTTATGGAGGTGCTTGGGGCTGGTGTTTTCTGAAGCCCTGTTTTTGGAGCCCACGAGAATTGACCAGGGGAACCCTAGTTGGCTGGAAGCATGGCTCTCACCTATAAGCCCATGTAGAGGCAGTGGCTGTTCTGAGGAGCCTCTCAGGCCCAGGGCCAGTATACAGGCCTGAAGGAGGCACAATCCACCCTTTGTTTCCAAGGCAGCCGAGCCTTCCAGCCAAGAGGAAATGAGAGGAGCAGCAGCCAGCAGTCCTTGCCAGCCTGCCTGGGCCTGGCCGCCAGAGCCCGGCCCAGCCCAGGAGCTGCAGGGCCCTGCTATGGGGAGGGGCAATCCATCGTCCACGTCTCTGCTCAGTTCAGCCCTAGCTGGCATACCTGTGAGGCAGTGGAACCTGAGGGAGCCTCAAGGATTCTGAGACATGCATACAAAGGGTAGAGAACCTGGAAGGGCAAGACTGGCCCAAGAAGATTGTGCTACCACAAAGTCTCTTTACCCAGGCCCCCGGCAAACACTCCTGAAGAGCCCTTTATTGGAAACCCAGGGGAAGGGTCCCAACTGCGTGGTTCCAGCTCCTCACCAGCCTGTAACCCACCCTCACAGCTCAGGGGCATTTTGGGAGACTTGGTCTCTTGAACCTGAAGGGCATATGATCTGGACTTCTGTTTTGCATGTTCCATGTGTGCTATGGCCAGGTCTGGTGTATGGGTCCTCCCAAATCCTGTCCTTCATATTGAAGACATTCCTTTCAGTATGACCTCCAGCCTCCCATCCCACGTTCTTGCTAGAGAGTGGTAGAAACCAGTCAAGGGCCTATGCGATTAGATGCCCTGCCCTGCTGTCTAGAAAGGTTTTGCTCCTGTCACCTCCACTTTCCACCCGTGGACTGAGGTGAAGCTTCTACAGGGCATCTTCTGGCTACTGCTCTTGTGCTCACTGAGGAGTCCAGTCTGGAGAGTCAATCTTGGATGTAGCATGAGGCCTCTGATCCCAGGCCCACCTCAGAATCCCATCTCCACAGCTACTGATGGGAGTGTGCATATGTGAGTGTGCATATACTCCTGAGACTCTGCTGTTCCTTCTGTTACATTTCCTCAGAAGCCCCCTAACCCACATGGACAACAAGGCTGAATTCACATAATGGTCCCTTGGGCCCCATAGCGCTAAGGTTGTTCACTGAAACCCCTCACCACCACCCCCGCCCCACCAGCAGGGTCTCAGACAACAGCTAGGCAGCCAGATGTCATCTGCTATTTCCTATTCTGTGGCACCCTCCAGCTTGGCTGGCTTAGGGCTGAAAACAGAGCTCTGAAGACCTATCTTAGCTCCATGATTATATCCTGGGTTCAGTTCTTTATCCAGCTGACCCTGCCTTTGATCCTGACAGGCACAGATCTTCATCAAGGCCCAGAAACCCTAGGGGACCAGTGTCACCTAGAATATAAACAATTCTCATGTCACTAGCCCTGGGAACTTAAACCTCAACCTTTGTGACAGATCCTCTGGAAGGTCCTGGGACCTGAAGCTCATCTAGAAGTATGAGGGGCCTGAAAAGCTATTCTTGAGGCCCAGGGGCCATCACCTTCCCCAGAAGTCTGGGTTCAGCTGTATGGCTGAGTGCTTGCAGCCAGGACTGCATTCCATGGGCTTGAGTGGAGCTCCTGTGGTCCTGTCTAGGGAGCAGGACGATGGCCAGTGACTAGGCCCTTTGAACCAGCATGTTGCCTATGTTAGGAGTAGGGAATGGTTTCTCTATTATTTGGGGCCTTGTACATCCACCTGTAGGAGAGGAAAAGTGTACCCAAGCTTGAATACCATAAACCCTTAGGCATGTCTGTGCACTTGCATGTGCATGTGCTAATCCTACCAATCATTAGTCATCAGGGACCTCTCAGACTCACCCACAGCTCTGTAGCCTTGGACTGTGGTGCCAGCAACTGCTAAGAAGGCAAACACTCAGTCTAGGGGTAGGATAGGGCAGTAGTTCCCTGATCTGTGAAGGGGTTCACCTTCACTTTTGGTAGATTCCAAGTATATCTGGTACTGTCCTGATTCTCCAAATGGCGAGCATCTTCCTGGCTATTTTCCATCCCACTTTTGCTGTATCCATCACATGGAGAAGTTCTTGGAGCTCTGGACACCCTGAATTTCTATAATATGCTACAAATCACTAGCCCAATGCCTGAATTCTGCTAATCAGTAGCAAGTCACTAAGATATGGTTGACTTCTAGTGCTTCCATTGGGGCTTAGTCCACCCTCTGTCTAAGAACATCAGAGCTTGCTCAGGAAGCCTGCCAGAACAAAACTCAGTTGGCCAGGAACACAGGCCCAGGACTGCCTGACACCAAGGCTGATAGTCCCCTAGCCTGGTAGACAGGTTCAGGGTGCTGCAATCAGAATAAAGGGACATGTCACATTGTATGAGAGCTTCAAGGCAGGCACCAGGGACCCCTGTATAGCTCCTGGTCTGACAAGGCTGTGAAGAATAACCAGAGGACCACATGTGACAGGCAATACTTGGCACATAAAACTTGCTGAAAAGATCCTACTGGGTGGCATGGCTAACTTCCCCAACAAGGGTACTTGCCAGCCCCTATAGAAGACTCTCTATATAGTAACTCCGTAGTGGACATTAGGTACTTGCTGGCTGGGTGGCTCTAAGTTCTGAATTATTTGTGGATGCTGCATCCACAACATCCAAGCATGGCTGGGCTTGGAAAGAGAAAAGTCCCCAAGGCTGTCACTCTAGGGATTCAGGGGTCTCATGTTCCCAGTGACCAGGGGTTAAAGTTCAGAAACAGCATCACAAGCTGGGCAGGGCCCACATCTAGGTGTACAAACAGACCCTTGCCCTGGGTTTCTGGGAGCCTTTGACTATGGTGGGGATCACTTCTACTTTCTTTGGAGCATAAATTTCTAAAGTGAATATTGCTCAGATGAGGAGTCCTAGGTCAGCATAGGGCTTAGCTGAGAAAGCTGGGAGGCAGAAAGGCTGACCCCACCCTGCACCACCCAAAGATCTCTAATATTCTGCTGGATGCAAGCAGCTGAAGCTTCAAAGGGCCACCATGTACTCAGCTCCCTCCACAAACATGGCGAGCACCTTCTGTCTTCTACAAGTTTGGCTGCAGGAGGGCTGCAGAATCAACAACTTTTTGTCTTGAGCTTTGTTTTTCCAGCCATGGCAAGGTTGGGTGGCTGCTTTCAGGACAAGTAGCCACAGGTTTGTCAGCCTGGTGGATGCAGACTTCTGCCCCCGCAGGAGATCTCCAAAAGCTTGTCCCTGCCAAGCTGCAGCACTGCTGGGGCCAGCCCCACCGCCGCACACCTCGGCTCCCACTGGCCTGTCTGGAAGCCTAGCCATTTGGAGCTATCCTGCTCATGGTGTTAGTCTCTACAGGGCCTTCAGTTTCTTCTCCTTGGCAGGCACCTCACCTCCCCCTCTGAAGATGAACTCTGTGTTCCTGTCTGGGTGGAAAGAGCTGGTTTATCCTGGCCCCTGTAAGGGTCACTAGCTTCAGGTGTTGGAGGCATCTCTTGGTGAATCAGCACAAACTGCTTTGGACTGTTGCTTCAGTTTCCACTGGAAAATAGCCCCCTGGAGTGCTGGCTCCAAGCTATGCAACAGTTGCCACTGTACTGAGTAATCACTAGGCAGACACGGCCTCTTCTGCTGGACCTGTCCAGGGGGGAAGACAGCCTTTTGCTTAAGAGGGACGAGAGAGTCAGCCACTCAGAGTCCTCTGTCTTAGAAATTCACCAATGTGTCCTAGAGTAGGCAGCAACAAAAGTAGCTTCATAGTCAGGTCAGGAGTCCACCCCCAAAGTAAGCCTCACCAGGCCCCAAATCTCCCAGGTATTATTCTGTGTGCCCAAGAAGCCATATGCCCATACACATGAGTCTGTATATAAGTGGGTGTGTGCATTAGTGTGCACCTGCATAGGCAAGTGTGCTCAATGTGTATTAACTCTACAGTGTAGGGTCAGAACAGAGCTCAGAATATCCCAGTACTTCTGCAATCATGAGGAGACCTGGTTTCTGGAGAGAATGTACCATGAGGACTCATGAATGGGCTACATTGGGTAACAAAGGGCAGGCTCCCTGTTTCCTAGTGTCCTTTAAGGAGGATCCTAAGGGTGAGCAAAACAGCTTCCTGTTGGGCTGAGGCTTCTTGAGCCTCTAGGCACTTACATGTCAAGCCAGGCCCCTCTTCTGCCAGGGTTCAGGGCCTGTGTCCACCCACCCAACACGAACCTCCTGCCCCTGGCCTGTTTTCTTTGGAAGGCAGAGGATGTTCTTTGGTGCAGTATGGTTGATACACCAAGCTACAAAAGGACCCACTGGGTAAACTGGAGGTCTTAACCCCTGAGTAGGCTGGACCCTCAGGTGTACAGGAGGATCATACTGCGCACACCCAAAACATGTAGAAGCTCCAGGGACAAGAGTCATGCTCTTCCTACTCAAAAGTCCTGGTGCCTGCGGAGGACCACAGGCCAAGAGCTCTGGGAGCTGAGGTAGAGTTTCTTGAGTAGCACCTGGTAAAATGCTTGCTCTGCAAGAATGAAGAATGGATTTGACCTCAACAACCACACAAAAGAAGATGAAGCTTGTAATCCCAGTCTTGGGGAGGCACAAAGGGATCCCTGGGGCTCACTGGCCAGACAGCCTGACCTAGGTGATGAATTCTAGGCCAGTGAGAGACTGTGTCTCTCCTTCCCCAAAATCAAAAGCATACGAGTAATGATACCTGAGTTTGTTCTTTGACCTCCATGTGTACATGCACATCCATATATGTGTGCCCCACACATACATATGTACCTGTGTACAAATGAGTGTGCAGAAACACTCATGCACACACACACACACACACACACACACACACACACAGATAAGACTTCGAGTAGCTCAGAACTAGGCATAGAGGTTGCCTGCCTACTTCCTAGTGGTCAGACAGATGACCAGCAGGCCCTTCAGTTCATGTCTGGCAACTCAGTGCAAACCAGTCCAAGAGGCAGGAGCTCGAGATAAGTAAAGGTGGTGATTATGCAGAGAATTCGAGAAGTCACAGTGTATCCTGTCCTATTCTCAAAGTGTGGGATTCTGCTCTACCAGAGTGGGCAGGAGGAAGAGAGTAAGGGGCCTTTTGGATCATCAGCCCCAGGGGTCGTGTGAACAGGGCCTCCTGTGGGCAAAGCCTTTGTGCGTCTTCACAACAGGAGAACTTGATGCCTCTTCTCATGTTTCCTGCAGTGTGTGTGTGCAAATGCACACCAGGGCTACCTGCACTCCTGCTGCCTCAACCACAGACAACAAGAAGGGCCTGGTTGGATTCTACAGTTGAACTTTGCAGAGAAAACAAACTTTAACAGAAGGGCCTTCTGCAGTGCTCCAGGGCCGTGTACTCAAATTATTAGCCAGTCTGTCCTCACAGAGGTCTTGGCTCAGAAAAGTCCTGCGGCGAATCAGTTTTCTGCCAAGTGTCAGTCTGAGATGTAAAAACAGGGAAACCAGAAGCATTAAAACTAAGCAGGATGGGAGGGTCGTCTCAGCAGGAAGCAGGCCTGAGACGTGTCTGTGGCCAGGCCAGCAGCAGCCTTCCCACATGCACCTCACTGGGAGCATTTAGCCAGTCCCTAGGGGAACTGCAGTGTCTTCACTTCCTGTAGCCTGGGACCTGGTGTCAGGACCAGATTTCCTAGGGCCAGAAAGAGCCAAACAGCAAAAACCATGGCCTCCTGGTCTGGGGCCAGTTGCATTTTTCACATCTTCCTGGTTTCTCAAACACTGGGTTTGAGAGTGATCCCCCAAAGAGAGTCCATCTCTCCTTGCACACCACTGGATACTGGATGCCAAGAGAGAGTCACAGTGTGTAGACTGCTCCCACAGGGCCTCAGGTCCCAGTGTAAGTGTGTGGTATAAGGAGATTCCAGGCTACATTTTGTGGGGTCAGCATGTGAACAGCAAAGGGAGCCAAAGGCACCCGTCTTGGGAGAGACAGCCTTGAGGTATGGCCTGCAGGCTATACATGAGGCAAAGCTTCATTTTTCCTAAGTCTGGAGCCCAAACTCAGACATATTTGTGCCTTTGGGTCACCAACTCTGACACCCTCAGATCTGGATTTGGGTTTCTAAGGATGATACCTTTTCCTTGCCCCACATCAGCTTTGGGGGCGTGGCTTTTGTCCACCCTAGCCCCTAACAAAGGAGTGAGGATTATGGGATGGACCTGTGTGGCAGTGTGCTGTCCCACTCACCCCATCTAGCTCTTGGCCCCTGAATCTGACAAAACAGACGCAGGCCATGGAGAGGGGGTACAGGAGGGGCCGAGGTAGAGATCGTGAGAAGACACTCTACCATGGTGCCTGAGTCTCCCAGCCCCCACCCTATGTCACCTCCTCTGCTGTCCTCTCCAATGGCTGTCAGGCTTGGTCAAACCTAGACCAAGTGACCAAGGGGATTGCCAGGCACCAGGAAGGGAACCTGGTATCTGGCAATCCCCTTGGGCACCCTTTAATAACCCTCATACACTGGATATTCCCTCTAATACCTTCCCTCAACAGGGCCCTGAAGTCTAGGTCTTTCCCATACTCAGCTCAGGAAGAGCTGTGAAAGGCTCAGAGGAGTTCAAGGTCATATTTCTCAGTGTTTCTATGGTGGGAGAAAAGATATTTCCTGAAAACAGATTCCTGAGGTTTCTAAAGTGCCCTAACTCCAATTAACAAATTCCTTCCTCCTCCTCCTCTGAGAGCTACACAGTGCCCTATGTCATAGAGAATGCACCTCAGGCAGCCTCAGGATACAGGCACAGCACTGGGGTCCTGGGTCTCCTACCCATACATACCCCTAGGCAGCTAGAGTCTCTTCCAAATATTCTGAAGGTCCCTTGGGGAGTAAAGTTTGGTTCCTGGCTGAACACACACAGCTCTGAGGCCCCAGTGTGCTCTGTAGGCTGACTGACACTGAGAGACTGGTATGCTCTGCTCAGATGGCACCCTTTGAAGGAGAATCCTGTTACACTGTGTTCTATGCTGAGTGATCACAGAAGCTCTTTTGGAGGGAGCTTTCTGAATAAATGTAACAACAAATGACCCATTGCCTTTAGAAAACGAGGTGACATTTTCCCACAGACTAGCCATTTTATCAATAGCTTTTCAGGACATCTTTGGATTTACCTAATCCTGTTCATGGATGTTCACCATTCATGCCCATTCTGATCATGTTGAACCTGCAGCTACTGTCCATGGAGATGGCTATATGCGCGGCTACCAAAGCCTTATGTCCTTCACATACTGTTGATCTGGGGTTGAAGTTCACCTAGTCAGGTATCCCCAAGAGCCTGCATAGACCAGGGTGGCCTCTGCTTTTCCTCATCAAAGTTGTGCCCCATTTCTCTTGGTCTAATCAATTCTTACACTCTGGGAAACTCCAGACTCTCAGAAACCTCTGGTTTCTGGTCTGGTACAGACAAACTTCTGTCTGCTCTTGAAGCTCTCTGCCTGTCTATCAATCTGCCTGAGAATGAATTGCATGGCAGGACCCAGCTGACCCTGGGTGAGAAGAAAAGGTGAGAACTGGTAGATGCTCATATATGTGGCACTAGCACTCCTGTTCTGACAGTAGCAATAGAGATTGACATGCCCATAGATAGGCCGGACACAGAGCAGATCTTAGGAATAAGGGTCTTGAAGCATGGTCTAAGCTGCTCACTGGTGCCCAGTAAATAGTTTTAATTTTTTCAGATTTAAAAAATTCGAGGATCAGCAAAATGTTTAGTAGGTAAAGTTATTTTCTGGCCAAGCCTGAATGACCCAAATTTGACCCCCGAGGCTCACATCATGGGAAGAAAAGAATCCACTTTTGCAAGTTGTCCTCTGACCTCTATAACACACTGTGTGTGGCAATGCACTAACAACCCTAATAATGAATAAAAATATGTAATAAAAAAAGAGATTGAATGTGGTACTGAGCAATGAATGCAAGTTTTGCACATGTTTTATCACTGAGCTATTCCCAGTTCCAAATATTAGTTTTGTGTATGGTATAATGTACTTGTCTATGTTGCACATGTGCATGCAGTGCACATGGATGGGGCACACATTGCATAAGGAGGTCAGAGGCCAACATTAGGTATCTTACCACTATCATTTTCTCCACCTTATTTTTAAGACATGACCTTCAGGCTGGGCAGTGGTAGCACACAATTTGATCCTAGCACTCGGAAAACAGAGACAGGCAGATTTCTGAGTCTCTCTGGTCTACAGAGTGAGTTTCTAGGACAGCCAGGGCTACACAGAGAAACCTTTTCTTGGAGACACCCACCAAAAAAAGACAGAGTTTTTCACTGAACCTGAAGTTTATTGATTCAGCTATGCTGGCTGGCCAATGAGCTTCAGCTAACTCACCTCTCTAGAGCCAGAGTTAAAGATATTCACTACCATTCCTATCTTATATGGGTGGTGGGAATCTGAACTCAGATTCTCATGCTTGTGTGGCAGACACTTTGCCCACCTCCCTAGCTCATCCCGAATAGTTTAATTTTTGAAAAGAGAGACAGAGGAATTATGGAGCAGCAGTACTCCCTGAAATCCAAGACAGCTTACCCTGTGCTTCCCGTAAGTTACTGGCATAGGGACACATCTCTATCAGTGACCAGTGTATAGTCAAGGTTACCGATCATAGATCCTGGCATCAATGCCTGGGGTTGAATCATGCCACACTCCGGAGAGGCTCAAAAATATCATGCATTTAACTGTCTCTGTGTGGGCTAAACAGCACCCCTGCTATCCACAACTACACTCCACCTCTACCACAATTTTGGGTGCCATCTGTCCCTTCTTTGGCCCTTGGAGATGCAAACCAAAGCTCTGTATATCCTGCGTTTTCTGGACTTACCTGTTAGCAGAGTTTTGGGTGCAGCAAGGCCTTTGCAGGGACGCCTGTGTACATGTCCACTTATGGGAAACCATATGTGTATCGGCTGATGGGAGCTCTATGTGTGGCTAGTGATGGGGACCATTTGTGTGCTACCTGAGGGAGAACCATACGAGTACCCACTGAAGAGGAACTACAATATGTCAAATAAAGGAACCAGTAAGTGTCCACTGACAGGGAACTATACGTGTGTTCACTGAAGGGAACTATGTAAGTGCCAATTGATAGGGAAATACTTGTCTGCCAACTGAGGCAACAGTGCTGATGGGATTTCACATACCTAATGCAGACTTGTCTTTCTCTTCAATACTGTCTTTGAGGCTTAGTCTTGTTGGTGCTTTTACATCTAACTCAAGGATGTTTATAACTTTGGCATTTATTTTTTGTTTGTTTTGTTTTTCAAGACAGAGTTTTTCAGTAGCCTTGGAGCCTGTCCTGGAACTTGCTCTGTAGACCAGGCTGGCCTCGAACTCACAGAGATCCACCTGCCTCTGCCTAACTTTGGCATTTGTAAGCCAAGTCTCTCATGTGCCTGCCTGTGGATAGCTACTGGATTGTCTATGTGGTGTCTCTCTCGTTGGTGCAGAGGCTAACCTTCAGCCTTTCCAGCTCTGTTGTCAGTATCTCCAAGACACTTGTGTTTCCAAGAATCACCAACTAGCATGGAGGGGACAGGGTCTGCTGATGGCTTCAGATAGTGAAGAGCTATTATAGCACATATCCCAAGAGAGTTCACATTGAAGTGGATACTGGCCCAACTCCAGATCCTTGGCCCACCCCCACAAGGAGGTTTTTTCAAAGCCCCCAAGTTGGTTCAGGTAACTGAATAGGTAGACATACTGATGCAAAGTACATTGGATGGAGAAAGTGTTCCATCAGGCCCTGAAGCCATGCTAGGGCTCTCCAAGAACCTTTTGGCACATAGCCCAGCTGTTTCTCAGCTCTGCACAGCAGGTGGAAACATGCACAGCGTGGACATGCACTTTAGACGATTCTATAGCTCAAACCTGCCCACAATTTTACATTAATTGAATCTTGTAAAAAAAACCAAACAACTGTGAGATAAGCAGTTACTAGAAAAATGGGCCTGTACTTTGCATTTTAAGAGATTTGTTTAGTAAAGTTTTCAACTATATTTTACCTAAGTATCGCTTTGTGACAGTCTAGAGCAAAAAAATTTATCAGAATGTAGGTTGGTGCACTCTCATCTGGGGCTAGCATGTGGTTATTGCCTTGAGACTAATGGGTATCAGAGCCTTGGGCATTCTTCTGGTGGGTGCTGTTAAGGAGTGGTCTAAGTTAACTGCTAACACCTGTGAGAATTCACCACATTAAAGTTGAAGCCCAGCAACTAGCTTAAAGAAAACAGAATCCAAGCTCAACTAGTCCCTCTAGGATTACACCACCATTCATGTATTTGTAAATGTGCTTAGAAAAAAAAATATCACCAGTAGAAGGAGCTGAATCTCTGTGTTCACCAAAGGAAGATATTCATGAAAAAAAATCAGGCCTTTGTCTAAAATAGTCAATGTCATAAAACAGGCAAGTTATGGAAATGTTCCATATCCAAATTCACCAAAGAGGTACTTTATGTAGCACAAGTTCCATACTAGACTTGATCCAGACGTACCAGGCTGTGCAAACTGGAACACAGTCATGGGATGAAACTTGTCTGTGGCTGACCTCAAGATACCTCTAGAAAACACACAATAGTATACAAAACCTGCAACTATCAAATAGTTTACAATAAAATTGTGTGTACATGTAAATGTGAGCAGACAAGAGAGAAAGCATGTTTGAGTACATGCAAAAGATTATGTGGCAAACACATGCAGGAGTGTGTGTACTGAACATCAACGTGTTCACATGCGTGAAAAAAATATATATATAAATTCACTGGGGGTGTCAAAAGCTGGTTTTTTGTATCTACCTCTATACTGTAAATTTTCTGGACACTGTGAAATTAATCTCAACTGAAAGGTGACCATGGGTACTTCTGATGAAGAGCAAGGGCAGGTGGGACATAATGGCCTAGGGGAGACTCAGGGATAACAGTGATAAATGGCTTTCAAAGTGTGTGTGTCCAATATACTCTCTGCCCAGTTGCCCAGTAGGCATTCCTCGTGGGGATGTGGGGGTCTCTTTTAGTGTTTGTAGACCAATTTGCACTGCTTCAGGAAGACCTGGAGTGGGCTTGGTAGGGGTAAGACAGGTGCCAGGGTAGAACTTGATGGATATCAGGTTGCAGGCCACACTTACTCCCAGCCTCTCCTTTGGTGCCATCTCTACCCAACAAAATGCTCAGTACCAGTGAAGTCAGTGTAAAGGCTTGGATTTACCACATAAGAATTTTAGGAATTTTCCTCCTAGTCTGAAACTGTTCAAAACATCCCTTCATATTTACAATTGCTGGTCTTGAATTTTTGTCCTGTTCAGAGAATCCATAGCTTCTTAAGAGTTTGTGAAGAAGAGACATCCTGACACTTCAGGCTGTCTAGCTTTTGATGCTCAGGCTGGGTCAGTATAATGGTGCTGTCCTAGGAAGCTGGCCAGGAGCCCAGGGTTCCTCTGGGCCTGGACAGGAGAAACATCACTGGCTTGGAGGGCCAACTAAGAGTGACTCAGGCTCAAGGGAGTGTGTCTTGTGGTGACAGTCAGCAGAGGTGGCTGGAGCTGAGGGCTTTGGGCCATTTGGCTAGACCACATCTCCTGTAGGTTGGTACAACTTCCTGAGCTGGTCCTCGACTTTCTCTTGTTATTTTGGGGCTTCTGGATTGTTCTTCTTTCTAATAAAGGCTCTGTAGGACTGGGGGGTGGGTGAAGGGTGTATGGGTCTCCACACTGTTATTTTTCCCAATCCCATCTTATAATTTCTAGTTTCTCAATGATAAGGCCATACAAGCAACTGCCTGGATGCTATAGTCAGGAAAGTCACACGTTTAGCTGAGGCCTGAGTACTCTGGTCTCTCCAGAAGCATGCCATCAGTAGTAGATTCTGTTTGCCACTGGAAACAGGCTCAGAGGTACCACTCATTTTTGAAAAGCACATTGTAAAGTGACATCTAACTTTATAGTCTTTATCCTTGGAAATTTAAAGCTAAAAATGCAATCCTCTGCTAGAAGTCAGGGAATTTTAAGTCTTAGAGACGGGAAAGCCAATAAAACAGAGTTGTGGTTGACTTAGAATCTTGTCAGTTCAGCAAGGGCCACAAGAGAAGGGACAGTACTGGAACCATGGGAAAAATAGGGATTCTGATATGGGAGCGAAGAGGTTCATGTCAGGGAAGCAGTCCTCTAGGATACCTTGAGATATGTTTGGGGAAAAAAAGTTCTGGGCAGAGGAAAATACAACACCATGGAAGTCTGAAAGTATTGATTGCCAAGGAAATGTGAATGCGGCACAGTACTTACTGTGGGACATACTTGGATTCTGGTTTGGTCAATGTGGGCAGTACTGAATCCCTTCAGAGCCTTTTACTGAAACAGAGATAGGAATGTGAACAGACAACTTGTGCAGATGGATGGATAAACCATAGAGAACCAGTTAAGTTCTACAGGGAAAGGAGAGAGGAGAGAGGGAGAGGGTGAGTGTGAGAGAGTGCTAATGAAGACCAAAGTATGGGATAGAGGTCTTGAACTTCTTTTAGTAGGTAAATAAAACTTCAAAACCATGTATGCATATGGAATTGTGAACAGACTTAGATGGAACGACAATCCCTAAAACGAGCAAAAGGAATACTGTTGCCTACTTGTTCATCTGGAGATATAGCTACACAAGGTCTCCTACAAGGGTACCTAGAGAAAGCTTGCTTGTGTGGGAAGAGGCAAACATGTGACCAGTCAGCCAATCACTGGCTTGGGCCGTAGGCTGACTCCTTGATGTAGATGTGGACTGTTTCATAGTAGGGCTTGTCTTTATTAAGCCTAGCCATAGCTTTCAACAAGATGGTCCCCTGCAACTAGAGAGGTCAGCAGACTGCCACCATGTCACTGATGATTCCCTCTGAGCTCAGCCCACAGAAAGCCACCCTTGCCTTCCTGAGCCATTCTCGTCTGGGGGGACATTGCTCATGCTCCCATTGGGGTTTCTGCCCACTTCCAGGGGTGTTCTCCATCACAATCTCCCAGCCCAGCAAGTAGCACTTGTGTGGATCTCTAATCCTCAACCACTTACGCATATTGACTCTGTTCCCACCGTGCAGAGAAGTGACAAAGTCCTCTGTCTCCACTGGAGCCCCCAGTTGGGTCACCTAATCCTGTTCTGTGTTAGAAGGCCATTGTGAAATCCCTGATTCCTCTTGTCCCCTATATATCTACGAAATTCTTCCCATCTTCTCTGTGTGTGTGTGTGTGTGTGCGTGCGCGCACACGCGCATGCACACGCATGCACACGCATGTATCCTAGGCCTTCAAATCTCCCTGCTTCAGTGCTGGAATTAAGGCATGTGCCACAAAGCTTGATTGGAACAGATTAAAAAAAGGATTTACTTATTTTTATTTTATGTGTATGGGTGTTTTATTTGTATGTGTCTGTGTACCACATGCATGTAGTTCCAGCAGAGGCCAGAAGAGGTGCTTAGATCCCTTGGAATTTGAATTACAGACTGTTGTGATCCACTATATTGGTGCTGAGAACCAAACCTGGGTCCTCTGCAAGAGCAGCAAGTGTTTTTAACTGTGGCCTTATCTCTCCAGCCTCTGGGTAGATTCTTAATGGGACTTCTGCTTCTGACTTGAGGGGGAGGGTTCAGCTGTGCCTCCTGTACTCTTGGTTACTTGCTCTTGTATGTGCAATAAGGTTATGGAAGATGGGCTATAAGGTGTTATCTTGTAACCAAAGTTAGATACATACAGCATGGGCTACACAGTAAGATCCTGTCTCAAATAAACAGCTGGGGCTAGTGGTGATGTGGAGTGTGTACTCAAGAAGGAGGACAATGAAGAAAAGAAGGTAGATAGTTACAGTGGGTAAGGGTAATATTTACTCAGTATCTATTGGGTGTGCTATGGTAAAGGAGATTAGAGATGAGAAACAATGTCATTATAAGACTAATTACCAATTAAATAAGAATCCAGTGTGGAGTAACTTAATGCTGTTGGACTCCATTCTATGTCTGAATGTTTAGTGATAGTCTTTACTTTTGGGCTCATGGTCCTGTTGTTGTACATAGGAACACTACTAAGATACCCTAGCTTTTAGGGACACGCAGTTGCACCCAGTGTGTCCCCCTGGTGTCACTGATAAACTTGGTTCAGTTAGACCATGAGGCACACACACTGGAGAGGAATCAGGCAACCTCTGCATCTGACTTTATCCCATTTTTCCCTTTGTGAGTTTCTTCAGTTGTCCGAACTTTTCACAACGCTGCATTGAATAGATGATGTGTTTTTCTGTGAAATGAATTCAACAGGGGCTCAGAGTGACACAGCTTGCATGGTCCCCTATATACCTATGAAATCCTTCCCATCTTGCGCCCCCTAGTGTACCAGAATGTGCTGTGGCAATCATGTTTTCCCCAGGAAGGCACTGCCCCACATAAATGGATCTGTGCTTTGAGATGCCACTGCTAACCTGTAATTACTTTACCTGTCAACTAGTTAGTTACACAAACTTTCTTAAACCACACTTAAAATGACTGTCTTTTCATTCATTTTCATACAATAGCACGATTAGCAGAATTTTTTTTTTTCCAAGACAGGGTTTCTCTGTGTAGCTTTGGTGCCTGTCCTGCAACTCACTTTTTAACCAGAACTCACAGAGATCTGCCTGTCGCTGCCTCCTGAGTCCTGGGATTGAAGGTGTGCAATGCCACTGCCTGGCAACAGCACACATCTTAAAGGAAATGTCTTGTCAACCTGAACTAGAATTATGTCATTGTCCTAAAGCATATTCCACTAGCTCACTCATTCTGGCTCCAATGAACAACCTGCTCGTGGTGAGATAGCTCAGCAGGTACAGATGGTGCTAACAAGCCTGGTGACCTGAGTTTGAACCCTAAAACTCACAAGGTAGAAGGTGAAAACTAACTCTTGCACGCTGTTTTCTGACCTATATGCATGCATACATACGTACATACATACATGCACATAAATAAATTTAAATGTAAAATTAAAAAAAAACCTTTCAGATTTAATTCCTCTTGTCCACTTCCTTCTATAATATTCCCTCAGAATCTCACATGGTGATGCCATTTTCTGTTTATAAACATACTGTCGTTAGTCTTAAAGATCCTCCCCCTCCAAAAAAAAACCTCAGAAACTTAGCAAAAAGAAAATAACTGTTCATTTTCCTGGTCAGGTGTAACACATACTGAGACTATGAAGCACTTGTAGCTGTGCTCCACTGGGTCTCTTAGCAAGGCCTTTACTTGTTGATTGACAGGGATGCTCACAGGGAAAGGGGGCCTATGAATCTGTACAGTTAGGGAGGAGCAAAAGGGGACTTCTGAACTCTGCTGCATCGTGACGTTAGGAAATAAAAGTCCATGTGGAGGACAACATGTGACCATCTGACACAGCATGCCATTGAGCCAAAGCTATACTGTTAGTTACCGTGGCAGGCCAATGTCAAGGCACAGAGCTCAGTTGCTGATGACCTGCAGGTGGGACGGTGGCAAGCAGGACAGGGCAGGTGGGACAGGGTGCTTCCCCTCCAGTCTGTCTTCTCTGCTGCTCATACCACCCACCACTGGCCCTGACTTCCACACACCCTGTCTCTGAATAATTCACACTTCTATGTTGCTGTTGGGGGATTAATGTGGGCTTCCAAGATTGATCAGTGACACCGTCACCCAGGATTCCCATCTTGGGTGCTACCATCTGTGTAAGTAGCAGGGTTTGCTCAAGTGCAGATTCCTGGGAAAGAGCAATAGATGGGCTGGTGTTAGTGATGGTGCTGATGAAAGGGCCGGCAAGGGTAAACATCTCACCCCCACCAAATGTGCCCTGGAACGAAATGGTTCCCTAAAGCTCAACTGTAACATAATAAAAATAGTGTGCAATGCTAAAAATCATGGTATAAGAATTTGTGTGTGGAATGTAATGTAAAGCAATGAGGAAATTGTAAAAATTTAAGATTACATCTGAATGATCAGACCCTGTGACCCAGTGCTCCTCTGAGGGAAGAATATAGCGGGGTGAGATGAACCTGCTTGGTTCCTCAGCATTGTTTTCAACAGCCATGAGTGTGGCATTCCATCTGCTGTGCCCCTTGGCACCTGACCCATGGGTTAGGGTTAGGCGCAAGGTTCACACTGAGGTATCATAAACACATAAATCTTTTATATTTCTCATTTATCTGACATCTCAGCATTAAGTAATCATGTTTTTTATTATATGACAGAAAAGCTTGCCGGGCGGTGGTGGCGCACGCCTTTAATCCCAGCACTCGGGAGGCAGAGGCAGGCGGATCTCTGTGAGTTCGAGACCAGCCTGGTCTACAAGAGCTAGTTCCAGGACAGGCTCTAGAAACTACAGGGAAACCCTGTCTCGAAAAACCAAAAAAAAAAAAAAAAAAAAAAAGAAAAGCTTTTGTATCATAAATATGGATTTTATAACATTTTATAAATTTCTGGGAATTAGAGGTGTAGAGCTGGATTAAGAGTGCTCGTTAGCTTAGTGTAGTGGTGCATGCTTTTCATCCCAGGGGGAAGATGCAGGCAGATCTGTGTGAGTTCTAGGCCAGTTTGGTCTATATAGTGAGCTCCAGGATATCCAGGGTTATGGGAGAGACCCTGTCTTAAAACCAAATACCAATAACCAACACTCTGCCCCTTCCCAAACTACACCAAATAACAAGAAAAAGAATGTTTGCTGCTCAATCTTGAGGACTAGAGTTCAGATGCCAGCACCCATATTAAGTGACTCACTATTGTCTATAACTCCATCTCCAAGAGATCCAATGCCTTCTTCTGGACTTGGCAGAGCCTTGCTCCCCAACATATACAGATACTTACACAGACACATAAAATGAAATAATGTAAATGTTTTTTAAAGAGTAAGTGGTGATATGATCAAAATAAACTGCATAAAATTTACAAAGAATTTACAAATATATATATAATTTAAAGATTTATTTATTTCTTATGTATACAACATTCCTTCCAATGTATGCCTGCAGGCCAGAAGAGGGCACCCGATCTCATTACAGATGGCTGTGAGCCACCATGTGGTTGCTGGGAATTGAACTCAGGACCTCTGGAAGAGCAGTCAGTGCTCTTAACCTCTGAGCCATCTCTCCAGCCCTATAAAAATATTTTTACAAACAAATTCTGGAAATGAAATCAACTTAGAACAGGTATATTACTACAAGATTTCTGAACACCCAACACTTACTTCTAGGATCAAGGACATGGCTTTTCTTGGGGGAAAGCCATGCCTGGGTTATATAGCCTTCTGGGACAGCAGACGCAAGGCTTATTCCTGCTGAGCAGCCCAGGCATCATTTCCAGAAGACTGGGGAAAAGCAACACAGGCAAGGGCATTCATAAAGGTCACACACTGCTGCAATAATCCAGCGTGCAGTCTGCCTGCATCTCAGCCTATCTGCAGAGTGGGCACTTACTTCTTTCTGCTGTTAATGTCTTCTACAGAACCAGACAAGTTCTCTGACAAGTTATAGACAAATTAATAAATAAAGGATTAGCCCTTAAGGTGTTGAATTATGAGAGATACAGAGAATGGAACTGAGGCACATGCCACTTACCTATGAGTGCCAGATGTCTCCTATAGGAAGAGTCTGCTGTCCAACAAAGCAACAGGTTCTATGCCCTTGGGCCTTACCTGCAAGGGCTCTGCAGAGATCTGTCCATGGTATATAGCTTGTGGCTGGCACAAGCTCCAAGTAATAGAACTATGCCACTGGAAACTCACAACACAAGGAAGAAATAAAATCATCCTGAACTGTTGACTCTCCGTGAAGGATGTTCCATGCACATATATTACGTTGTGGCACTGGCCTGGCACACCTGAACCCCAGAGAGCTGCAGCTGGAGACCTTGACAATGAACCACAGGTGACTGCTCACTTTGCCCCTCAGCCACATTGAGGAGAGTTCTACAGTGCCAGGAAGAAAGCTGCAAAAAAATTCTACAAGGCTGTCTAGTTACTTTATCAGAACGCTACTTTATTTAGTTACATCATCTCTCTGGAATGAACTGCACAGTGATATTTACCGATGAACATACACATGCCAAGGGCTGGCTGTAGAGCGTAGATTTGCAGGTGTGGAGGGCAAGAATGGGTTCATCTTCTCAGTGTCCATCCCCCCAGGGGATGCTGACCCTGTAGGAAGCATTAAGAGATGTAAGGAGTTGTGAGCTTTGAAATGACTTCTTAATTCTATACTGCTGAAGAAAACAAGAATGCAAATATCAAATAGGAGAGATAAGTTTAAAAAAGTTCACTGGCTTAAATATGTGTTTTAAAATTTCATGTTAAATTAGTTCTTTCAGAGTACTGATGACTAATGTAAAAATCTGTCATAGAGACAGGAACCAGCACTAATGGCTTCTGAACTACTGCCAAGAAACTGAGGAGTATGAGGTTTTGTGTTTGCCCTCACCACACGTAGATACACAAACATCTCATGTATGTACTCTTCTGAGAGCAGACTTAGTGCTAAAAAGCTAGATGAGCACTTGCCTGCACACTGCCTCTGCAGCAGGCCAGAAATGCTGATGGGCTGCCTGGGTAGTCCAGTCCATGAACCACTAATGCTGGGAGAAGGCCCCTGTGCTGCTCTGCTGGATAGCTGTGATGCTGGAGCTGGTGATAGTTCCTTGAAGGGCATCTGCAATGGTGAGACTCTAAAAATAAATTAAACAAGAACATTCACAAATCTTCTTCATATTTCTGGTAACATGGTCATCCAAGCACTGACTACTGTGTGGCCTTAAAGATCATCTGTTTATGAAAAATGTATTCTGCATACTCAGGATAAATAAGGCCTGCTCTAGACTGAGAAGGTGGTAAACAGGACCACACAGGAGGCTGCCCTTGTTCTGTCAGCTACCCTAGGGCCTTGCTGTGCAGATGCAGACCAAAGCGGCATTTTCACTTTCCTTAGGGTCCACGACAACGAGTAGCTGAACAGAAACAAAGGGCCAGGATCTTTAAAACTTTATGAGCTTCTCTGTCACCACAGCTGGCTTCAACCGTATTTACCTGTTCCTGGAAGCTACCTCACTCCACATTCCCCAATCCCTTCTAGCAACTCTAGGCAGTTCTAGCAACATCTTACCATGTGATACCATCTTGCCTCTTCAGGTCAGCCTGTAGCTCCCTAAGCATCCTTTAGTCACCAAGGGCTCTGGGTGCCATTCTCAGCATTCTGAAGGTCATGAGCGCTTCCTCAGCAAGCTGGTCCAGACAGCGTTTTTTTTTCCTATGGCCTCCAGTGGAGTCTGGACTCATGTGCTGCCCAGGCTCACCTTACAGGCTGTACTCAGCATGCTGTTATCATCAACTGACTGGATTCCCCTTCTTTTTTTTTCAATATTTATTTATTTATTTATTTATTTATTTATTTATTTATTTATTTATTTATTTATTATGTATACAATATTCTGTCTGTGTGTATGCCTGCAGGCCAGAAGAGGGCACCAGACCCCTTTACAGATGGTTGTGAGCCACCATGTGGTTGTTGGGAATTGAACTCAGGACCTTTGGAAGAACAGGCAATGCTCTTAACCTCTGAGCCATCTCTCCAGCCCCCGGATTCCCCTTCTAATCTCTAGTTTTTCTAGATTTTATGGGTTTAGGACATCCGGAAACCTTGCAGTTCGTGGGGACACTTCATCCTGAGGTAGCTAACTTCTATAACTCATGAGCAGCTTGCTTGTGGGCACACTTCTCACAAGCAAACCTACTTGCCTACAAATTCCTCTTTCAGCTTCACACACACCAACCTTTCTCTTGCCTGTACATTCTGGAATGGTGGGGACTGTCAGTTGAGTCCAGGGTCCACAGAGTTATCCAGAATGAACAATAAACATTTCTTGCCTTCCACAGAAAGCACAGAACAAGTTGATTTTCACTTTTCCCTGCCCTTTCTTCAAAAATCTCTAGATAGCCATCTCTGTTGCCATCTTACCACAGATGATTCAAATACAGCGAGGGTATTCAGCAACATACCTGCCCTGTCTGTATAACCATGTACTTTAGAGGAGTCAGTAACAACACAATATACCACCAACCAGGGGACTCAAAAGCCAGTAGAGATAAGGTAAGGTTGGAGCTTCAGGGTGAGCCAACTTCAAGGAAGGGGAGCAGATAAAGTCCTCAGGGTGGATAAAACTTCTTGTCAGGCACTTTAACCAACAGACAAATGCCCATAACCTTAGGACCCAAGGTAAAACAATGGTTTTACCCTGTAAAGATTTGTTTTTTTTTTGTACTTGTTTTAATAAAACACTGACTGGCCAGTAGGTAGACAGGAAATATAGGTGGGATGGCCAGACAGGAAGTATAGGTGGGGTGAAGAGAGCAGGAGAATTCTGGGAAGAGGAAAGATTTAGTCTGCAATTGTGACCCAGCCACAGAGGAAACAATAGGAGAATGCCTCACGGATAAAGGTACCAAGCACATGAAAAATTGGCTAGCTTAAGATGTAAGAATTAATTAATTAACAAGAAGCCTGAGCTTCTTGTTGGTCAACCAGTTTATAATTAATATGGACTGGACCTCTGTGTGTTTATTTGGGATTAAATGGATGTGGGATCTGGTGGGACAGAAACCTCAGTCAGCAATTGTGTAGCCATTAAGTAGTTCTTTTTGAGGTGGCTGAGTTATACCTTGGATTAAAAAACAAAAACGCAAACTATAAAGTGAAACATATAATACCACATTCTCCAAACATGGACACACAGGATTAAGAGGCAATCCGTCAGTTTAAACACTGGCTGGAGGTTTTGTTTGGCTTCTGTTTTACCCTAACGAGGACCTGCCTGATCGCTGTCGTTGTCTTCATGCTTGCATGGCTGGGTGTTAAGTTGATATGCTGGGGTCCCCGGCAAGAGACACTGCCTGTGGAGGGAATAGAACACGCTGTGTGGTACCAGTACCAGACCATACCTGCTGCTGCTTCTCTGCAGGTGTGGTCACGTCTTCATTAGGAGACCAGTATCAGGTGGCATGTACAACCACAGATCACTTCTGATTCTATGACTATTGACCCACCATGTACCCAAATCCTTCCCACTGCCACAGGCGGAACATGTTTCTTGGGTTCTATTTTTCACCTTTGCCCTTTTTCAACTTGGAGATAATGTGAAGAATTCAAATAATTTGGCAGCTTGATGCCAGTAGTTGGGACCAGAACCAACCAGGGTAGCTGAGTTCTGAGCCATTGTGTCTGCTCTGCTGGTAGGTGCTCAGTCAGTGACTACTGGGTAGCCACATATTAAGGCCTGGAAAGCACCTGTAGAATGTGCCGTTTAAATTGAAAAAGAATGTACATTCTGCTATTGTCAAGTCATGTCTATATAGGCTTTTTTTTATAAGTCAATTTGGCTAAACTTCTAGTCTTCTAATTTCTCAGCAATTACATATTCAGTGGTTTTTCAATTATAGAGAATAGGATACTGAAATACCCAAACTATAATCTTTGGTTTTCTCTTTAATTCATCATATATTCATTTGGGTTTGTTGTCTATACACAGTAATTGTTTTAGCTTTCTAGTAAATATTGGCATCATAAAATGTAGAAGGGGAGAGCGGCTTGTTGGTTCTCGGCCGCCCGGCTAGCTTAGACCCAAGATAATCACACAGAAACTGTATTAATTAAATCAGTGCTTGACCCATTTGTCACGAATTAGGTCGGCATGATAAATAACCAGGCCAGCTTTATGGTTTTAAGGGGGAACTCACGCTACAAGAGTGGGAGGTCCGACTTCCTATCTGTCAGGCGGGAGTCGCGAGTCGCACAGAGAGAGAGAGAGTGTGTGTGTGTGCATCTGGTTCCTCCCAGTTTTTCTTCCTGGGCTCCAGGTAGCCATGCCTTAACTAGATGTGATTGGTTGACAGAGTTTCCCCATCACCTATTAGCTCTAGCTTCATATTAGCTAACTCTTACATATTAACACTACCCATTTCTATTAATCTGTGCATCACCATGAGGTCATGACCTACCAGCAAAGTTTCAGTACATTTGTCTCTGGCATGGCTCCATGGCTTCCCTCTGACTCTGCCCTTCTTTCTCCCAATATACAGCCTAGCTTTCACTGCCTAGTTCTGTTCTCTCCTGCCATAGGCTCAAAGCAGTTCTTTATTCATTAACCAATAAAAACAACACATAGACAGAAGGACCTCCCACACAAATAAAATGTCTCTTTGTTACTAGTAATATTGTTATCTTAGAATTAACTTTGCCTACTATGAATAAAAACCACTCTAGTTCCTTTCCAGTTGCTGTTTGCATGATGTCTTCTCTGTCAGTTTTCCTTCACCTATTTGTGTGGTCTATATTAATTATAGACAGAATGTAGGTAGAATTTTTATGCCAGTCTGACAATCTCTGCTTTTTTGCTGGAACATTTAGTCCATTCAACTGAAGGGAACTTTTGATGTAGTTGTATTTGGGTCAACGCACACACACATTGATAATGGGAGACTTCAATACCCCACTCTCATTTATGGACAAATAATTCATACAAAAGAGACATGCCAGAGTTAACAGATGCTAAGAACCAAATGGACGTAACAGATATCTACAGAACATTTCACCCAAACACAAAAGAATAGATCTTATTCTCAGCACTTCATGGAACATACTCCAAAATTGATCACATCCTTGGTCACAAAGCAAGTTTCAACAGATACAGTTTTTAACCCTCTGCATCCTATCAGACCACCATGGATTAAAGCTAGATTTCAACAACAACAGAAACAACAGAAAGCTGATGAACTCACTGAAATTGAACAACTCTCTACTAAATGACTACTGCATCAAAGCAGAAATAAATAATTTAAAGAATTCTTAGATTTCAATGAAAATGAAGGTGCAACACACCCAAACTATAGGACACAATGAAAGTGGTGCTAAGAGAAAAATGCACTACCTACATGAAGAACTGGAGAGATCTGATACTAGCAACCTAACAGCAAACCTAAAAGCTCTAGAACAAAAAGAAGCAAGTGTACCCAAGAGGAGTAGATGTCAGGAAATAATCAAACTGAAGGCTGAAATCAATAAAATAGGAACAAAGAGAACAATACAAAGAATCAGTGAAACAAAGATTTGATTCTTTGAGAACACCAACAAGATAGACAAACCATTATCCAAACTAACTAAAGACAGATAGAAAATATTCAAATTAGAAAAATTAGACATGAAAAGGGGGACATAACATCAGACACTGAGGAAATCTAAGGAATCATTAGATTATACTTTAAAAATCTGTACTCCATAAAACTGGAAAATCTAAAAGAAATGGATAATTTTCTTGATAACTCATCAAAGTTAAATCAAGAACAGATAAATAAATAGAACAGATAAATTTAAATAGAACTATTACCCCCAGTGAAATAGAAGGAGTCATGAAAAGTCTCCCAACTGCCCCCCCCAAAAGCCCAGGTCAGATGGTTTTAGTGCAGAATTCTACCAGACTTTCAAAGAAGAGTTTACACTGAAACTCCTCAGATTATTTCACAAAACAGAAACAGATGTTTAAATTGTTTAAATTTAGTTTAAATTGTTAGTTTAAATATAGTTTAAATTGTTAAACTAATTTTATGAGGTAACAGTCATTCAAAAATCCAAAACACAAAGATTCAACAAAAAAAGAGACAAACTGCCCTCATGAATATAGGTGTAAAAATACTCAATAAAATACACATCAAGAAGATCATCCACTATGATCAAGTAGGCTTCATCCCATAGATGCAGGGTTGGTTCAACATATGAAAATCAGTCAATTTAATTCACCATATAAGCAAACGGAAAGAAAAAAAAAACCACATGATCATCTCATTAGATGCTGAAAAAGCCTTTGACAAAATTGAACACCTCTTCATCTTAGAGAATTTAGGAATAAAAGGAACATATCTAAACATGATAAAGGCAATTTACAGCAAGCTGATAGCAAACATAAATTAAACGGAGAGAAACTCAAAGCAATTTCACTAAAATCAGGAACATGATAAGGTTGTCCACTCTCTCCATATCTATTCAATACAGTATTTGAAGTTGAAGCTGGGGAAGTAGGACAAACTGAAGGAGATTAAGAGGATACAATTGGAAAGAAAGAAATAAAAGCATAATTATTTGCAAATGATATGACAGACTCCAAAAATTCTACCAGGGAATTCCTACAACCAATAAACACGGGTGAAGTGGCTGGTCACAAAATTAATTATTAAAAAAAACTCCACAAAGAAACACCTGACCTGAGCTAATGGGAGTTCACTCTCTGGCCTGACAGCGGAGAACCTGCATATGCCCAAGCTAGGTCCTCTGAATGTAGGTGACAATTGTGTGGCTGTGGCACTCTGTGGGGCCACTGGCAGTGGGACCAGGATTTATCCCTAGTGCTTGAACTGGTTTTTTTGGAGCCCATTCTCTTTGGAGGGATACTTTACTCAGTCTAGATATAGGGGGAGGGCCTTGGTCCTGCCTCAAAGTGCTGTGCCAGAATTTGTTGACTCCCATGGGAAGCCTCACCCTCCCTGAAGAGTGGATGGGGAGTGGGATGGATGGAAGGTGGAGGGAATGGGAGGAAGGAAGGGAGAGGGAACTGGATTGGTATATAAAATGAGAAAAGATTGTTTTCAAAAATAAATAAAAAAAGAAAACATCAGTAGATCTATAAATAGCAAGAGCTTAGAAAGAAATCAAGGAAACAACACTCTTCATAACAGTCACAAAAAATATAAAATATCTTGGGGTAATGTGTTGGGGGAGACCACTTGTTCGTTCCCAGCTGCCCAGAACCACATAGAAACCATATTATTTAAAACAGTGCTTGGCCAATCACTTAAGCATATTGCTAGCTAGCCCTTATATATTATTTTATATTTTACCAGGAGGCTCATGGCCTACTGGCAAGGTTCTAGCTGGCAGACTGCGTCTTTTTCCTCTGGCAACTCCATAGCTTCTCCTTGACTCTGCCTTCTTTCTCCCAGCATTCAGTTTAGTTTTCCCGCCTAGTTCTACTCTGCCGTACCACAGGCCAAAGCAGTTTCTTTATTTATTAACCAATAAAAGCAACACATAAGCAGAAGGATGTCCCACATCAGTAATGCAGTGACATTTGAACTGTATTTTAATAAATAGATTGCCTAAAGATCTGAGAGTAAAACAGTCTCAATGGTTAGCCTTACAGACAAGATTATGGTAACACACACCTTTAATCCCAGTAGCCACAATGACATGTTCCTTTAATCTCAGTAGCCATAATGACACACACCTTTAATCCTAGTAGCCACACTAGTTGTCACAGCAACTTGGCGATGCACTCCTTTAATCCCTGCCTTAGAGAGAAATATAAAACGGGGGAAGACAGTTCTCACACACAGTCTCCTTTTGAGATTCTTGGAGGCAGAACTGCCATTTTGGACTGAGGTCAAGGTAAGAGCCTTCGAATCTTAAGGTTGAACCCCAATTTCTGACCCTGAGCTTTTATTAATGGTGCTTTAGAGTAACTCTAACCAAGTAAGTGAAAGACTTGTATGATTAAAAACTTCAAATCTTTGAAGAAAGAAATTGAAGAAGATATCAGAAGATGGAAAGCTTTCTTATGCTCATGGATTGGTAGGATTAACATAGTTAAAAATGGCCATCCTACCAAAAGCAATCTACAAATTCAATGCAAGCCCCATAAAAATTCCAACACAATTC
The DNA here is from genome assembly GCF_903992535.2 of Arvicola amphibius. Taxonomy (NCBI): domain Eukaryota; kingdom Metazoa; phylum Chordata; class Mammalia; order Rodentia; family Cricetidae; genus Arvicola; species Arvicola amphibius. The sequence continues at coordinate 161,067 of NC_052047.1, read as the reverse complement.
TTTACAGACCTTGAAATAACAATAATCAACTTTGTACAAAAAACCAAAAACACAGGATAGCTAAAACAATCCTGTATGATAAAAGAACTTCCAAAGGTATCACCAGCCCTGATTTTAAGCTGTATTACAGAGCTATTGTAATAAAAACAGCACGGTATTGACATAAAAACAGACAGGTTAATCAATGGTATCCAATCAAAGACCCAGACTTAAATCCACATACCTATGGACACTGATTTTTGATAAAGAAGCCAGAAATACATAATAAAAAAATCTTTAGCAAATGGTGCTGGTCTAACTAGGTATCAGTCATGTAGAGAAACGCAAATAGATCCATATATACCACCCTGTACAAAATTCAAGTCCAAGTGGATCAAAGGCCTCAAAATAAAATCAGATACACTGAACCTAATAGAAGAGTAAGTGGGTAATGGTACAGGAGACAGCTTCCTGAACAGAACACTGATAATGCAGGCACTAAGATCAACAATCAATAGATTGGACCTCATGAAAAAGAAAGGCTTCTGTATAGCAAAGGGCAATGTTAATAGGACAAATGGCAGCCTACAGAATGGGAAAAGGTTTCTACCAATTCCACAGCTGACAGAGGACTAATTTCCAAAATATATAAAGAACTCAAGAAACTAGACTTTGACAAATCAAATAATCCAATTAAAAATGGGGTATAGATCTAAACAGTGAATTACCATCAGAGGAATCTCAAATGCCTGAGAAACACTAAAGAATTTTTCAATATCCTTAGGTGTCAGGGAAATGCAAATCAAAACTACTTTGAGATTCCATTTTACACCTGTCAGAATACCTAAGATCAAAAACACAAAGTAATAGTTCATGCTGTTGAGGATGTGGAGCAAGGGGGAACACTCCTCCATTGCTGATGGGAGTTGTACATCCACTCATCCACTATGGAAATCAATATGGTGATTCCTCACATAATTAGGAATCTTCTACTGCAAGTCCCAGCTCTACCACTCTTAGGCATATACCCAAAGAACAATCCATCCTACCACAAGAACACATACTCAACTATGTTCATAGCAGCTTTATTCATAATAGCCAGAAACTGGAAACAACCTAGATGCTCCTTAATGGAAGAATGGATGAAGAAAATGTGGTACATTTACACAGTGGAGTATTACTCAGCTGTTAAAAACAATGTCATCAGGAAATCTGTAGGCAAAATATCCTGAGTGAAGTAACATGACAAACATGTTATGTACTCACAAATAGATATTAGCAGTTAAATAAGGGATAATTATGCCACAATCCACAGACCCAAAGAGGCTAATTAACCCTGGGAAGGGAAAACAGATTAGATTTTTTTGGGTGGACTGGGGGAGAGTGGGTATAGGAACAGGAGGGATCAGGCAGGGAAAAGGAGGGAGAGAGTACTGTGAGAGACAAGTGGAATAGGGGGAGAATTTGCAGGGCAATATGGAAACCTAGCATAGTGGAAACTCCCTGGATCTATGAGAGTGATTCTAGCAAAGTCTCCTGGGGCATAAGGAGACTGAACCAGCTATCCTCTATAACCAGACAAGGTTTGCAGTATTGGCACTGGGACACTAATCCAGCCAAAAAAATTTTGACCTACAATCTGTCCTGCCTTCACAAGATGAGTCAGAGTAATGGTGGTGCAGAACTTGTGGGAGTGGCCAACCAATGACTGGTCTAACTCGAGGTCCACACTACCAGAGTGAGTTCATGCCTAACACTGCCTGGATCACCAGAAATTAGAGGCTGGACCATTCAGAGACCCAGGATAGAAGATGACTGGTAAAAGGCAAACAAAACAACAACAACAACAATGAAATGATCACTAATGATATTCTGCTTTACTTACGGATGAGGGCCTAGCCCAATTGTCATCAGAGAGGTGTCATCCAGCAACTGATAGGAGCAGATACAGAGGTTCACAGACAAAGGATTGTAGGAGCCAGAAGGGTTGAGGACATCATGAGAACACAGCCCACAGAATCAACTAAGCAGGGGACACAGAGATGAAGCAACAATCATGGAAACTGTAAGAGTCTGAGCTAGGTTTTCTGCATATGTGTTATGGTTGTATAGCTGGGTGTTCTTGTGGGACTCCAAACAGTGGGAGTCGGGGGGTGTCTCTGACTCTTTTGCCCATCATTAGAACTCTTTCCTCCTACTTGTGCAGTCTTAAGGGTTTGTGCCTAGTCTTATTGTGACTTGTTATGTCATGTTCAGTTGATATCCCTGGGAGGCCTGATCTTTTTTTTTCCTTTTTATGAAGAGTAACAGAAGAGTGGATGGGGGAAGGGGACTTAGTTAGGGGAGGAACTGACAGGAGTGGAGGGAGGGGAAACTATGATTGGGATGCAATGTATAAGAGAAAAATAAAAAAAAAGAAGACTCCTTCCTGGTATCACAGTTGCCTTGAATTAAAGACTGTCAGTCAAACAGCCAGTTGAACTACCCTTATGATAGCACTGACTGCTCTAAACACTCCATGGATGCCTTGTGGTAGCTACATGACAACTAGAGCTGCTTGCTGCTGAAGCACAGATCCAGCTCTTGAAGATGCATACCATTGCTACAATGATTTCAAACAGCAGTGCTAGACTCTGCTATCACAAATTTCAGTAAAATTTTCATCTAAGCTAGAGGAACATGTATCCCCTGTTGATCTAACAGAAGGACTGTGACTGTATACAATGGACACTACTATAACTGGTGAATGCAGCTTGCCATTTACATAGTGGCTGTGCTGTGGGAACTCCTTCAACCAATAACCAATAGCCTTTACGATATGGGCCCAGTTTGGGCATGGTCTCTCATGTACTATAAATGTCAGCTTTTCCCTTGGCTGCTGGACTCAGTTCCAGTTCCCTACTAATGCATAGGACTAATAATCACTGCTTTTTCTGTAAGTCTACCCCTAAATAAATAAATCTTTATTATACTCCATTCTGGGCTATTTGTGGGACCATTTTATTTTAAACTGCAACAGATTGGTGTCCAACATGGAGCCTGAGTTCACACCATTACTGGGACCTGCCCAGAAAGTCTGCAGCCTTCTCCCACCCCCACCCAATGCTGATCCTTACCAGTAAGCCAAAACCCTGTGCTAATACATAGATTAATAGAAATGGGTTAATTTAAGATATAAGAGTTAGCTAGGAGTATGCCTGAGTCATTGGCCAAGCAGTGTTGTAATTAATATAGTTTCTGTGTTATTATTTGGGTCTGGGCAGCCAGGAAATGAACAATCAGTCTCTGCCTACATGGCTGTTACTGTTGCAAACCTTTTTATATAATCAGGTTGTTCAACACACTTTTGAAGCCAGCTTGGAGATATGTTCTTATGCTGTATCTGGGTATTGAAATATTAAGCCCAATAAAAGTCTTCTCTCAAGTATTCTCACCTACTTTAGATTTTCATAATTAATTTAGCAGGATGAGATGGTTAACATTAAGAAGGAAGTAGCAGCAGTGGTAGGAGTAATAACTGTAGAAGTGATTTCAGTAGGAACCACAGCAGCAGCGAAGTGGTGGCCCGAGTTTATGGCAACAGTGATAGCTACAGGGGTGATAATGGCAAGAGCCATAGCAGTAACTATAATGCAAACAGTAGCAAAAGCAGAGGCAGAAGTGTCAACAACATGTGTCTATGGGCCTTCCAGGAATCCCTGCCCTGCCCAAAAGTAAAGGGTCTGGTGGCTGTAGGCATCATGGGATGGCCTTTCTACCTGATGTACCACTGATTCAAAGTTGTCTGATCTGGAATCACAGATTTCTCATGTGGGAAACATGAATGTTGGCTACACCTTGTGGTCCACGTCTGGCATGTATTTCACTTTTGCTATACGATTGTCACTCTGCTCTGACAATGCAGCCTGTGCTCCTTGGGGTCTAGTGGTGGCAGTGATAGTGGCAACAGCAATGAGAGGCAACTCACGTGTTGTGGAGATTGGCCAAGCCCCAAAGCCAAAGGTCTCAGACATCCTAGGCCTGAAATTTGGGGAATCCTGGCATCTTAGACACTGAAGCTATAATGTTAGCCACTGTCAAGGGCTGGGGATCCTAACTACGATTGTTCAAAAAAAAAGGATAATAATAGTGGGTAATAGAGTGAATACTTGTGAGCTATTATTTATGGATAATTTACATTACATTGGTATACTTTTTGTATATTGATACAAGTTCAAATTATATATGTTATTTTTGTTTACATTATTTGTACACCTATGCAAAGTTATTCTATCAGATTGTATATCTGCATGTTTTTACCTTTGGTCAGAACATTTTGTATATTGATATAACACTTAGGATATATTTTCATATTGCATTATATATTACTCCTACCTCTGATCAAGATACTTATACACTGTTTACATTTTGAGGTCATTGTCCTTATTTGTTGCACATTTGTTTACAGATTATTTAATAATCTGACATGAAGTTTTAGTCTTTAAGTTATACAGGTATTAATTATTATAGGTCAATAGTTGTTCATGTCTGTTGTACATACAGTCAGATCAATTAGGTTCTTTAGATACATAGAGTTTGTATTCTGTCTAGATAGGTAATCTTCAACCACTTCAAGGATCTGTGGAACACGCCATTTAAATAACTTAGGGTTCTGTTGACATGAAACATGATTGCTCCTGACAGCACCAATATATTCCTGAGAGAATGTTGAGCACCAAAGACATTCCACTTGGAGCTTGTTTTCTTCTAGGCAAAACTGGCCTTTGGGCAAGGAACTGACAATGCCTCAACCACTGACAAGTTACATGATATCTGGAAATGGGTAATCAGGACTGTCAAATCTTGCCAAAACAGGGTAAGATGGTTTTGAAAAATTTCCTGCCTCTAAAAATGGTCTGTCAGTTATGCCAGGCCTAAGCCAAAGCTGGTTGCTTCAATGTTGCAAAATGAGACTTTGGGTGATTGCTCAGGTAGCTAATTGTCTCTATCATATATTGCTCGCTTTGGAAGCTACTTGATTGTACTTCCTGCCTGCTCAAGTATATTATCTCCCTTCTCAGGCCTTCTATGGGGTTGAAAATTAAGTAGTCGTAGTTACTGTCCTCTTATGATCTAGCCAAGCCATTTCCAATATAAGACTTAGACTCCATAGGATATAATGTTTATTAAAACATTGAGAATATGTTCCTTGTTTAATATTGTTTATGCTGGTTGTAATTCTAATTATACTTGCTATCTGTTCCTAGTGTATATAGTTTTGTATTGGGTTTGGAACTCTCTTATTTAAACAAAAGGGGGAGGTGCTGTGTGAGCATATTCTGCTCCTTCAGCCAATAGCCTTTAAGATACCAGCCCACTCAGTCATTGTCTCTTATACTGTAAAAGCAGCGGTAAACGTGTGACCACTCTCTTGCTTCTGCCTCCCATTTCCAGCTGCTAGACTCTGTTCCTGTTTGCGCAGAGGACTGTTGTCTAGGATAGTAATCTGTAAGTTTTCCCCTTAAATAAATAACCCTTTTATTATTCACAATTCTGAATTAGTGTGGGATTGTTTTGTGACTTATGTCATCATTCTCGGTCTATATAATCACTATAACACTTGTTACCCAACACTGAGAATACCAGTGAGGTCTGCACATAAATCAAAATACTACAGAATGTCACCTGCTCCTGCCTGCAGCCTGGCTGAAGAAGCCAAGGAGCTTTTTCTCACTTACCCACGATTTCCAAACAGGTAGAGTAAAGGACACCAAACAGTGGCTGGGAACATTTTATGAGCCATGTTAATTGTTTCTCTTCTCTTTGCTCCTTTCCTCTCCTCTCCTCTCCTCTCCTCTCCTCTCCTCTGCTCTCCTTCTCCCCCTCGTCTCTCCCGCTCCCCCCTTTCTCTCTGTGTGTACCTAGAGCTCAGGAGTTAGGTGTCTTCCTCTGTCATTCTCTACTTTAGTCTTTGAGATATAAAATTGACAATTGCCAAATCTGAAACTTGTCATTTCAGCTGGACTGGCTGGCTAGTGAACTCACTGCCATCTCTCAGGACAAGGATGTGCACTGTTGTATCAGGTTTTTAGCACGGTACCTGGGGAAGTGAACTCAGGTCCTCAAGTTTCACAGCAAGCACTTTATTCACTGAGCTTTCTCTTTCCAGGACAGAGCAGGCAGAATGGCCATGGGCTCTATACTTTCTAGGAGAACTGTCAGGAGGCTATAGGTTTTGGAATTTTTATCTGTTAGGCAACAAGAGCTCCCACACCCAGAGCAGGAGGAGGGCTGTGGATATTAGGGAGCCCACATGACAAGAATCAGGATCTGGAAGGATCACTGGACAAGAGCCACCAGGGCAATGAACTAGCAACCCAAGTCAATTATTAGCAAATAAAGAGGCAAAACAACTTTTGATTAAACTACAAGGAGACAGTAAAACAAGATTAGAATTTCCCCCATGGTGCATGATCCCAAGAGCTTTTCCTAATATGGTTCAAAATATCTCTGCTGTGGTAAACCCAAAATCTCCCAGCCAGCCCTTAAGTGGAGGCAGCCCTTAAGTAGGTAAGTACTAACAACTTTGGTGAAATATGCCTTTCAGGGAAAATATCCTTGTTTTGCATGGATTTAAAGTAAGATCACAGGAAATTTTACTTACCCATGCGTCCATCCTGAGGTGGACTAATCAGAGAGATTCTTGAAGGGCCTGCTGCCATCTCAGACTACATAGGCAAAAGAAAACAGCCAGTGTAATGTCCAAACTGCCGCTTGCGAGGGTCCAATTCTGTTCATCAGGACCAATGTCTTTGGAGCTCTAACTCTGTAGTCCTGACGCTTATGACAAAACCACCTGTTTACTGGATGATAACCTCATAGACTGAGACAGAACAGGGAAGGACAGAGGACCACTTCTGTTCTCCCTGGCCCTGAAATAGTCAATGATGCAGGACCCCACTAAATTCCTTTGGGAATATCAGGAGAGGAAAGGACAATTAAAATCCCAAATGATCTGGTTGGAGCTGCCTAGGCTGAACCCTCCTGCTTAGGCCCCCTTTTTCCTGAGACTCTAGGAGCACAGGTAATGTTATTGTCCTTGCTTGACTCAGAGAAGACTTCTGCCTTGCAAAGTTTAAAATGTTTACTAACTGCCCTCTTTCCAGATGTCTATCTATGTGTTGTCTAACACTTCTCTTTGGAGTTTTACTCACTGAATTCTGTCCCCCCCTCTCCAGCTGCAATGTATTAACTGTGTCTGTCATCTTCTGTATCTCTAGATCACCCCAACTGTTTGGGGGCTAAAGAAACCTGAAGCAGAATGACCTGCCCCTGCCCCCCATAAGGGTCCCTCTTCACCATTAATATGGACATCTGGAGAACCACCAGTACATGCACAACAACCCTGAAACAAGGCCTCAGGCAGAAGGTAGAAGCAGATTTCTAGCCTCTATGGAGATGAGATATGCAGCAGGGATCTGTGAGCTTCTGGGCGGTCTAAGGTAGAGAGCAAGGGAGAGTGGGGAATTGCCCTCAGTAGAGTAGGTGTACACTGGAGGAAGTGAGAACATACAAAAGGTAAGCTGAGCAGGGAGGGGCAGTCTGTCTTTGTGTCAACTGCCAAGGACCTTAAGTATCTTTTCCTCAAGGCATGAATTACTTCTCATTCCCTGCTAAAGTCCTACCTATCTACTCTGAAATCTAGATTCCTTTATAAGCAGGTTCAGGAGATTCTCTTAGAAATGGACATGACTTCTGAGTAACAGGTCCACACACTGGTATCTACCTTGGAGGACTATTAGGAGAATGGTCCTCATTTAAAAAGCACTTAAAAATGTGCTAGCAGGCAGGCAGCTCTATTAAAGGCCCTTGAAACAACACATAGTAATAAATTCACACCAAAGAAATAGTGTCATTAGAGTATATGCAGTCTCTCTCCTTTGCTTGATTCTTCTGGCTACAGCCCACCTAGGGATACCCCAGCCTTGTGAAACATCTCTGAGCGCCTCATGTTTGACCAATATGACATGCACAGAATCCACTTCTGCCTCAACTGGTGCATTCCTAGGTTTGGTTTCATTTCCACTGTTTTTGTTTCTCTCCAATTTACAGTTGTGGCTTTGTTTGTTAAGCCTTACATGTCTGGTCCACTTGTTTTTAGTGCTGATAGGGTTGTTTATAATAAACACTTCTTTCTTGATTATGGCCAAGGGAAGGCTAAATACAGGGCTCCAAGTCCTGCCACTTTTACTAACAATGCAAGGGACCTTGTTGCCCTTACCATAGACCTGGCCATAAGGACAGAAGGGAATGTTCTTGTTTCTAATCACAACCCATCCATTAACTCTGGTGTTAACACAATAGAGTGATGTGAGATTGTCCCCCTGTATGCTGTGAATATGTTTTATTACCATTGGTTAATGAAGAAGCTGCTTTGGCCTATGGTAGGGCACAATACAGATAGGTGGGAAATCCAAGCAGAGAAAGGGAGAAAGAAGGAGGAGTGAGGGAGATGCCAGAAGCTGTTGGAGAAGCAAGATGTGAGGTAACAAGTCACAAGCCTCATGGTAAAATATGGAATAAAAGAAATGGATTAATTTAAGTTGTAGGTGCTAATAAATAATAAGCCTGGGTTAATAGACCAAACAGTATGTAATTAATGTTAAGCCTTGCAGTGGTTATTCAGGAACTGATGGGCATGAGAGAAACTTCCAGTTACAGTAAAGAGCTTTGCTAGAGACCACCATGTGCCTTGAGCAATGTGGCAGCACAGGTATACGTACCTTTCTTGCTTGAGGAGTCGGGTCAATTTCCATTGATTCTATTCTGTTAAACAGTGAACATGCTAATGAGACTGAAAATTTACTGTAATTTAAAAACAAATTTAAATATCCTTGTATGTAATGTCAGAGCAAATTTCAAAGTCCTTTCATGGGGTTGTCAGGGTGTGTATAGGTATAAGTTCGCTTCTTCCTATGTATTCTACTGGGTGTTCATTGACTGCAAATTAGGCATAATTTCTCCAGAGCAGAGTTACAGCCCCCACATTTATCTTAGTTCTTCAACTGCTGCTAGTACTACTGACTAGACCCCTATGAACAGGAACATTCACTTACTGCTGTTAATATATGATTAGCCCACATGTTACAGAATTCATTAGTCAAAAAAGAAGACAGGGAAACATCAGTTGGATTTATTTTCAATTTGGCCCTTACCTAGCCTGGTTAAATGATGGTAGTGACCTCAGAGCAAGGGACACCCTTTCTTAACTACTTCAGCAGGAGTCCAGGATGGCTCATTATCTCAGCCCACATATACAGTTGCTCCAATATCTATTTTAAATTTAATTTTCCTGGACGGGGATGTCACCTCAAGAGTTTTCCAGATCCCTACCTTCCTCTTTGTTTTCACTGTCTTCAATCTGGATATATATGTTCTACATAATATTCTCTTTGTGACAACTCCTTATAGGGCAGCTAGAAACAGTCTGCTTGACTGGTCTGGTAACTTCACAACCCACAAGAAAGCACAGATGTGACAACTTCCCAATCACAGAAGAGTCTCCTGGAACTCACACCTGCTTGCTGCAGACCCATCAACTAAACCCATAAAAAATCATGTTTAGAGAACACGATGGGCCCATTAAAGACACATGCCCATGGTGATTCCCTCCTTATGCCTAATTCTCTTTCAGACTCATGAGGAGCAAGGATGGAGACTGCTTTCCCAAATCAGGTTTTAGGGCTAAAAATGGTATAATGAATGTGCACTTTCCAAGGTATAGCCAGAGTTTCCCAAGGCCGAGTTGTCCCAAAGATACCCAGAGACACAAGATAGGACTCTCAGAGTAGAGTGGTACATGAGGTAGAAGGACCATCCTGCTATATCCACAGACACAAACTTCACTTTTGGGTAGGGCAGGGATTTCTGGGATGCTCATAGACACCTGATCATACTCAACTAATTTGCTGTGGATGTAGGAATAGAGTACTATGACTGTCCAGTGAGAATCTAAGTTCTGACTCTAAAGTTACACACTAATGTAAGCTAAGTGCTTAGAGCATCTGGACATCCAGTGAACTGCTCATGCGCTCAGTTAATGGGTAGGATTTGGAGATTTGGAAGTAGAATCAGATAGGAAGAATACGCAGATGTGTCCATAGATATGACTATGGGTTACTCAATTTTCATAAATTCTTACACCATCCCACCAGGCCCACACACCTGTCAGGAAGTGAAGAGCTGGGTGGCAGCAAGAGGTATCCATTTGGCTTGGCTGAAGGAACAATGATTTAAAAAAGCCTTTTATTAGTGCCTACTTTTTGTGGCTTAGAAGCAGGTATCTTTATATTCTCCTTTACAAAATTACTTCACTTACTTGAAACAGAAGATTTTATTGTGTTGAAAGCTGCTTGATGTGATGACCTCATACTAAATATATGGAGTAAAGGTTAATTAAATGGATGGAGTAAATATTAATTAATGAAATTGATTTCTCCCTCTTTCATCCCAAAGTATAAAAAGGCTTGGAAATAGTTAACTGAATTTCTACACATTCTTTTGGCCTACTGATTTATTCCTTCACAACTAGAATGCAAATAAAACCAACACTGGCCACCATGTAACTAATACTTGTGGTTGCAACTATTATAATAATGAGTCATTGACAAGTTATGTTTTAAGTGTATGAAATTCAAATGTAACAATAAGAGATACTAACCATTCAGATTTAATGGCTAACAGGAGAAATGGGACAAGTTTTTCCCCAGCAAAGCAAGCCTGATTTCTGTTACAGAAGGCAGAAGAGACAACCTTGCCTGAGGTCTGATACCTAATAACCCTACTCAATGTCTGCTACATGCTAAACTGTTCACAGCAGGATGCACCCTGGGCTCTCTATCTGTCTAGCCTAACCTAGTAATGGTTATGTGAATTTAGGGCAAACCATGTCTGTTTCTAAAGACTCACAAGGCATGAATAAAAAATGCACATGAAATACTGCAACATACACACTGGCCTGAATGTTGAGAAAGTCTATACTTGCAATCAGTCCAGTCAGACCAAATAAGCCAAGAATAGACATTTATCGAGAACTGTGACCGGGACTTCTGTTATAAAGTCACTTCCTGCAGCCCTCCATTAGTATTCATTTCTCTCACCCAGTACCATTTCTCATAAGAGCACATGTTCCGGTCTGATATAAGTTCATTTATTGCCCTCCCTCAAACAGAAGCACCTGAGCAGAAGCAGTTGACATACTTGGCTCACATGAATATCTAAAGTCAAGAATGGCGCCTCTTAGGTGCCCATGGAGGCTTGAAGAGGGTATCTGATTTCCCAGAACTAGAGTTATAGACAGCTGTAAGCCACCTGATGTGGATGCTGGGAACCAAACCATGGTCCATTGAAACAGCAACAAATATTCCTAATTGCTGAGACATCTCTCCAGCTCTTCCATTTTTTAAAAAAATAAGGATAGAGAAAAGATTTTCTTCAAGATGGAGGTAAAAAAGAGCTTGGTCAGGAGCTATAACAGGTACTCACACCTACTTCCTGGTCATATTCCCAGGCCCAATATGGCCATGACACCTTTAGGTGTTTGGTTGGTAAGGCTAGTAGGTGTCCACATACTCAGGTAACCAGTGAGAAAAACCAAACTGACCATTCCACACATAAAAGCTTCATGGGTAATTGTACCACTATCTCAGAAAAACACAGCCACCACTGGACAAATATGCACCATGTCTTGTATCAATGTGTTGTCTAAACTATGGTGTGTTATGGAGTTCATATTTCATGGACATTAAGTACAAATACTGAGCTTTAGCCAGGTGGTAGTGGTGCACGCCTTTAATCCCGGCACTCAGGAGACAGAGGCAGTAGGCAATCTCTGTGAGTTTGAGGCCAGCCTGGTCTATAAGAGTTAGTTCCAAGACAGGCTCCAAAGCTACAGAGAAACCCCGTCTTGAAAAACCAAAACCAAAAAAAAAAAGCTTCACAACTGCAGCATTATTATGGCACTGACCAAAACAAATAAGAAACGAGAATTTTTAATGTTTGTTATTTTTCAGATATTGAAATGTAATATAATTTTGGTTATTTGTAGTACTTTGAGATATGCCTCATAATATATGACTATGTGGTTCATATTAATTGCTAACTTGATAGGATTTAGAATTGCCTAAACCTTTGGCAGGTTAATGAGCAAGTTTCTAGACTGAGTTAACTGAGTTGGGGCAACTCATTCTGAATGTGGGTGTGGTACCATCCAATAGGTTAAGATCTCGAGCTGAATAAAAGGAGAAAGCAAGCTGGCCACCAGGATTTACCTGTCTCTTGACTGTAGAAGCAATTGACCAGGTGCTTCATTGCCACTGCCTCCATGTCTTACCTTTCACAAAGGGCTGCCACTTCAAAATGTGGGTAAAAATAAACTTAAGTGGTACTGAGAAGTGGGACTATTGCTGTGATAAAGCTAACCACATGGTTCTTAGGCCTTAGAAACCAGTTTGCAGGGAGAATATGGAATAGTTTGGAACTTCAGGTTAGAAAATTCTTAGAAGTTGGGTGGTGGTGGCACACGTCTTTAATCCTAGCACTTGAGAGGCAGAGGCAGGCAGATCTCTGTGAGTTCGAGGCCAGTCTGGTTTAAAAGAGCTAGTTCGGGGACAGGCTTGACAGCTACAGTGAAACCCTGTTTTGAAAAACAAAAACAAACACAAAAACAAAAAAATGAAAGAAAGAAAGGAAGGAAGGAAGGAAGGAAGGAAGGAAGGAAGGAAGAAAATTCTTAGAATACCATAAGCAGAGCTTAATAGGCCAGTCTGGTGTCTGGTGGGAATTTGGAAGAATAAAATGCTGACAGAAATGTAGGTGGTGGAGGCTTAGCTCATGAGGTTTCAGAGGAGAAGAATTCTATTAGGCACTGGGCTAGAGGTCATTTGTGTTATCTTCTGGCAAAAAAGTGGCTGCATTCTACTCATGTTCTGAGAACTTCGGTGAAGCTGAATTAAAAAGAAATAGGCTAATTTGATTGTGGAGGAAATTTCAAGATAAGATATTACCCAGGCTCTTACCAGGTCTACAGGAAGAAAGAGCAACAGCAGAATGGATAAATAAGTAAATTGCCCCTTAGCAGGGAAAGGACACAGTTTAAAGTTGTAGATAGATAAGGTGGGCGATGAGAAAGAGCTGCAATTGTTAAAAAGATTAGCACCATTAAAGAGAAAACTTATACTTTGCACTGGGAAAATAGGACAAGCGCTCTAGGCAAGACTCTAGCCATTAAAGGCTCCATCTTGTGAAAGCCAAATTCTTCTGAAAGAAAAGCATCTAAACTGAGAATGACTGACAACCACAACCTAGGGAAAACTTTCCTCAGGATCAGCTTGGAAAGTACACAGAGGCTGAAGCTATTATGGTCCAAGGTGCCAGGCTCAAGCTGGCAGCATAATTTGGCAGTCTTGTCCATGTGGTATTGGTTCTAAGGAATGGAAGATGAAAGAATAAGGTAATCAGAGAAGCCTGTATTAAGATTACAGAAGGCCACCACTGAGACCAAGCAATGTGTGGTATGGTTGGATTCTATGCTAGGGGACCCTGAGGGGCTACTGTATGAAGTTGTAAAGCTGAAGTCCAGTGGAGATCCCAGAATCTTGGAGATGCCAGGATCATGATACTTTAGCAAGGAAAGCTATAGGCATGGAGTGGGATCATCCCAAAAGAAGAACTTTGTGCATTGAGCGATGGGCTACCCAAGTTATTTGGAACTGAGAGATGATTCTAGCAAGAATTTGATGTTTCCTTCTGGGTATTAGTCTTGTCTACTTTTGCTTTGCCCCAATTACTTCCTTCTGGAATACAAATGTTTAATTTGTGACACTATATGTTAGAAGTACATAACTTGTTTTTTTAAATTTTATTTTATAGAATATCATAGTTAAGATAATGAACTGTGTCTTATAAGAGGCTCTACATTTATACTTTTAAGCAGTTTTGGAACTGTTAAAGATTATGTGGACTTTTAAAGTTGAACAACATTTTTCATTATGGGATGGTCATGGTGGAAAGTTATGGCTTTAAAGCTATATTTAGGTATGAAATTGACAAAGGGTAGACTGGCAATGACTAATATCAACTTTACAGAATCTAAAATTTCAAAGAAAACAAATCTTTGGGTATATCTATGAGAGAATTTATAGGTTGAATTAAATGAGGTAGGAAGACCCACCCTACATTTGGGTAGCACTATTCTACAAGCAGAGGTCTTGGACTTAATAAAAAGAAAGTAAGCTGAACACCAGCACTCACCTTTCTCTGCTTTCTGAATGAAAGAATGATATGATCAGTGACCTCAAGTTACTGTTGCCATGCCTCTCACCTCAGGATGTACTACTGTACAAAATAAATTCCTCCTTCCTCAAGTTGCTTTTATCACAGAAATGAGAAAAGTAATGAATACAATGGACTTACTCAATGTAAGTGCCTTGAAGAACACATGCCATGCTAAGCTCTCTCTCCATACCTGGCTGCCATGTCATGCACAAAAGAGACTGCAGGCAGCCACCATTTGCATTATGGTCACTGTAATTCCTGGTCTTTTACCAATGCCTCGATAAGCCTTGGAAGCCTCTATGGGGACCTTTCATCTCTTTTATCTGTTTTTGTCTATCTCAGTAATATGAAGCTAGATTATTGTTCCCATGAGGCACTCTTACCTTTGTAGTTGCTTGATTTGTAGCAGTGACTTTCTGAGGGACTCTTCCAACTGAGAAATCTGAATATAAATAAGATCCCATTATTAGATAGACTATGCCAAGCGGCAGTTCAGAGAACACTCTTGGTTTGTCTACAAATGTGACGTTTCAGCAAGCCTAGCTCATCAGGATCTTTGTACAGAGCTGAGTCAGGTCAGAGCTCTAGAGATACCCATCTCAGTCTCCACAAGGCAGTAGACCTGAACTAGCCAGTAGGAGCCCAAAGCATGAAGCTCTGCTAGGTACTCCTTAGAAATTCTGATGTCAAGTCTGAAACATGTCCTCCTCCACACAGATGATTTCAGAATGCAGTCTGTAACATGTCAAGATTTGGATCTGGCATTGCCACAAGGCACATGGGAAATGTCAAAGGGTAGATTTAAAGTCTTAAAATTTATAGTGGTGTATGTAAAACCTCTCATTTGCTAAGAGGTTTAATAAGGTAATACATATCAAATGAGTAACCAAGACTAGACTGGAAGAAGCCTCTAGGCTGGATTTTGGGCAGCTGTTAGAAAGTGCTGTGGATAAAGCAGTGGGTATCGGAGTGAGGACAGTGAAGTGTGCACAGCCCCAGGGCCCTGCCTGCCTGTCTCATCTGTGTACCACAGTCGTGGACTGGGAAATGCCTTCTAGACTTGATAATAGGTTATCAGAACTCTATGGATTTATAACTAGGATCCTCTCACTTCATTTAGTATATAGCCTTTGGAGTTTTTTAAAAAGGACTTTTATGTAAAAAACAAGAGGGATGAGAAGAGAAGCCTCTGTGCTGCTCTCATGTTCCTGAGGCCCTAGTATTGGCCAGTACAGATGAGGGAGTCCAGGTGGACAGAATAGTTAACTCTGTGTAGTCTGTCCAAAGCAGAGGGGCTCCTAGGCAGGTCAGGCAAACAGACTGATGGTCATAAGAAGTAACCACCTCCTCAACTGGAAATGCAAAGGAAAACAAACATCATAGGTGCTAGTGAACCCTATTCAGATCATGGACTCAAAGTTGGATATAATGGCACATGCCTTTAATCTCAGCACTCAGGAGGCAGAGGTCAGTGGATCCCATGAACTTGAGGCCAGCCTTGTCTACAGAGAAAGGCGGGGGGGGGGACTTGAACTATAACAATATGACATTGAAATTACAAGATCAAACAAATAAAGAAGGAAGAGTTTGATTTCATTTACCTTTTCTTGATAGAAGGCCACCAGTCTCTTCCTGTGTTTTTCTTGAAATTCTGAAATCTAGTAAGACAACACATTTCACTGTGAGCGCCTGCTCCTAGAGATGGGACTATACAGGGCATGAACCTTCAGGTCAACAGGGACAATATCCTCCCTATACCTGAGCTCTGGCTCTACATTTTACATGTGACTTAAGTCTTTGAGTCTCCAAAAAGAATCACAGTGTTTGGGACATGACAGGGACAATCAAAAGACTGCTGCTCACATAGATAAGTATAGACTCCATTGAGGCCATCCCTGTAGGAATCCTCACTGGAGTAACAGTCAATATCCTTGAGCATATTCCTCAACTGTGCAAGCAACTCTTGCCCCTCAAAGTCCAGCACCAAGGGCCTTGTCATGAACGTTCTCTTTACCTGCTGGGATAACCCTGATCTTCCAGCTCCTAATAGTCATGAGAGAGACTTAGTGATAGATCCTCTTTCCCTGACTGGAAGCCCACTGGTGTCGTGCTTGAACAGGGTAAAGCTATGTTTGGGGGATTTTCTTTTCCTTCAATTTTCCCTTCATACAGTGTAAGGCACATGACATTATCCATGTTCTAGATTTGACCTATGGGCAGGTGGAGCTGGGAACTGTCCTAGCAGTAGACTGGTGTTCCCAGTTTCTGTTAGTCACTAAAACTTGCCAGCTGCCTATCTTCTACTTTCTTCCTCAGTACATCCCACACTGGTAACAAGAGAGAAAACTTAATTTGCTATGCCACTTTCTCAAGGACCCACATTTCTGTAGCATGTGTCAACAACAATCAGGATGTAGGCTTCCAGTGGGGTGGACACTGGAGCCTGGAAAGGCCTGCTCATGAGGAATGCTCCCCTTGCCATGACATGGTGAGTTTTATATAAGGACCCTGGTAAGAGAAGCTTTCAGGACTATGGAAAATGTCCGGTCTCTTCAGTTGCAGATTTGGCAGACACAGCTGCCCCTAGGATAGAGCCAAATGGAAAGCAGTACTGGAACCTAGAATCCTGTCATGGTGATGGGCTAAGGCTTCTTAAAGAGACAGGCTTGCACTGTAGATGACACTAGTCCAGAGAGTCTCTTATGATAATGGGATCAGGCAAGACCCCAAGCATTTGTGTCACTGGGTCTTCTGCCTGCCTGGGCTCTTCCAGGTCTGTAATCTCAGGTTGTCTAGGAGTTGTGGTTTGTGCTCCAGGAGGGGTTGTGCTCTAGAGACTAGAGGGATAGCAGTGGCCTCACAAGCGAGACTGCATTCATAAAACAAACAAACAAACAAACAAACAGACAGACAAAAGGACTGCGAAACCTGGGAATGGTGGCAACAACTGTATCCCAGCATCTGGAAGGATGAGGTAGGAGAATTATGAGCTTAAAACTAGCCTGGGCTGTATAAGAACTTCTATGCTAGTTTATAAATAATGATCTTCACCAACTCCACATCAGACAGAGGTCTGATCTCCAAAATATACAAGAAATCAAGAGATTGGTCATCAAAAGAACAAATAATCCAATAAAAAATGGAGTACAGACCTAAACAGAGAATTCTCAATAGAGGAATCTAAAATGGCTGAAAGATATGTAAGGAAATATTCAACATCCTTAGTAATCAGAGAAATGCAGATCAAAACAACTCTGAGATCCCATCTTACACCTGTAAGAATGGCCAAGATCAAAAACACTGATGACAACGTATGCTGGAGAGGTTGTGGGGAAAAGGGAACACTTCTACATTGCTGGTGGGAATGCAAGCTGGTACAACCCCTTTGGATGTTAGTGTGGTGATTTCTCAGAAAATTAGGAAACAACCTTCCTCAAGACCCAGCAATACCACTTTTGGGTATATATCCAAAGGATGCTCAATCGTGCCACAAGGACATGTGCTCAACTATGTTCAGAGCAGCTTTGTTTGTCATAGCCAGAAACTGGAAACAACCTAAATGCCTCTCGACCGAAGAATGGATAAGGAAAATATGGTACATTTACACAATGGAATACTACACAGCAGAAAAAATAATAACATTTTGAATTTTGCAGGAAAATGGATGGAGCTAGAAAAGATGATTTTGAGTGAGGTAATCCAGACCCAGAAAGACAATTATCACATGTACTCACTCCTAAGTGGTTTTTAAACATAAAACAAAGAAAACCAACCCACAAACCACAATCCCAGAGAACTTAGATAACAATGAGGACTTTAAGAGAGACATACAGTGATCTAATTGACATGGGAAATAGAAAAAGACAAGATCTCCTGGGATAAATTGAAAGAGGGCTGAAGGGTAGGGGTGATGCAAGGAGGGGAGCAGAGAAAAATGTAGACCTCAATAAAAATCAATTAAAAATTATTTTACTAAATGAAAAAAAAAGAAATATAGTTGGCATCTGTGGGGGTATAATGTCTAAAGGAGGGTAGATCTAAGATAAGTTGAGCTCATGTGTATCTCAATATCACACAAAAGCATACACAATGGCATAGATCAGACATAATGTCAGCACTGAAACCTTTATATTAAACTATTTTATAAATGAGATAATTAAAAAAAACAGAGAAGCAGAAGATATTTTCACACTCACCTCTGCAAGCGACTGGCCTCCCGAACACTTACTTCACAGGGTCTCTGGAGTAATGTGCTCTGGGCATCACCAAGTCAAGCCTCAAAGTCACAACTCACCTGAGAGGTTTCCTGGGAATACTTCTTACATAGACCATCTATGCTCAGAAAGAATGCCTGGATATTGGAGTTAGTCTAAAGAGAAAGCAAATGACTATGTAGAAACTTCTGGCCACTAGTTAAAAAACTGTATTTGAAGATCTACAATTAACTATACATACATAACACAAACAAACAGCAATTCACCCCTGAGAAGATAACCACACCTCTAAGGAGTATGCGGGGCAGTGGCACCCATTGGCAGTACTGAGCCACCTGGACCACATGCTCCTCTATATCCATTGAAAATGTGCTTCAAAATGAAGGTAAAAGTTTAGGGTGACTTTTTTCCAGACCTCCCTCCCCCCAAAAAACAAGAGGATTTGTCACCAACAGATCAATACTAAAAGCAAAAATCAAGGAATTCCGTGTGGGTAGGAAACAATCATTGCCAGATCACAGAGTGCGGGAGGTAGCAGAGAGCAAGAGGAGAGGAAGTATGGTGAAATTCAACCACGTATTAGCTGTGTGTGGAAGTGCTGTGCTGTCAGTTCAGCATGAAGTAAGAACCAATATTCCATTGAGAAGGGAAAGCATGGTAAAAAGATCAATGGACTGAAACCACCAGAGGTCCTTGCATAGCCAGGAAAATCTAAGTTAGTTGAATCTTTAAAAAAGATTTTATTTTTATTTTAGTGATGTGTGTGTCTGTGTGTAGGCATGTTCACATGAAATCAACGGAGCCAAAAATTAAATTTTTGAAAATGCTGAAATGAGTTCAATAGTACTTAATACACATTTGGCAAGGGTGCTCAAGAAGAAAGGACTCACAATAGTCACTAAAAATTAGAAAAAAAGCAGCAATGTGTGGAGGGAGGCACATGACTGCAATCCCAGCACTTGGGAGGCAGAGGCAGGCAGACCTCTTTAAATTTGAAGCTACCCTGGTCTACATAGCAAGTTCTAGGACAGTCAAGTCTACATAGAGAGACTCTGTCTCAAAAATCCAAAATAAATAAATAAGTAAAACAAAATAAAAGAACACCATTCCAGACCTTATATACCTGTTTTGAGGTACATAAAAGTGTAATTGATACTGAAAGCTTAAAATTCTAAGTAATCTTCATGGCTTCAGAATTTTAATTGTACAAAAATTCATTGAGATGTATAGTTTGTGGCTGGGTTTGAGTGGCTTTGTTAATCTAGCCATGCAGTGTTTCTATTTTTGAATTCATTGCAATAAACTTATACATACAAACATATGTACATAAACACATACATACATACATACACACATACATATCCAGGCTGGTCTTGAACTAGTGACATAGCCCAGCCTGGCCCAGAACTCCTTTTTCTGCCTCCTAAGTGCTGGAATTAAAGGCGTGTGCTACCACTCCCTACTCTAAGAACTTTTATGAAATTATTAACTATGATTTCTCAAACTTGAATATGTAATACAGGAAAGGAAACTTTCAACTTCAACTTGTATATGAATATGGATGCAAGAAATCCCAACTGAAATAATAGCAAATTCAATCTACCTACAAAAGTTGAAGTATGTCATTACAAGTTGACTCTATTCCTGGAATCTTATGTGGGTTTTTTTTAATTTTAAAAGTAAATGAAGGGGTAAGAAAGCTGACTCAGTGGTTCCTAAAACTCAGGTTTGGCAGTTCACAATTATCTGTGTAAACGGAGTTTCTGCCCTGCCTGGTCCCACAGCCATTCAGTCCCAACAAAACACACAGAGGTTTATAATAATTATATAATTTGGCCTTTTAGTTCAGGCTTATTATTAACTAGCTCTTACAACTTAAATTAAGCCATAATTCTTACCTATGTTTAGCCACGTGGCTTGGTACCTTTCCTCAGTGCAATGTTCTCATTTTGCTTCCTCTGCAGCTGGCTGGTGACTGCAGACTGAGCCTTTTCTCTTCCAAGAATTCATCTAGTTTGGTCACCCCACCTATACTTCCTGCCTGGATACTGGCCAATCAGCATTTTATTAAGCCAATACAAGTGACAAATCTTTACAGGGTACAAGAGTATTTCCCACAGCTTACCTGTAACTCCAACTCCAGGAGATTAAATATCTCTGGCCTTTGTGGGAATAGTACTCATGTGCACTTACCACATGCAGACATAATTTTTAAAAAAGTAAATGTATTCCCCATCCCACAAACAAAATATGGTAAAACAGAATATTATAAAGAGTTGTAGAAAAGGAATAGATAGTTATTTGATTATATACCTAATTCATAATTTTAAAAATATCTTTGCAAACTAGTATAAACATACTTGGTGAAATACTAAAACCTGATCATCAAGTTAAGAGAGAGACCAGGGTACTTGCTGTAGCAGCATTCTACACAGCACTACAAGGGAATTCCTGACATGATTGCATATACAAAAAATTCTAGAAGAATAGGATCTTTAGCAAGCCACATTTTTGAAAAAGTGTATTCACTTTTTTCCATACTGACCAGTTTCCCCTCCCCCCCCCTCTCCTCCTATTCCCCTCCTCTACTCGGTCCTCTAGCCCCTCCTAATCCATGCCTCCTTTGTTTCTGGTTCAGAAACGGGCAGTCCTCCCATGGGCAGCATCAACAAAGCAATGGCATAACAAGTAGTGGAAAGACTAAGCACCTCCCCTTGTATAAGGCTGGGCAAGGCAACCCATTATGAGGAATAGCTTTCCAGGAGCCATACAAAGCACTAGAGACAGCTCCTGCTCCCATTGTAAGAGTGCCATAAGACCCAAGCTACACAACTGTCACATATATTAGAGGGCCTATGTCAGTTCCATGCAGGCTCCCTGGTTATAGGTGTCAGACTCTTTAAGTTCCTATGAGCCATGTTAGTTGTTTATGTGGGTTTTCCTTGTGATATCCTTGACCCTTCCTGCTCCGCAATCATTCTTCCTTCCATTCATCAGGATTCCTCTGAACTTGCCTAATGTTTGGTTTGCTGTGGGTCTCTGCATCTGTTTCCATCATTACTGGGTGAAGGCCTCTCTGATGATAACTGGGGTAGGTAGTCACTAATCTGATTATAGAGATGGCCAGTTCAGGCTACAAATCCACTATTGCTAGGAGTCTTAGCTGGGTCGTCCTTGTATATTTGTGGGTGTTTCCCTTGCATCAGGTTTCAACCTGACCCTGAAATGCAACCTTCCAGTCATCTCTTTCAGTACTCTCTCCCGATCTATCCGCCCCCAACCCATCCTTCATGTTCCCATCCCCACCTGGCCCCCAGTCCTACCCAGGAGATACATTCAATTTCACTTTCCCAGGGAGATCCAGCCTCCCCTCTTGGGCCTCCTTATTATTCTAGCTTCTCTGGGTCTGTGGATTGTAGCATGGCTATCCTTTACTTTACAGCTAATATCCACTTAAAAAGTGAGTACAATACCATGTTTGTCTTTCTGGAATCTGGGGTTAACCTCACTCAGATAATTTTTTTCTAGTTTCCATCCATTTGCCTGCAAAATTTCATAATATCATTTTCTAACAGCTGAATAATACTTCATTGTGTAAATGTATCACAATTTCTTACCCATTCTTTGGATGAGGGACATCTAGGTTGTTTCTAGGTTCTGACTATTACAAATAAAGCTGCGCCGGGCGGTGGGTGCGCACACCTTAATCCCAGCACTCGGGAGGCAAAGGCAGGTGGATCTCTGTGAGTTCGATGCCAGCCTGGTCTATAGAGCTAGTTCCAGGACAGGCACCAAGGTACAGAGAAACCTTGTCTTGAAAAAAAAACAAACAAAAAACAAAAACATAAAAGCATACAAATAAAGCTAATAAAGCTGCTATGAACATAGTTGAGCGAGTGTCCTTGTGGTATGAGCATCCTTTGGGTATATGTCCAAGAATGGTAATTGCTGGTCTTGAGGTAGCCTGATTCCCAATTTTCTGAAACTGCCATATTGATTTCCAAGTGGCGACACAAGTTTACAATTCACACCAGCAATGGAGGAGGTAACACAGCATTTTTTACACACTAGTAATGAATACATAGGAGAAGATGTTTTTCAAAGCTGCTCTGGTAGCTCTTTAAAGCAATCAACACCTAATGACAGGGCTACTACAGTTTGCAGGCCTCCAGGAGAAGCACTTGTAATTTTCTGAGAGGTGAGAGAGCTCCTGAATAAAACATACCCCACAGTAATGGGGTTAAATGAGCCTTACTGGGGTAGATGTCAAGTTGTCCCTTAATAAGTGCAAAATCAAAATGCCAGTGAGTGAAGGGGAGGGAGAACAAGAGGTATTTCATAATGTAGATTATTTGAAGTAGGAAGAACTACCTACATCTGGGCACATCTTCTAATGGCAGCCTATTAAAAAAAAACACAGGAGGAAAGTTTTCTTTCCGACTCCTGGGAAGGTTCATTTATGCTGTTTGCTAAGGCTTTCCTTTCTTCCCCAGTATTAGAACTAGGTTTTTCAGGAGTCCTACCTAGACTGATGATCAGCAGTTCTTCAGGAATCCTCCAAGACTACAGCACCCAGATTTGAACTGCTCGAGATATCTAGCCTTAGGGACAAGAACATCACCATATTCTCAGCCTTTCCACTGTGAGACAGCCACTGTTTGGGCTACTCTGGACCACAGTTTTTACAGCGAATCATTCCTCCAGTGGAACACCCTGAACACCACTATTATTGTCCATGTACTATATAGGTTCTCAGGCATATGTGGTCCTTTTTTTTCAGGTCTGCAACCTATTAACTAGGAACATAAGGAACAATTTTGGGCCCTCATCATGGCCCAATATAGTAGGACCTATGTAGAACAGAGAAGAAATGCTTAATGGCCCAGAGATAAAAGGCCACGTGGTCTCAGGGGGCTCAGTTTCTGTAGATCTTTCTCTAGACCTTTTGCCTTCGGAGAGGCATGTTTACCTCTT
The DNA here is from genome assembly GCF_903992535.2 of Arvicola amphibius. Taxonomy (NCBI): domain Eukaryota; kingdom Metazoa; phylum Chordata; class Mammalia; order Rodentia; family Cricetidae; genus Arvicola; species Arvicola amphibius. The sequence continues at coordinate 137,587 of NC_052047.1, read as the reverse complement.
TATCTCATTTGGGGTTTTGTCTGCTTTAGGGTTCTGCAAGGTGAATGAGCACAATGAGTTTCCCTTACTCAGACTGGTCTTTATTGTTACAGACATGACTATATTACCTGGAGTCTATCTAAAAGCCAGAGATTTTCCAGTCTCATTATGCATCTGTCTCCTTAAAGCTACCTATTCTTTTCTACCTCTGAATGAAAGCCAGCTATGTTTCACTTGAACTCATTCTTCCTTGTGGTCCTTCAGGAAAACAAATTCCAAATAACACATCCTTCTTCTTAGCTCTTAGGTCACCAGAGGTTTTCTTTCCATAGGCCCAGTTGCCTCCCTGCGTCTTACAGGCATCTGACTATTACTTACTGCATTTGGTATTGTATTTCATGTGTAAACTAGTAGTAGCCCATTTTAAATGGCAAACAAATCAACACATAAATTATGTCTCCTGTAGAATATCCAGGTGCACCTTTTGAATAGCCTGGGACTTTGCTGAGAAAAATCTGTTTATATAACAGTTTTGAAGCTACAGACCAAACTAGAAACCACCAGAGGGCATTCTCTAAACTTACTTCCTAGACTGAAGCACAGGTACAGGATGGAGACATACTGAGTGCATTACAGAAGCCTTCCTACTTTAGGTCATAGATTGTTGAGCATAGATACACATGTTCAACCAGGAGTAGAACTGCTGGGTTTCTGGAGTGTGTTTAAAAAAGAAATCCTGGTGATTCAGTGAACAGTAGTCTGTAGTGAGAGAAACTAGGAAAGTGTATAGAGGGCCATGTTATATAGAACAATAGAAATGACAGTTACAAAGACCTAACTTGAATACAGGAGAGACCATGGCCATCTGAGAAAATATTCCAGGCAGAAAGACCAGGCATGAGATGGAGTCATCCTGCTACAAAAGTAGCACCAGGTTGGAATTGCTGACCTGGAGACCAGAAGGCTCCCAGAGGCCTGGCCACAAGAACCCTTTGACTTTTTCCAAAGCAGTGAGACTCATAAAGGTGGGATGTGCCTTATATACAAGTAGATCCACTGGCTACAAAAAGGAAAGCAGGGAGAATTAGCACCCATGGTAGGGCATAGCAGTGGGGAAGAATAATACGAGTTCCCAAGACACTGCTGAAGGAGGAACCTGTGTGTTGATGGCTTAGGATGTAATGTTGGAGAAAGACGCAGAAGGAAATGATCTCAAATGTTTTTAGCAGCTTCACTGGTTCATCTGTGTGCTCTCTCATACACAGAACAAAGAAGATATGCTTTTTACAAGCACCCAAATGCCTGTGGGATAATGCTCTTATACTCTCATTGTAGGAAGGCTACTTGTTTCCTCCCAGCTGCCCAAACTCCCCAAAATAATACAGAGAAACTATTATTTAATCACTGCTTAGCCAATTACTTAAGTATATTGCTAGCTAGCTCTTACATCTAGAATTAACCCATCTCCATTATTTTATATTTTACCATGAGGCTTGTGGCCTACTGGCAAGGTTCTAGCATGTCTGTCTCTGGCTGCAGCTCCATGGCTTCTCCCTGACTCCGCCTCCTTCCTCCTAGCATTCAGTTAGTTTTCCCCACCTAGCTCTACTCTATCCTATCAGGCCAAGCCAGTTTTCTTTATCCTTTAAACAATAGTATTCACAACATACAGAGGGGAAAATCCTACATCATGCCCTGTAGGATTTGTCACTTGTACTGATTTAATAAAATGCTGATTGGCCAATAAACAGGCAGGAAGTAGAAGAGGCCAACCAGACTAGGAGAATTCTGGGAAGAGGAAAGGTTCAGTTTGTGGTCAACCGCCAGAGGCAGAGGAAGAAAGATGACAATGCTTCACTGAAAAAAGAATGGCTGTGGGACCAGGTGGAAGAAAAACTTCTGTCTATATCCAAAGAACAGTCATAACTACCATATACTAAAACGTAATACTAGGGGCGAGAGATGGCTCAGTGGTTTAGAGCACTGGCTGATCTTCCAGAGGACCCAGGTTCAATTCCTGGCTCACAACTATAACTTCAATTTCAAGAGATCTGCTACTATCTTCTGTCCTCTGTGGGTACCAGGTACATATGTTGTACATAGACATAAATGCAAGCCAAACAACCATACATATAAAATAATAAATAAATAAATAAATAAATAAATAAATAGAAAGAACACAGTGAAAATCCTGATTAACTAAAAAATACACTCTAAAGCCAAAATCTCTGGTCACATGCTATAAGATAACATTTAAGCATAAAGATGATGGTGGAGCTAGAGTCTAACCATTTAGAAATTAAAGATGTTCTTATCTTCTTTCAATTCTCTCTTCCACCATACCTTCTTTTCTTACACTGTAGCCCAAGCTGATTGTGAACCAACAGCAATCTTCCTGCCTCAGTCATCTAAGTGGTGGGATTTTTGGCATATGTCACCATGCCCAGCTGTGGAGGCAGAGGCAGGAAGATCTCTGTGAGTTCTAGGCCAGTTGGGTCAATATAGTTGGTTCCAGTCCATCCAGGGCTACAAAGTGAGATTCAGCCTCAAAAAAACAGATACTGACACACCTGCAAACTTTTGTCAGGCACAGTGGCACATACTTTTAATTCCAGCACCCAGGAGGCAGGAAAATCTCTGTGAGCTCAAGGCCAGTCTGGTCTACACAGAGAGATTCTGAAAAAAAAAAAAAGAAAGAAATAAGAAGAGCAAATTATGGATTGTAGAGATATCTCAAGTGGTTAAGTTCTGCTATGCAGGATATGGACCAGAGTAAAGATCCTCAGAACCCATGAAATGGCCAGGTAACCATGGTAACCGCACCTTTAATTCCAGCACTTGGAAGGCGAAGATGGAGGATAATACAGAGCAAGCTAGCTAGTCAAAACTATCTATATCGATGAGGTCTGGGGTTCAACTCAGAGACTGCGTCAATGAACAAGGTTTAAGTATTGATGAAGAGTCCTAGTGTCAACCTTGAGCCTCCATATGCATGCATGTATATAGACAAGCATCACCCACATGCATATCAAACACACACATTTATAAAAAAGAACACATTATAGCTTATTCAAGAATCATGGAGAAAAACAAAATAACATTTTAAAACCAAATCCTGATTGTCTGTAATGTTAGCACTCAGTACACTAAGGCAGAGGATGTGTTAAGGATACCCTGGAGGACACAGTGACAAGCTCATGACAAATGCATTTTAATTACAAACATCAATCAACCAAAAGCAATCAACAGTAAAACCAAACCACAGAACAAACAGCAAAATCAAACCATATTATGCTTTATTACTCAGAAGTCTCATTAGTTAATCTAGCAAAATGAATAAAAATTATAGATATTATAGTTACTAAAAATTTAAACTCAAGTTGAAAGGGAATACTCTTATAATGAATATTCAAATTTTAGAGATTTCAACTTACGTGTTTCGAAAGTAAAACTGTATGACACGGAACTTGACAGATCAAGCATTCATCCTTTTTACCTATCAAAGAAAAACAAATGTTTAATTACATTATACTGAACGTGCTGAGAAATATGTATGAACACAGACTTTGAGTTAGAATGCAGGATTATATAGTATCTAAATGTTTTATGTTCTTATGTGATGAGGCTGTGGATTCAGTGAAACAATGTTATACAATCATTTATTTTCCTGCATTGTAAATGTGCTCCCCCCGCCAACAGTGATCATAAGTGCTAACAATACCTTAAATTAGATTTTACAGTGGCATCCTTTTTCTCTTCCCACATCCAGTGCACTTGTGTGTGTAGCACCAGTCCTTTTAAAATTTTCTTTTTAGGGCTGGGCATGATGACACATACTTTATATCCCAGTACTCAGGAGGCAGAGGCAGAGGCAGAGAGGCAGAGAGGCAGAGAGGCAGAGAGGCAGAGAGGGCAGAGAGGCAGAGAGGCAGAGAGGCAGGGGCTGAGCAGAGGCAGAGGCGAGGCAGAGGGCAGAGGCAGAGGCAGAGCAGAGGCAGAGAAAGAGCTCTGTGAGATGCTGCTCTACACAGTGAACTCCAGGATAACTAAACCTACATAGATATCTAGTCTCAAACAACAAATGAAAACAAAAACTCAACAAAAAACCCCAAAACTTTTTGAGACTGGGTCTTGCTAAGGTGTCTACACAGGCTTTGAACTTCTAATCCTCTTGCTTTGCCCTCTCACCTAGATACAAGGCAAGCACTACCAGTTGGTTTAAAGATTTTAATTTAAAGTTTTTAGTAATTTAAAATGAAAATAACATCTTTAAACCTCTACAATACCTCTCAAGGTCGCCATTATATCACCACTGTGTTCCTTCTACCTAAGAGCCAGTCTCAGCTGAAGCACAAAAGGTTTATATACTTGTCTACCTATCAGCATGTAACTAATTCGCCTGCTCAGACTCTAGTTCTTTGCTGAGCACCTAGGAGGACCCTGTCCTTACTTCACTATCCTCTTCTCTATGTATCTGACCTCCACAGTACCCTATGTAAAAACGCAGAATTGTCACACGATTTAGACTCCCTATGTTGAAATACTTCTCCTCTCTCTCTCTCTCTCTCTCTCTCTCTCTCTCTCTCTCTCTCTCTCTCTCTCTCTCTCACCACACCACACACACACCACACACAGAGACACACACACAGAGAGATACAGACCAGGAGAGGAGAGGTGAGAGAGAGAGAGAGAGAGAGAGAGAGAGAGAGAGAGAGAGAGAGAGAGAGTAGGGGATGTTGAGGATGAACAAATATAAGCATGTCAAGGTCAGAGGGTAACTTCCAAGAGTCAGTTATCTCCTACACTATGCTCTGAAGGTTGAACTCAGTTAACCAGGCTTTACAGCAAGTATGGTTAACTGCTGATGTATTTTGCCAGCCCTCCCTCTCTTCTTATAAAGATATTCAAGTCACTTTTCCCCTCAGCATCTATCCTCCAAAGCATGTTTCTATTCTCTCTCTTACTATGTTTTATTTTACTATCTCAAGTAAAGCTGCACAGTAAAGTATTACAGAACAGACTCACAAGCATTGTGCTGGGGAAGAGATATTGAGAGGGGGCAGAAAGAAAATCTCTTGCAGGTTACTGCCAAAGTGGCTGATATTTAATATACATTATTTATAGGTTAACTAAAAGTAAATACTACACTAAAAGGACGTGAGAGGACCTGAATGAGCAATCAGCAAAAAGAAAAGAGACAATAAATGTATGAGAAGAAAATTTTGGCCATTCAGAAAAGATACACAAGTGAAGGGGGCACATCAAAGGGAGAATCTAGATGAGCATTGCCTCTCTGGAGAACCACTTGGCCTACTTTAATGTGCACATCCACATTTTAGCAGTTCTACCCCTAGGTGGAAAATTGTTTTTATAGCCAAATTTCATAAAACATTAATGTCCTCTTAGAGCTTAAACCAGAAACACAGGAATTCTACCCTTGGTTGCATACATGTACATACAAATACGTGAGCCAGAGCTTTCACAGTAACATCATCTGTCAGTTATCTGGAAACCACTTATGTTATTTCAACTAATGAATAATTTGGAGTGTGACTACACAGCAGAGTTCCATGACTGTGGCACCTACGTGTACAATGCTGATACAAAATACTGTGTGTAAACTCCCAGACAAGGTAAGACTGTTTCCGAGAATCCTCTGAGGGCTGGTGGTGTACCTGTTCCTTTACTTGCCAAGTTAAACATGTCGGTCACTTTGTGAAAACCCACTGCTTCTACACCCTCCCCCGCCCACCTCCGTCACCCGCAGTTTACTTCAACAACAAAAACGCTCAGATCTGACCAACTGACTGCTTCCTACTAGATGCCTAGGTAAGCAGCAGCTGGTTTTCTGCAGTTCTCGCTCGGGATCCCAGTGGGGGTTCGGTGGTCCTGGAGCTGCACAGGCCCCTGCCCCGCCCCGTGAGAGGAAACCCAGCGACCCTGGCCTGTTTCAGCGGACCTTTGCGGAGGCAAGAGTCGCAGTACACGTGCCCGCAGCTGGTCAGGCTGAAGGACGACTTCTTATGCGGCGGCTGGAAACAGAGATTACAGAACACCCAGCTGGCCATGACCGGAGACCCACGTGAGGCACACGCGACACCCGCGCGCAGTCAGCGAGGCCGCCGAGGTACTGACGCACTTCTCAGAGCCCTGGCGCAGACAAGAAAGGCAGCTTTGCGCCTGCGCTCATCCCGGCGCATGCGTACCAGGACGTGGCTTCCCGCCCAAACCCACACCGAGCCAACCGTGGAGCGGACGCAGGCTTCGCTAGTACCGAGAGCACCGAAGTAGAGAAAGGCCTCTTGCTTGGTGGTGGAGGGAAGCCTGGCGGGGCAGGGACATTGGTTTCTGGTATACCATGAGGAAGTGGGTAAAATTGGATGTCTAGAGAGACTGGGTGGATCAGGCCATAGGGAGATCTAGGCAGAGGGACATCTTTATCTTTACATCCTGTAATGGAGAGGAGGGAAAAGGAGGAAAACCAAAGAGAACCTTAGTGCCCTACCAGGGTTGGAGGAAAGGACTACCAGGAGGTTGGGGGATGGAGTTATGAATCAGGCTAGCAGTGCCGGAAGTACCGAGGGAGCAATGGTTGGGAGAGATTGCACTGGGCCATCAGAAAGAAGTCTATCAGAGCAGGACAGAGATCACTGCTTGCCATCAACATCTCTACAAGAAAGGGATTTATTTAGGGAAGATAATTTTATCTTTGAAATAATAGATGGTGGAAGGGGCTAATTTCTGTAGATATTAAAATTATTTCAAAATTAAAAACTTATTTTTAAGAACATTTTTTAACTGTTGTATTTCTTGTTTTTTATTAAAAATTTCCGTCTCCTCCCTGCCTCCCAATTACCCCCTCCCTCCTCCACTCTCCCTCCCTCTTCTGTCCAGAGAGCAGAAAGGGTTCCCTGCCCTGTGGGAAGTCGAAGTTCCTCCCACCTCGATCCAGGTCTAGGAAGGTGAGCATCCAAACAGGCCAGGACCCCCAAAGCCAGTATGTGTGGTAGGGTCCAAATCCAGTGTCATTGTCCTCGGCTTCTCAGCAGCCCTCATTGTCTGACATGTTCAGGGAGTCCGGTTTATTCCATGCTTTTTCAGTCCCAGTCCAGCTGGGCTTGGTAAGCTCTGAATGGATCAGCCCCACCATCTCAGTGGGTGGGAGCACTCCTCGCAGTCCAGACTTCCTTGCTCATGTTTTCCTTCCTTCTGCTCCTCATTTGGACCTTGGGCGCTCAGTTCTGTGCACCAATGTGTGGCTCTGTCTTTATCTCCATCCATCGCCAGATGAAGGTTCCCTCGTGGTCCTGACTTTCTTTCTCATGTTTTCCCTCCTTCTGCTCCTCGTAAGGACCTTGGGAACTCAGTCCGGTGCTCCATTGTGGGGCTCTGTGTCTAGCTCCATCCATCGGCAGATGAAGATAAGATAATCATCAGTAAGGCTATAGGATCTGGCCTTTTCCGACTCCCTCTCCTCAGCTGCCCACGGAACTAGATGGGGGTGTCTCACTGGATACCTGGGAACCCCTCTAGAGTCAAGTCTCTTAATACTCCTAAGATGGCTCCCTTAATTAGGATATATGCTTCCCTGCTCCCATATCCACCCTTCCTATATCCCAAGCATCCCATTCCCCCAAGCTCTCCCTATCCTCCCCTTCACGCTTTGCCCTCCCCATCTCCGCTTGACCCAACCCACCCCACCCCCAAGATCCCAATTTTTGCCCAGCAAACTTGTCTGCTTCCAATATCCAGGAGGATAACTATATGTTTTTCTTTGGTTTCACCTTCTTATTGTCTTATCAAGGATCACAAATTATAGGCTCGATGTCCTTTATTTACGGCTAAAAACAGATTATGAGTGAGTACATCCCATGTTCATCTTTTTGGGTCTGGGTTGCCTCACTCAGAATAGTGTTTTCTATTTCCATCCATTTGCATGCAAAATTCAAGATGTCATTGTTTTTTACCGCTGAGTACTCTAATATGTATATATTCCACACTTTCTTCATCCATTCTTCCACTGAAGGGCATCTATGTTGTTTCCAGGTTCTGGCTATTACAAATAATGCTGCTATGAACATAGTTGAACAAATGTTTTTGTAGTATGATTGGGCATCTCTTGGGTATATTCCCAAGAGTGGAATTGCTGGGTCCTGGGGTAGGTTGATCCCGAATTTCCTGAGAAACCACCACACTGCTTTCCAAAGTGGTTGCACAAGTGTGCATTCCCACCAGCAATGGATGAGAGTACCTCTTACCCCACAACCTCTCCAGCACAGGCTATAATTGGTGTTTTTGATTTTAGCCAATCTGATAGGTGTAAGATGGTATCTCAAAGTTGTTTGATTTGCATTTCCCTGATCGCTAAGGAGGTTGAGCATGACCTTAAGTGTCCTTTGGCCATTTGGATTTCTTCTGTTGAGAATTCTCTGTTCAGTTCAGAGCCCCATTTTTAAAATGGGTTAATTAGCAATTTGAAGTCTAGTCTCTTGAGTTCCTTATATATTTTAGAGATCAGACCTTTGTCAGTTGCAGGGTTGGTGAAGATCTTTTCCCAGTCAGTGGGCTGCCTTTGTGTCTTAGTGACAGTGTCCTTTGCTTTACAGAAGCTGCTCAGCTTTAGGAGGTCCCATTTATTCAATGTTGCCCTTAATGTCTGTGCTGCTGGGGTTATACGTAGGAAACAGTCTCCTGTGCCCATATGTTGTAGAGTACTTCGCACTTTCTCCTCTATCAGGCTCAGTGTGTTCAGATTAATATTGAGGTCTTTAATCCATTTGGACTTGAGTTTTGTGCATGGTGATAGATATGGATCTACTTTCATTCTTCTACAGGTTGCCATCCAGTTATGCCAGCACCATTTGTTGAAGATGCCCTCCTTCTTCCATTGTGTACTTTTGGCTCCTTTATCAAAAATCAGGTGTTCATAGGTTTGTGGGTTAAGCTCCGGGTCTTCTATTCGATTCCATTGGTCGACTTCTCTGTTTTTATGTCAATACCAAGCTGTTTTCAATACTGTAGCTCTGTAATAGAGTTTGAAGTCAGGGATGGTAATGCATCCAGAAGTTCCTTTATTGTATAAGATTGTTTTGGCTATCCTGGGTTTCTTGTTTTTCCATATAAAGTTGATTATTGTCCTCTCAAGGTCTTGAAGAATTTTGTTGGGACCTTGATGGGGAGTGCATTGAATCTATAGATTGCTTTTGGTAGAATTGCCATTTTTACTATATTGATCCTCCCAATCCAGGAGCAAGGAAGATCCTTCCATTTTCTGGTATCCTCTACAATTTCTTTCTTCAGAGAATTAAAGTTCTTGTCAAATAGATCCTTCACTTCCTTGGTTAGAGTTACCCCAAGATATTTTATGCTATTTGTGGCTATCGGGAAAGGTGATACTTCTCTGATTTCTCTCTCTGCTTCCTTATCATTTGTGTATAGGAGGGCAACCGATTTTTTGGAGTTGATCTTGTATCCTGCCACATTACTGAAGGAGTTTATCAGCTGTAGGAGTTCTTTGGTGGAGTTTTTTGGGTCGCTTATGTACACTATCATATCATCTGCAAATAACAACAGTTTAACTTCTTCCTTTCCAATTCAAATCCCCTTGATCCCCTTGTGTTGTCTTATTGCTATTGCTAGAACCTCAAGCACTATATTGAAGAGATAAGGAGAGAGTGGACAGCCTTGTTGTGTTCCTGAATTTAGTGGGATGGCCTTAAGTTTCTCTCCATTTAATTTGATGTTAGCTGTTGGTTTGCAGTAAATAGCCTTTATTATATTTAGGAATGACCCTTGTATCCCTAATCTCTCCAAGACCTTTATCATAAAGGGGTGTTGAATTTTGTCAAATGCTTTTTCAGCATCTAATGAGATGATCATATGGTTTTTATCCTTCAGCTTATTTATATGATGGATTACATTGATAGATTTTCGTATGTTGAACCAGCCCTGCATCTCTGGGATGAAGCCTACTTTATCATAGTGGATAATTTTTCTAATGTGTTCTTGGATTCGGTTTGCCAGTATTTTATTGAGAATTTTTGCGTCAATGTTCAGGAGTGAGATTGGCCTGTAATTCTCTTTCTTGGTTGAGTCTTTGTGTGGTTTAGGTATCAGGGTAACCGTAGCTTCATAAAAGGAACTTGACAATGACTCTTCTGTTTCTATATTATGAAATACCTTAAGGAGTATAGGTATTAGGTCTTCTTGGAAGTTCTGGTAGAATTCTGCATTGAAACCATCTGGTCCTGGGCTCTTTTTGGTAGGGAGGTTTCTGATAACAGTTTCTAATTCTTCGCGACTAACAGGACTATTTAGATTGTTCAACTGGTCCTGGTTTAACTTTGGTATATGGTACTTATCTAAAAAACTGTCCATTTATTTTACATTTTCCAATTTTGTGGCATACAGGCTTTTGTAGTAAGATCTAATGATTCTCTGAATTTCCTCGGTGTCTGTGGTTATGTCCCCCTTTTCATTTCTGATCTTATTAATTTGTGTGTTCTCTCTCTGCCGTTTGATTAGTTTGGCTAAGGGTTTGTCAATCTTGTTGACTTTCTCCAAGAACCAGCTTTTGGTTTCATTGATTCTTTGGATTGTTTTCTGTGTTTCTATTTTGCTGATTTCTGCCCTTAGTTTGATTATTTCCAGTCTTCTACTCCTCCTAGGTGAATCTGCTTTTTTTTTCTAGAGCTTTTAGGTGTGTTGTTAAGTCTCCAATGAGTGCTTTCTCCGTTTTCTTTAAGTGGGCACTTAGTGCTATGAACTTTCCTCTTAGCACTGCTTTCATTGTGTCCCATAGGTTTGAGTATGTTGTGTCTTTATTTTCATTAAATTCAAGAAAGACTTTAATTTCTTTCTTTATTTCTTCCTTGACCCGGGTGTGGTTCAGTAGTTGACTGTTCAGTTTCCATGAGTTGGTAGGCTTTCTGGGGATAGTGTTGTTGAATTCTAATTTTAATCCATGGTGATCCAATAAAACACAGGTGGTTACTAATATTTTTTCGTAGCTGTAGAAGTTTGCTTTGTTACCGAGTATATGGTCAATTTTCGAAAAGGTTCCGTGAGCCACAGAGAAGAAGATATATTCTTTTCTATTTTGGGTGGAATGTTCTATAGATGTCTGTTAAATCCATTTGGTTCATTACCTCCATTAAGTCTTTTAATTCTCTGTTATGTTTCTGTCTGATTGACCTGTCCATTGGTGAGAGAGGAGTGTTGAAGTCTCCTACTATTAATGTGTGTGGTTTGATGGCTGCCTTGAGTTCTAGTAATTTTTCTTTTACATAAGTGGGTGTTTTTATATTAGGGGCATAGATATTCAGGATTGAGACTTCATTCTGATGGATTTTTCCTGTTATGAGTATAAAGTGTCCCTTTCCATCTCTTCTGATTGATTTTAATTTGAAGTCAACTTTGTTAGAAATTAGTATGGCCACACCTGCTTGTTTCTTAGGACCATTTGCTTGATACAACTTTCCCCAACCCTTTACTCTGAGTAGATGTCTGTCTTTGGGGTTGAGGTGTGTTTCTTATAAACAGCAGAATGTTGGATCCTGTTTTCGTATCCAATCTCTTAGCCTGTACCTTTTTATAGATAAATTGAGTCCATTGATATTCAGTGATATTAATGACCAGTGGTTGTTAAATCCGGTCATTTTTTTTTCTTGTAGTAGAGTTTGTGTGTTACCCTTCTTTGAGTTGTGCTGGTGAAAGGTCGCTAGATGTCTGAGTTATTGTGGGCATTGTTGGACTCCTTTTTAGTGATTTTCCTTCTATTACTTTCTGCAAGGCTGGATTTGTGGCTACATATTGTTTAAGTCTGTTTTTGTCCTGGAATATCTTGTTTTCTCCATCGATGGTGAATGCAAGCTTTGCTGGGTATAGTAGTCTAGGCTTGCATCCATGTTCCCTTAGTGTCTGTAGGTCACTGAGACTCTAAAGAGCTGGAAAGAGGAGGATCAGTCCCACTCCTACCCCTGTGGATTGGAGTTTTTCTTGATTTTTCCAGCAGCTTTCAAGTTGATGAAAGGCTCTTGCAAAATGTGGTTAAATATGATTCTCTTCTCATTAGATGTTCCTTCAATACTCTGTCTCTGTCTTTTATGATGACTGAATTCAACTTAGGAACTCATACTCTGTACATAAACAGACAGACAGACACACACACACACACACACAGACACACACACAGAGTGAGAAATCAAATGAATGAATGTGAGAGACAGACAGAAATGAGTAACAGTTCCTCTTTCAGAAATGATTGCTTTATTCAACCTTCAATAACCTTGATTTTTCTAGCAGCATACTGTGGCAAATTGTGGCTGAATTTGACTTTCTGCTCATCAGACAAGGAGCCCTCAGGATCCTGTCTCTGTCTTTCATGATCACTGAATTGTCTTAGAACTTGGTGAAAATGCACATCTTTATGTATGAATAGCAGGTCACTGCCCTCTGATTTGTTTGATTCTTTAAGTTTAAAGAAAGATTTACGTATTTTATGCATAGGAATGCTCTATCTGCATGTATGCCCTTCTGTCAGAAGAGGGCACCAGATCCCATCACGTGGTTTTTGGAAATTACAGAAGGAAGAGTAGCCAGCATTCTTTTTTTTTTTTTTCTCTCATGGTTTATTTTTTTTTATATTTAAAAATTTCCATCTCCTTCCCCCCTCCTCCCCCCTCCCTCCCCTCCTTCTCCCCCTTCTCTCCCCTCCTTCTCCCCCTTCCCCCCCCCCCCCCCTCCACCCATACCTCCCCTCCCTCCCTCTCAAGGCAGCATTCTTAATTACCATCTCTCCATACCTTGATCCAAGATAGGTATTTTGAAAATACCTTGACTTCAAAATTGAGTCAAAAGGAGTGTTACTTTGGAGAAGAGATTTTGCTTTTATTTCTACAGAAAATGAGAGGCTGTGCATTTATCCTGGGTTAAGAAAAATTATGTTTGATCAAGGAAGATCCCCTGAGAAATCTCTGATAGGAGCGGATGGCCCAGATGTCTGAGTTCTACATCCAGAACATATTCAAGACTGCTGCCTGAGATGATCAAGCCTCACAGGATACTCCAGTCATGACTTGATCATAATTCTAAATTTTCTTTAGGTCCCCATAAGAATATCAGCACCCCCAATCAGCAGAAACTAGCCTGGAAAACTACTCCCACATTCCCAAAAAATGAACTATGGATATTTTCCTTTGTTTAGAATGTTGATTACAAGTTGTTTTGAATAATGGTCAGGAGAAAAGCTAAACAAAAAATATTAGACTCAGAGTTCTTTTTTTAAAGGGGGTGCTGTGGGACAATGGTCTTTTATCCTGTTATTTGTATTATTTTTAATAAAGTTCTGATTGGCCAGTAGCCAGGCAGGAAGTAGAGGCATGCCAATGAGAATTCTGGGAAGAGAAAGTTTCAGTCTGCAGTCATGACCGAGTCTCAGAGGAAGCAAGATGTGACTGCCTCACCAAAAATGGTACCAAGCCACATGAATAACTCAGACAAGAATTATGGGCTAATGTAATTTATAAGAATTAGTTAATAATAAGCCTGAGCTAATAGGCCAATCAGTTTATAACTAATGTAGACCTCTGTGTGATTCTTTGGGTCTTAATGGCTACAGGACTGGGTGGGACAGAAAACCTTGGTCAACAGTCACAGAGTAGTTACATTCCATTTCTCAAGTGAATGATTAAGAACAGTCATCTTGACAACTCACTGCTGTGGGACAATGGTCTTCTACCTTGTAAAGATTTGTCACTTGTATTGCTTTAATAAAACTTTGATTGGCCAATATCAAGGCAGGAAGTATAGGTGGGACAACCAAAACATGAGAATTCTGGGAAGACAAAAGGCTGAATTTGCATTAGTTACCCAGACATGTCAGACACAGAGGAAGCAAGATGAATATGCCTTGCTGATAAGAGGTACCAAGCCATGTGGCTAACACAGACAAGAATCATGGGTTAATGTAAGTTATAAGAGTTAATAAGAAGCCTGAGCTAATAGGACAACCAGTTTATAATTAATGTAGACCTTGGTGTGATTCTTAGGGACTGAATGACTGTGGCACCAGACAGGACAGAAACCTGTCAACAACTCACATGCAATATATCTAAGTAACTTATCACAGAACAAGGAAGGAGGATTTTTTTAGTTAATTCTTTTATTGCAGGTTGCTAGTTGTGGTAGTAAAGAAAGAGTCAACCAATTTATCTATCTAGAGAGGTAATCTTATAAGGAATTGTTGCGGGAGCTCCTTCCGCTCCTTCAGCCAATAGCCACTGAGATACCAGCCCATTGGGGTGTGGTCTCTCTTTAAAAAAGCAGTAATTGCCCTCCACTCGCTCTCTGGCTTCTCTGCTTCCAGAGACTAGGCTCCCTTCCTGATTGTGCAGAGGGCTGTTGTCTGGAACGGTGATCTGTAAGTTTTCCCTTTTAAATAAATAACTATTCTACTAATCATAATTCCTAACCGGTGTATGATCATTTATAACTTACGCCTTCATCTGGCTCCTAAACTTTTGGTTTTAGAACCCCTCTCCCCAACTCGGCTGCCTGCCGCCAGCTCGGCTTGGCACGAGCCCTCCCTCAATGGTGGCCTGTGCCCTGTGCGTGGAGCCAGCATTTCAATATAAATTATCATGCAGTGGCTTTTCTTGCTGCAATTCTTTATATTTTCTCTTTGCACGCCTCAGATTGGCTTCAAGTCCCCACGCACCTTATCATTTGCCTCCCCATGTGGATTTAAACTCCACAGGCCCCTCATTGTTACAAGGAATTTAAAGGAGTCATAACCTAAATTAGTAATAGTCTCGGAAAATAAGAAAATATAACATATTCTGTACTATAGTTAGGACTGATGGCCATTTTGTCCTTTTGCCCTACATTTCCCCAGGTATGGGAGAGGCCAGTTTTATACTTATCCATGACAATTTTTTTTAGCTAACATTCTATAATCAGAATTCATAAATTCTACATTCTCTTTGGGTCCCACAGACTCTCAGAGAGTGTGGATCTTGGACAGAGAGAGATGTGTGGGGTGTTGTAAATCCTCTAGTTCAGGCTCAGGTCAGCATTCTTGAGATACCGTAAATCTCTTATCTTCAGCTCAAGCCAGCACTCCCAAGATACTGTGGCTTTAAATCTTAAAGTGTGCTTTCTGCCCTGTGTGTAACCTTTGACTATAAAAAAGAGACTTGTAGCTCTTTCTTGGGGCTATAGAGTCTTGGGGCTGTAGCCTTGACCAGTTAGAATTTCTTTTCCTGTGGTATTTCTGAACAAAAGTTGTTTCTCTTTCTAAATCTTGGTTCTCTATTCCTTGTCACCTGTGCAGTTCTAGGACCCAACACTTTTATACATAAAAAACAGTCGGCTGAACTTTGAATCTTCAGGGAACATACCCATATCAGAAAACTGATGTCAAGAATCTGAGCAGAGAATTCATAATCATTCTTGGTCATCAATCAGACCCAGCAAGGAAAGGAGTGCATGCAGCAATCAGTTTGTTTTGCTCTTTCAACACTAGTCCAACAAGTCAGACAGCTCAGCTACATGTCCTTGTAAACTTTTAGATTGTTATTCTGGGGTTGTTTATCTTAAAAACCACAAGAAAAGCATCTGGTATAACCTAAAGTTATTTTAAAGCCTTGTTTTAGCTAATGGTGAGGTCATTTTTCAGCCATAAAACTAAAGGAATTTTAGTTTTATTGCTCACAGTCAACATCAATTTGAGCTATGATCTGAAGTAGCTCCTTAGGGGGAACTCATAGGCCCTGACTGTGTAGCATTTTTATTCAACAAAATTCTGATAAGCTAACATTATTAATATCAGACAATGTTACAGCTTAAGGAGAAATCATCTTCTTGACAATCCACAAATGAAAATGCCTAGTTGATCAGGATTTATTCCATGAGATAAACATACTACAATACAGGCAATTGGGGGGGGGGTCTCTCCATATCCATTCTCACCATGCCAGATACCAGGGAAAGACTGTAATAGAAAAACATGTCAAGGGGACAGCTAAAAGGGACTTTTAAGGGCCAGCCTTAAAACTTCCTCTCACGGTCTAAAGGAAATGCTACAATAAGTGAAGGAATGAGGATTTGAGAGCCAAAGAAAAGAATCTGTTCACCACACATTCTTTCTATCTAAGTATCTTTATTATTATACAAAAGTCTTATTTTACAGCAAGGGTACTTACTGGCTTATATACATTTACTGCTGTGGGACAATGGTCTGTACCCTGTCACTTGTGTTGGCCAGTAACCAGGCAGGAAGTAGAGGTGGGGCAATGAGAATTCTGGGAAGAGGAAAGAGTCAGTCTGAAGTTGTTACCCAGACACAGAGGAAGCCAGATACAGAGCAAGCAAGATGTGACTGCCTCGCTGAAAAAGGTACCAAGTCACATGGCTAACACAGACAAGAATTATGGGCTAACATAAGAGTTAAGAAGAAGCCTGCACTAATAGGTCAATCAGTTTATAAGTAATGTAGACCTCTGTGTGTTTCTTTGGGACTAAACGGCTGTGGGGCCAGGTGGAACAGAAAGCTTGGTCAACAATTTACAGCAGTAATTCTTTTGGCAATGCAATGCAAAGCTTGAGTTACTCAGGATCACCAAGGCAGATAAGATTCACACACAGAGAAATCACTGTCCTCTATCATTTATGGCACAAGGCAGCAGTGGTAGTGAAGGCCCCTTGATGAGATCAACTAGGGATTAAATCAATCTAAGAGGGAGAAATTGTATGCTTATCTATGTTCCTAAGTGTAGCTAAATATTAAACTAAAAATCTACTAACCAACCAATTTCATGAATACAGTAGAACTTTTTCCTCCATGCGCCACTTGGCTCTGGTACCATTTTTCTGATGGACAGGGTAAGCATCCTGGTAGGTAGGCAACCTGCGTGTGCCTTAGAGGAATACATGCAACTTTTGGCTGCTGCACTTTCGCTATAGTCAGGTGCTTCAAAGAAGCTACCTAAAGATAACACCTATTGCTTAAGGCTCTAGAACAAAGACAGGGTTTAAGCTTAATTTGCACAAGAAATGGAACCTCATACCTTCTAGCTGCTCTGGCCACCTTGGCATAGGTCTTCAGCAGGTCTGTGGGAAAGTTTACTTTTCTCTGGGGATGAGCAAACAGCTGATTACTTTTCCCGTTATTATCTCTGGGTAAATTCAAGCAAGAAGATCTCTAAACTAAGATCTTGTGTTAAGAAACTGAGGTAAGTGCAAGGAGTTAAGAATCTTTTAGTGCGAGATTAGCTTAAATTATTGCTTCTCTTATCTGTAAGTGAGGTAAAACCAGGGTTGTGTAGTACTTTCAGACATGTAATTCTATGTCCTTGAAATACTTTTGCCTAGACACTTAAAACTGACCGAGTGCCTGCCAATAAAGATAACTGCAGGAAGGCAGATCTCCACATTTTACATTGGAGAATTGAGCAAAGACCTGGTTGTGGGAAACAGTTTTTTTTTTCAAACTGTGTGACTGTTTTCAGACATAGCTAGGGGATGTCATCAATATACCCCAAATACATAGGGGAAATTGTGCCCAATAAATGATCAAATAGTGTTAAAGTATGGAAAATAAACCCCAAATCTGTAACAAGTGGGAATAAGCTACAGCAAGAAATCGACAGCAAGAAACAGTCATTTCATTTAAAAGACAATAATGGCAACATGCTTTATGTCTTGGTTTAAATCATTCAACAGAATCCTTAATTCTGGTGGGTTGACTTTATAAAATGACAATTGAATAATTACTGCAAAATCCTGCAGACCATAACAGACAGCAGAAGCAAAGACATTCTGGGGTCTGTAGCCTTGCTTAAAACTAGATTTCCCATCAAAGAATTTCCTCCTCATGGGTTGACACCTTGAATTTCAATTACCAACTGCTGTTCTTGTGACCTGGCTACCAGCATATTGATTTATTTCACTGCATATCATGTACTCAGTTCTCATAAACTTATATGAACTTTTACAGAATTTAAAACAACATTATGCAATGAGGATTTCTCTGCACCTGGCCTCATGATTAGTAAGGTTGCCCCTGGAATATATTGAGCTGATGAATGTATGAATCCAGAATGAAGACTTTTGTGAACAGAAATTGCTTGTTCATTTCTGGCCATCCAGACCCAAATAATTACACAGAAACTATATTAATTACAATATTGCTTGGCCTATTAGCCTAGGATTCTTATTAAGTAATTCTTACATTTTAAATTGGTTCCAGTTCCCACACATGCAGAGAACTGTGAATTGCTACCCTCACTGTGAGCTTATCCCCAAATAAATAAACCTTTGTTATACTCCTTTCCAGGCTATTGTGGAACTCTTCGTATTACTACAGATTTTAGTCATTAAAGTTCCATCCCTAAACCTGTCAGCGATTAAGATTTCTATGGTAGAAGATATTTATTACACTTTACAATTAGAAACTGTCCAAAGAAAGAGGAAACTATTTCTAGAACATTGCTATTACACATGACAGTCAACAAGAAAGTTAACTATGCTTACAAATTTTTGAAAGCAAGTGAATCTGCATTTGCAGATGTATCCTCTGGAAAACAGCATTTAGAGAAGAAAAAGAGCAGAAATGACCCTCTCTAAAAAAGAGTAAACAGTGCTAAAGGGAAATTCTTTTAGAATCTAGTTATCTTACATTAATTGTGTGACAATGAACATGCTGCACACCACAGGCTAAAATATTAAATTCCTAGGCCAAAGAATTAATAACTTCTATTGGAGTTGTTGTACAGTGTGTTCCACAGACCCCCAAATATTAGGTTATTGTCATTGTTCTTGATTATTATTCAGAAATGAATGGCAAATCCCTAAGGTTGAAGATATTATATACTGAGTTATACAACAAAAGGGAAACAAAGCTTATATTTACTTGGAGATTCATGCCTACTGTCTAATTCTAAAAATAAGCGAATTTGGGATACATGCTACTGGAAGACAATACCAATCTTCAATCGAATCCACCTGTGAACTGACCTTACAGTCCAAAATAATGACTAGCCCCACAAGATATGGACACTTGTGCAATTATATCTAAATAAAATCATTAGATACCAAGTTGATTTTCTGTACACACAAATAAACATTAAGTATAGAAGCATTTACCACAATTAAAATCAAGCAGGAAGGAAAGCACTTTCCTTCAGGAAGGTCTGCTCAAACCTGCCTCCCCAGTACTCTGGTACAAAAATTAGGTGAGAGCATTCTCCTTATTTTTGGACAGGATACACTTTTTCTCCTTCATTGTTATGCTGTCTAGTATAGAGAGCTTGTACAGAACTAAGCATAGAATATTCAAAATATTTTGTTCATTATGAATATACTAGTTATTTCACTGTGCTTTTAAAATTTGCCACGCCAATTCAATGAATTTATATATAAAAACCAAGCATATAGCAATCCCTTTGTAGTAACCATCACTCTCAGCTCAATAACTCCTGATGGTCATATAAAAACAAAGCCCTCCAGTTACTGAATCTCACATAACAGGTAATGCAATTCCTCACCCACCACTGGACTTTTCTCTAAAAAAAGACTGCTACTGGAGTAGTAAAGGGCAAATGGAATTTGAGTGGGAAATTGAAATTTCATAATAAAGGTGTACCTCAGTGGATTGGCTACTGTCTAGCTCATGTGCGACCCTGTGTTTATTTTCAGCATTGCTCACACACTACATACACACAAACATTTCCAACACACAAACCAATCTTAATTTTCAATATACAGATGAACTATAGCTATATAAAATTATTTTCTTATGCTTGAGGGATGCATAAGCATGCAACATAAAAGAGCTACATGTCTCTTACCAGATCACACACACACACATGTAGTGAGGCAAAGCACACAAGTATTAACACACAAATGAGTAAGATAAGATACATGTTATTCTTTGTTTTGCTTTAAGCTTTTATATGTGTTTATGACTATGCTCACATAAAGAAAAACTATTTTAAAGTAACTATTTTACATATCGTTTATTTTAACTATTTTAAACATCATTTACAAGATGGTGGGAACAACTAATCAATGGCAATGGAGAAAAACCACATAATTATAGTGAAAAATATCTGCAAAGGTGTTCTATAACAACACCTCTTTCAATTTAAGTCACCATGAACAAACCAATTTGTTAAGCATATTATACTGTAGCGAACATAGATCAGTTCTGCCTCATGCTAACTAGTACTCTTTTATAAAGGTAGACATTTGTATGCATGAGAATTTTTTTCAGGTAGGTAGGACTATCTAAATTTTCAATCTCCCTCTTTAAATCTCTCCTGTCATCAGCCTAATCTTCAAATTTCCTATTGTTTTACCTCCTTTTCCATTTTACTCCTTCAGTCAGTTTCATGCAAGGAAATATTGGTCTTTTGTGCACATATAGTATTCTAGTTTGGGATGTCCTCTGTGAGTATCTCAAGGGCACTACCCTTTCCATGGTCTTTCTCCTTATGTTCATTAATGTATCTGATCAAATTCAACAAAAATACACAAAAAGGTGAAGTTGTCTATTTGCTTTGTTTATCAAAGATATAGTATCAAAAATGTAATTTTGAATTGATAGACTCAGTAACTTTTTTTTTGCAAAAAAACAGAGCATGATTCAGAAGATAGCAGGTTGCCCTAAACTGTGACATTTAGGAAGTAGATTTGGTCTTGAAAACATTAATGCCCATATTAGAAGAATCATAATCATACATGGTTCAAAACCAAGCAATATTTCCTTTGATTGTGCATAGTATTGATTATGAATTAATAATATGCTCCAGAATATTGTTTGCTCTAACATAAAGATTGGAGAAGGAAAGTATGAAAATGGCGGTCAGCACTCCCCAAATTTAGAAAAATGAGAAATTCTAAAAACATCCAGGAAGCATAAGCTAGAAGATATTTGGAGATAGTCTAATCCTGATGACAAAACCAAACAATCAACAACCAAAAAGAAAATTATATACAATCTCTGATGAGCATACATGGAACAATTATTAATAAAATACCTGCAAATCAAATTAAATAACACAAACAGATTTTCTATTATGTTCAAGTCAGCTTCATTCCAGAGAGAAGGAAAATTTTAATATGTATAAATTTTAAAATGTATCCCAGCACTCGGGAGGCAGAGGCAGGCGGATCTCTGAGTTCGAGGCCAGCCTGGTCTACAAGAGCTAGTTCCAGTACAGGCTCTAGAAACTACAGGGAAACCCTGTCTCGAAAAACCAAAAAAAAAAAAATGTAGTCCACCACATATGTGGACTGAAGGATAGAAAAATGATCACACCATTTGATTCAATAAAAGACCTTTGACAAAATACAGCATCCATCCATGATAAAAGTCTTGGAGAGAATAGAGATACAAAGGATATATTTTAACATAATAAAGGCAATATACAGAAATCCCATAGTCAAAATTCTAAAAAGAGAAGAAACTGAAAATGTTTATGCTAAAATCAGGACTTAGACAAATTCTTCTTGTTTCTTTTTATCACAGTTTTTATAATGTTAGCTAGAGCAATAAAACAAGTGAAGGAGATAAAGCAGATACAAATGAGAAAGGAAGAAGTCAAAATATATTTATTTCCACTTGATACGATTTTATACATAAAAACCTAGAGTATACAAAAACCCCTAGAGCTGATAAATATTCAGAAAAGTATCAGGATATAAAATTAAAACACAAGTCAGTATCCTTCTCATATACAAATGACAAACAGAAAGAAATCAAGAAGACAATTCCATTCTCAATAATCTAATAAAATAACAAAGCAAAACTAAAATTCTTGAAAAAGATTTGATCAAAGAAACAAACGATTTGTGCAATGAAAACTTTAAAACACTGAAAAATGTGATTAATGATACCAGCATATGGAAAGACTTCACATGCCCATGGATTACCAGGATTAATGTGAAAATTGCCAAGAAAAATTTTCAAAGCAATTAAAAATATTTTTTGAATTTCATATTTAAATACAAATGACTGATGATATCCAGAACAAAACTAAATATTAACATCCTTAAAAACATCAATCAACATGTTGGGGTTATCAGCATAACAGATCTCAAGTTATGTTGCAGTGCAATTATAAATGCAAAATTTGTATTGGCATAAAATAGTCACTTATCCAAGGGATAGAACTGATGTCGTCATATAAATCCACATTCCTACAGTCACCTAATTTTTGACAAGGGAGCCAGTTATACACAATGGATAAGTTACAGCATCTTTAATAAATAGCTCACTTCAAAATGAAACATATCAGGGGCCTCTCAGTACGACTCTCAGTGGTCCCTCAGGGTTCAGACAGGATGCTTAAAGCAAGCAAAACTAGCTAAAGGGGTCTGAGCAGGAATGAATCAGCCCACACACGTCTTCTTTTTAAGTCTTTATTCTTCAAAAACGTGCTGTCTTGATCCCACAAGATTTTAAGTTTATATACCCACACAAGACACAATTAACATTTCTCTGACAATAGCAGGGATACTAGGCATGCATTTTTCAGGGCCAGGAAGACAGATATGGCTGACAAGGTGGGTGCCTGTTTTCTTTATGTCTCAGAGCGGGTATGGTTGTGAAATGCCTGGGCATATCTGAAAAGGGTAAAGAGAGGAAGGGGCTATGATTTATAAGAGGAGGGAGAGAGAGTTTGTGTGCTACTACATTTGTGTAGTTAGTTAAGCTAGAAGTTTGTAATTGATAAATGTAGAAAAATGGGAGAGGGGGCTGGAAAGATGGCTCAGAGGTTAAGAGCACTGACTGCTCTTCCAGAGGTCCTGAGTTCAATTCCCAGCAATCACATGGTGGCTCACAGCCATCTATAATGAGATATGGTGCCCTCTTCTGGCTTGCAAGCATACAGGGAAGGAATGTTGTATACATAATAAATAAATAAATCTTAAAAAAAAGAAATATGGGAGAGAACACAGTAACGTTGTGCACTGTCTGAGCATTTTTTTCACTTCCTTCCACGGCAGCTGGGAACACAGAATTGTGTTAACCATGGCAACCAGCATAAGTCACTGAACAAAAATGGATGGTGTTTGATCTGCTTTTAGCATTTTGCCAAATGATAGCAAAAGGGAATCTCTTAGCACTAGATCAAAGTGAAAATCTGCAGCAATGTAAAATCTGGAGGTTGCTGCTTCCAGTCTCTGGCTAAGCGGCTGGGCACTGATACCTGCTGATGCCCAGGTGAGAAGGAATTCCTTTCTCTGGGATTAGTTTAAGTGATCCAAGGCTTTTTTCTTGTATCTCTAGGGATAAAGGCACAGTTAATTTCCTAGACTAAGATCTTGTATCAAATGAAACCGAGGTGAAGGTAAGTACGGAATATTAATAGCTTGTTAGAGTAGAGCAGGAGCCAGTGGTTTGTGATCTCCTAAGATAATGGTTAGAGAAATCATGGTGTCTGGTCCTCTTTTCTCAGTGCCTGTCTTTTTGAGGCTCTGAATGTGGTCTATTTGCAAGGCTCCTTTCCTTGTCGATGTCCTGCCATAAAAGATAACCATGGGGGGGGGGAGTTATCTTTATGTAGATTTGACTATGAGAACAAAGGTTTCTTAGACTTAATGATTACTTTCACACCAGGACCTCATAGTGTGGTAAAGGTCATCCAGTACAGAAGGGAGTTATGCCCAATAATTAATTAATACACTACTTAGGATTTTTGTAACAAATCCCATTATGGGAGAGGGTAGTACCATGGCTTCACAAGGGTCTTGAATTACTTACTGCAACTCCTAATCCTGGGGACTTTTCTGACTCAATAGAGGCAGTTAAAATTAGTGGGTGATGCTTTCATAATTGTTCTAAGGAAAAGGTAGATAGCACCATCTTGTGGAGAAAGTGAATCATAGCCCCATAGTGGTAGGAAGTCATGGGTACATAGGAGGAAACATCTGGAACATTAACCGTGTCTCACAGTTCTTGGAAGGAGATTAAGGCGATGCATGTTCTCACCTTTAGATCATAAAGCATCTTCTTTCAATACTGTTATTTCAATAAAAATAGTCATCTGGTATTTGAGACTGCCTGTTGAGATTTTGACAGGGTGGCAGGTACTGCACTAAATATGTCTCACGTGGATCTGCTTCATAACTGGCACTGTCCATTTATCAAAATAAAACTTTGCAAGAGCAAACTGTGGGGAGGTTACTCAATAGGACAGATCCTGAATTTTAATCCCCAAAATCTACATAAAGCCAGATACAGTAATGTATGTCTGTAATATTGTTACTCCTAAGGTTGGTGTTAGAAGAATCCCCAGAAGCTTGCTGGACACAGAACCGAGTATACCTATCTGAAAAATCAAAACAAAACATAAGGGGACAGTTAAAGAGTACAAGCAGAGGGTCCCGTAGAGGCAACAGCTAGAAGCTAACCGTTTTTGCCAGTACCTGCCCAGCTGTAAAGCAGAGAGGCAGGAAATGATTGTGAAATGCTTACCTCTGTACACAGTGGCTGCCAGGATGTCTGCTCTTAAGGTAGAAAGTGTTTGCTAAAGGTTAACAGTGGTTGTCAGCTCTCTCTCTCTCTCTCTCTCTCTCTCTCTCTCTCTCTCTCTCTCTCTTTCTCTCTCTCTCCAAAATGTGTTTGGGCTTACAACTTTATATTTCTGTATTTCTGGGCTGGACTGGACCCTTAATTTCTATATTTTATTCCTGGACTCTTCATTATTGAAGAAGGAAGCTCTCTCTTTGCCTGCTTGCTCTAGCTCTGGCTACCAAGTTCATTTCTTTACCAGCATTAGAGCCTACTTCCTTGAAATTTTGGTATATACTGAAGACCAGCTGAGATATCCAGCCTCATGAACTTAACAACTACTAGACTCTTTAAATTTCTATTGTTAGGCAGTCATTTTTGGATTACCTGGACCACAGTTTGTAAGACATTCTAATAAATTCACTTTTTATATACATGGAGAGATTCATTCTACCAGTCCTATTTATGTAGACAACTTTGAATAATGCTGCTGTGGGTTTTTTCACCTGCCCATTGAGGAAGATGTGATGGCATTAGTGCTCATAAACACTTTTTTCCTGTCTTATCATTCTCTAAGTATTCAACTTTCCCTGAAAACTACTCTTTATTATTATCCATTTGACAACAGTTTGTTCTGAATTTCAGGAAGGAAACTCCAAAGGAATGGAGCCATCATGCAGCTTTCTGGTGGGATAAAGACTTATTTTCTGTTTTTAATCTGTGATCTAGTTCTTGGTTTTCTTTCCTGATTATCTGAACTCCCTATGACAACCAGGTAAAAATTACGTTCAGTTCACCTGAACTCAGTATGGTGTCACATAACAAATATCTCCTTTTGTGTCTTTAAATCTCCCTTTCGCTGTTAATATTCTGGGCATCCTTCCACCTGTGGGACAGGGACATAGTAAGCTGTAGTGGCCTGTATAAGCTAGCTAGCTACATGTGTCAAGGAGAGCAGGAAGATAGCAGGGTCTGCTACTGGAGCCAGGGGCACGTGCTATGGAAACATATCTCTGCTTATCTAGAAAAGGTATTTGGGATGAAAGGCAGGGTCAGGAACCATTGAGCTGTGTCTTACTTTTCATTTTTTAAATTTTTATTTAATAACTAATTTTATTTAATAACTAATAAATAATCAATTAATTTTTTGTTTTTCAAGACAGGATTTCTCTGTAGCTTTGGAGCCTTTCCTGGAACTAGCTCTTACAAATTTCTTTTTCTTTCTTTCTTCCTTCCTTCCTTCCTTCCTTTCTTTCTTTCCTTCCTTCCTTCTTTCTTTCTTTCATTTTCTTTAATTTTTAATTTATTTTTAGTTTTTCGAGGCTGGGTTTCTCTGCACCTTTGTAGACTGTTCTGGAATTAGCTCTTGTAGATCTATCTATCTATCTATCTATCTATCTATCTATCTATCTATCTATCTATCTATCATCTATCTATCATCTATCTATCTATCATCTATCATCGCTATCTATCATCTATCTATCTATCATCTATCTATCTATCTATCTATCTATCTATCTATCTATCTATCTATCTATCTATCTATCTAATCTATCTATCATCTCTCTCTATCATCTATCTATCTATCATCTATCTATCTATCTATCTAATCTATCATCTCTCTCTCTATCATCTATCTATCTATCTATCTATCTATCTATCTATCTATCTATCTATCTATCTATCTATGTATTGTCTTTCGAGATAGGGTTTCTCTGTAGCTTTGGAGCCTTTCCTGTAACTAGCTTTTGTAGACCAGGCTGGTCTAGAAATCAAAGAGATTCGCCTACTTCCCTCTGCTTCCCAAGTGTTGGGATTAAGGGCATGCGCTGCCACCATCACCACCCGACTGAGCTGTGTCTTTAAGCACAGTATAACTCTATGGGAGGTGCTTTTGTCACTCAGGCCTCACTGGCCAATCAGGCCCTCCGGGCGACCTGCCAGTCAGGAGTTGTGCATGATTCTTCCTGTGACGGCTACTTTCAAGCTTTACTTTGAAGAGAAGATGGCGTCAGTGGTTTCGTGTGCTCTGATGTGAGTGCAGGGACCTGAGCAGGGAGCATGGGCAAGCTGAAAAACCACGACGTGGTGAGTTTGGGGCTATTCTCAGACCGGGAGAAGCGGCTAGTTGAGCCATGGGAGACAGTGTGGTGCGTCCACCTCTGGCCGGGTGGGAGCCGGTGACCAGATGCAGAGTTCATCATGTTTCTGCCTGGTCCTGCTGGTCCTGCATGCCCCAGCAGGCTCTGCGTGATCCTGCGTGATTCTGCATGTTCTTTGAAATTCCCGAGCTGGCTGGCAGCCTCTGAGTAACTTCACTATCCTTACTGCGCCTGTTCAGAGATTTGGGAACGGGACTTCACTGTGAAATGAGGGCTCTCTTCGTGCTTGTATTGTCGCAATGGAACACAGATTTGCCAACGTCAGAGAGCCCTGGTCCCTCTAGTATCTTCCAGAAGTTCTGCGCTTTGAACATTTAATATTTAGGTTTAGGATCCATCTGGAGTTAATTCTGTGGAGCTTGTAAACAGTATTTCCTGTGTAGAGTAGCGCTCCACTGCTAAACTGTGGAAGAGTAGACCTGATGGGTAATAGAGTTTCCAGTTCTTGGGAAACATTAAGTCACACAGTGGAATTTAGGTAAGGGAGAGCTGCATCCCAAACACCCCAAAGGCAATGACATTCTAACCTTGCCTGTTAGAGATTAGTATAATAAGATGTAAAAGTTTGTTCCCCAGGATTAACCAGCTACATTCCCATCACAAAGGAGACAAGCCTGATTTACAACCAGCACAAATGCCCATCCCTCCATTAAAAAACTAGCTTCTAAATGCTGCTCAAGGGGCCATTACAGGGTCACAACCAACATTAAGTGCTATTGTGCCATGTGGGTATATTAATTCTAAAATTAATTTCCAGTCTTTACGAAAAGTGATTTTAAGTCAAGGTCTCCTATTTTGACTGCGATGTGCTTGAACCCTGTCTGTAGCCTCACAAGGCATTGTCCTTGTTCTCCTCTTGACTAAACACTCTAAACCTTGGATTACATGTTTGCTGCACCACACAGTTCTAAAATTACCACACAGTTCTAAAATTGTGTTTGCATCACATATTTGAAAACTGGTAATCTGGTTTCTAGAAGTTCTGACTATTGCAGCCTACTTTCAAGTTTGTCTTTTATAAGTTTTAAATAGTTTAAAAGCTGGTAGAACTCTGGTGATGTTCATTGTCTTTTAGCAATACATTATTAAAATGATTCTAACTTTCTGCTATCACCAGCTGCAATGGTGTGATTCATTGATGTTTAGTTCCAGGGGACAAAGAGAGTTTCTGAGCTGCAGAGGTTTCTTAGGTGTGTATGGTGTTGGTCAGGTAGATCAAGCAGAATCTATACCTTGTGCTATAATCCATGTGACAGGAAGCAGAAATTATTCTATATTGTTTTTGGACTGTGCACCAGTGGGGCTGGGTTTACCTGAAAACACAAAGAAGTCTAAGGGGCTGCAGAACCATAGCAGTAGATCATCTCTTTTTGCAGAGAGGTATCTAGAGCATGGGGTCTCTCTGGAAGAAATACCAGTAGCTGGAGGGTCAGAAACAACAGTTTCAGGGTCACTTTGAAGTGATTTTGTGAAAATGTGAAGTCTTTGTTTATTTAATTTCTATACACATAGTATCATAGGTAGCTGGGTATCATTGGTCAAGATCACATGTTTCCTGACTAAGTCTCCTTTGGTCTTTTGATTAATAGCTGACTATGTTTTCCTGCTTTTATTCTTGGCTTTCTCTCTCTATCCTCTTTGTTCTTTCCCAAGTATCATACACATTCTTGTTGATCAGCCTTGTGGTAATTTTTTTCCCCGAGACAGGGTTTCTCTGTAGCTTTGAAGCCTGTCCTGGAACTTGCTCTGTAGACCAGGCTGGCTTCATATTTACAGAGACCCTCCTGTCTCTGCCTCCTGAGTGTTGGGACTAAAGGTGTGTACCACCACCACCCAGAAAGGAATCATATTATGTCAGTCTGTGTTCTATTTTTTCATAATCCCATTGATTACTCTGAGTGCTTCCAATATGAATGTAGCTTTGTAATCAGCTTTCCTGTTATAAATTGTTAGGAACTGTCATTGTACTATATTCATTTATGGTGCAAATTTACCATACACATCATCTTAATTTTGATGCATCATGTTTCCAAGGATCATTTATTTACTTTTTTATTTATTGAGGTTTTGTTGCTCTTGTTAATCTGTGAGAGACTTTTGGTTTATTGGATAAAAGGTATTATAGATGTTGGCAGGTGGCTCACCACATACTCATTTTTGGAGGTGACCTGAGTTCAGATACATACACTTATGTTGTGAGGCTCATAACTCTACTTTTCAGATCCAGGGCATCTGAACCCTTCTTTTTTGTATGTTACTTGTATACATATGAAAGACATTCTCACTCATGCACAAACATATGCAAAAAAATAGCAATAAGCTTGTTTTCAAAAGTGCTTGTGGTTTATAATTAGAGTAAAACAATTGCTTTAGGTGTCCACTGATTCTTTAAAAATATGTTATTTTACATTTTGTTTTAAAATGTTTTCATTTCCTGACTCTGATTGCAGACTTTCAGGCAATCATCAATCAAGGGGAGCAAAATGGTGTTAACAGACATACTTTTCTTTACTATAAGATAATGAGATTTTTTTTTTTCGTAGTCAAAACTATTTTCTATGAAGGTAAGACATGAGAAGGTTTCAAGTGAATCTCTCCAGTTTCAGTGGAACAGCCCTCCTCACCTGAGCCATTTTCTATTATTGGGAAAGGGTAAAGAACTGAAGTGTATAGGATGAGTGCTGGTCAGTGATTTCTTAGAGTTTGATTTTGGTTAGAATCTTGTAGTTTTTATTTAAAGGAACATAATATGTCTTTGTTTGTCAGTGCTACCCATCTATGTTGTTGATTTTATTCATTGTTATCTAAATATATTGTATATGCTTGTTGCTGTGGTCTCTATTCGTTTACCTAGATTTTCCATTTCCAGCCGGACCTCGGTTTGTGTTTTCTTCCTTGCCTCCATTTCAGTTTTCAGGTCTTGAACTGTTTCCATTATCTGTTTGATTGTTTTTCCTTGGTTTCCTAGGATATCATTTATGGATTTACTCAATTCTTCAAACTTTTTGTTATTCTTCTCATCCATTTCTTTTTTTTTTTTTTTTTTAATTTGTCTGAATGGCACATTTGTTTTTTTTTTTTTTTTTTTTTTTTTCTCATGGTTTATTTTTTTTTATATTTAAAAATTTCCATCTCCTTCCCTCCTCCTCCCCCCTCCCTCCCCTCCTTCTCCCCTTTCTCTCCCCTCCTTCTCCCCCTTCCCTCCCCTCCCCTCCACCCATACCTCCCCTCCCTCCCTCTCAAGGCCAAGGAGCCATCAGGGTTCCCCACTCTATGCTAAGACCAAGGTCCTCCCAACTCCCCCCAGGTCCAGGAAGGTGATCGACCAAGCTGAGAAGGCTCCCACAGAGCCCGTCCATGAAGAAGAATCAGAGCCCAGAGCCATTGTCCTTTGCTTCTCAGTCAGCCCCCGCTGTTGGCCACACTCAGAGAGACGGGTTTGGTCGCATGATCCATCAGTCCCATTCCAACTGGAGTTGGTGATCTCCCATTAGTTCTGTCCCACCGTCTCCATGAGTGAACGCACCCCTCTCGTTCCTGACTTTCTCCCTCATGTTCTCGCTCCTTCTGCTCCTCATCGGGACCTTGGGAGCTCAGTCCAGTGCTCCAATGTGGGGCTCAGTCACCTTCCCCATCTGTCGTCAGCTGGAGGTTCCCTCACGGTCCTGACTTTCTTTCTCATGTTCTCTCTCCTTCTGCTCCTCATCAGGACCTTGGGAGCTCAGTCCGGTGCTCCAAGGTGGGGCTCTGTCATTTTCTTCATCTATCGTCAGGTGGAGGTTCTATGGTGATATGCAAGAAATTCATCAGTATGGCTATAGGAACTGGCCTTTTCAGGCTCCCTCTCCTCAGCTGCCCAAGGAACTAACTGGGGGCGTCTCCCTGGAAACCTGGGAACCCCTCTAGGGTCAAGTCTCTTGACAACCCTCAGGTAGCTCCTTAAATTCAGATATATGCTTCACTGCTCTCATATCCACCCTTCCTATATCCCAAGCACCCCATTCCTCCGAGCTCCCCCCGCTCTCCCCTTCACACTTTTCTCTCCCCATCTTCCCTTGGCCCAGTCTTGCCCAACCCTCAAGTTCCCAATTTTGCCTGGCGATCGTGTCTACTTCCAATATCCAGGAGGATTACTATATCTTTTTTGGGAGTTCACCTTCTTATTATCTTCTCAAGGATCCCAAACTTATAGGCTCGATGTCCTATAATCATGGCTAGAAACCGAATATGAGTGAGTACATCCCATGTTCATCTTTATGGGTCTGGGTTACCTCACTCAGAATAGTGTTTTCTATTTCCATCCATTTGCCTGCAAAATTCAAGATGTCATTGTTTTTTACCGCTGAGTAGTATTCTAGCATGTATATATTCCACAGTTTCTTCATCCATTCTTCCACTGAAGGGCATCTAGGCTGTCTCCAGGATCTGGCTATTACAAATAATGCTGCTATGAACATAGATGAGCATATGCTTTTGTTGTATGATTGGGCATCTCTTGGGTAGATTCCCAATAGTGGAATTGCTGGGTCCTGGGGTAGGTTGATCCCGAATTTCCTGAGAAACCGCCACACTGCTTTCCAAAGTGGTTGCACAAGTTTGCATTCCCACCAGCAATGGATGAGTGTGCCCCTTACCCCACAACCTCTCCAGCAAAGGTTATTATTGGTGTTTTGGATTTTAGCCAATCTGACAGGTGTGAGATGATATCTCAAAGTTGTTTTGATTTGCATTTCCCTGATAGCTAGGGAGGTTGAGCATGACCTTAAGTGTCTTTTGGCCATTCGAACTTCTTCTGTTGAGAATTCTCTGTTCAGTTCATCGCCCCATTTTTTAATTGGGTTAATTGGCATTTTACCGTCTAGTCTCTTGAGTTCCTTATATATTTTAGAGATCAGACCTTTGTCAGTTGCAGGGTTGGTGAAGATCTTTTCCCAGTCAGTAGGCTGCCTTTGTGTCTTAGTGACAATGTCCTTTGCTTTACAGAAGCTGCTCAACTTCAGGAGGTCCCATTTATTCAATGTTGCCCTTAAAGTCTGTGCAGCTGGGGTTATGCATAGGAAACGGTTCCCTGTGCCCATTTGTTGTAGAGTACTTCCCACTTTCTCCTCTATCAATCTCAATGTGTTCAAATTAATATTGAGGTCTTTAATCCATTTGGACTTGAGTTTTGTGCATGGTGATAGATATGGATCTACTTTCATTCTTCTACAGGTTGACATCCAGTTATGCCAGCACCATTTGTTGAAGATGCCCTCTTTTTTCCATTGTGTACTTTTGGCTCCTTTATCAAAAATCAGGTGTTCATAGGTTTGTGGTTTAAGATCCGGGTCTTCTATACGATTCCATTGGTCAACTTCTCTGTTCTTATGCCAATACCAAGCCGTTTTCAATACTGTAGCTCTGTAATAGAGTTTGAAGTCAGGGATGGTAATGCCTCCAGAAGTACCTTTATTGTATAAGATTTTTTTGGCTATCCTGGGTTTCTTGTTTTTCCATATAAAGTTGATTATTGTCTTCTCAATCTCTGTGAAGAATTTTAATGGGACCTTGATTGGGATTGCATTGAATCTATAGATTGCTTTTGGTAGAATTGCCATTTT
This sequence comes from Arvicola amphibius, assembly GCF_903992535.2. NCBI lineage: Eukaryota > Metazoa > Chordata > Mammalia > Rodentia > Cricetidae > Arvicola > Arvicola amphibius. Next base: position 105,329 of record NC_052047.1, on the reverse strand, counting down.
TACTATGTTGATCCTCCCAATCCACGAGCAGGGGAGATCCTTCCATTTTCTGGTATCCTCTTCAATTTCTTTCTTCAAAGACTTAAAGTTCTTGTCATATAAATCCTTCACTTCCTTGGTTAGCGATACTCCCAGATATCTTATGCTATTTGTGGCTATTGTGAAAGGTGATACTTCTCTGATTTCCCTCTCTGCTTCCTTATCCTTTGTGTATAGGAGGGCGACTGATTTTTTGGAGTTGATCTTGTATCCTGCCACGTTACTGAAGGAGTTTATCAGCTGTAGGAGTTCTTTGGTGGAGTTTTTGGGGTCGCTTATGTATACTATCATATCATCTGCAAATAATGAAAGTTTAACTTCTTCCTTTCCAAATTGGATCCCCTTGATTCCCTTATGTTGTCTTATTGCTATTGCTAGAACTTCAAGCACTATATTGAAGAGATAAGGAGAGAGTGGACAGCCTTGTCGTGTTCCTGAATTTAGTGGGATAGCCTTGAGTTTCTCTCCGTTTAATTTGATGTTAGCTGTCGGTTTGCTGTAAATAGCTTTTATTATATTTAGGAATGACCCTTGTATCCCTAATCTCTCCAAGACCTTTATCATAAAAGGGTGCTGAATTTTGTCAAATGCTTTTTCAGCATCTAATGAGATGACCATATGGTTTTTTTCCTTCAGTTTGTTTATATGATGGATTACATTAATAGATTTTCGTATGTTGAACCAGCCCTGCATCTCTGGGATGAAGCCTACTTGATCGTAATGGATAATTTTTCTAATGTGTTCTTGGATTCGGTTTGCCAGTATTTTATTGAGAATTTTTGCGTCCATGTTCATGAGTGAGATTGGCCTGTAATTCTCTTTCTTGGTTGAGTCTTTGTGTGGTTTAGGTATCAGGGTAACTGTAGCTTCATAGAAGGAATTTGGCAGTGACTCTTGTGTTTCTATATTATGAAATACCTTAAGGAGTATAGGTATTAGGTCTTCTTGGAAGTTCTGGTAGAATTCCGCATTGAAACCATCTGGTCCTGGGCTCTTTTTGGTAGGGAGGTTTCTGATAACAGTTTCTAATTCTTCGCGACTAACAGGACGATTTAGAGCATTTACCTGGTCCTGGTTTAACTTTGGTATATGGTATTTATCTAAAAAACTGTCCATTTCTTTTACATTTTCCAATTTTGTGGCATACAGGCTTTTGTAGTAAGATCTAATGATTTTCTGAATTTCCTCTGTGTCTGTGGTTATGTCCCCCTTTTCATTTCTGATCTTGTTAATTTGCGTGTTCTCCCTCTGCCGTTTGATTAGATTGGCTAAGGGTTTGTCAATCTTGTTGATTTTCTCCAAGAACCAGCTTCTTGTTTCATTGATTCTTTGGATTGTTTTCTGTGTTTCTATTTTGTTGATTTCTGCCCTCAGTTTGATTATTTCCAGTCTTCTACTTCTCCTAGGTGAGTCTGCTTCTTTTTTTTCCAGAGCTTTCAGGTGTGCTGTTAAGTCACCAATGAGTGCTTTCTCCGTTTTCTTTAAGTGGGCACTTAGTGCTATGAACTTTCCTCTTAGCACTGCTTTCATTGTGTCCCATAGGTTTGAGTATGTTGTGTCTTTGTTTTCATTAAATTCAAGAAAGACTTTAATTTCTTTCTTTATTTCTTCCTTGACCCAGGTGTGGGTCAGTAGTTGACTGTTCAGTTTCCATGAGTTTGTGGGCCTTCTGGGGGTAGCATTGTTGTTGAATTCTAATTTTAATCCATGGTGATCCGATAAGACACAGGTGGTTACTAATATTTTTTTGTAACTGTGGAAGTTTGCTTTGTTACCAAGTATATGGTCAATTTTCGAAAAGGTTCCATGAGCCGCAGAGAAGAAGGTATATTCTTTCCTATTTGGGTGGAATGTTCTATAGATGTCTGTTAAGTCCATTTGGTTCATTACCTCCATTAAGTCTTTCAATTCTCTGTTAGGTTTCTGTCTGATTGACCTGTCCATTGGTGAGAGAGGAGTGTTGAAGTCTCCAACTATTAGTGTGTGTGGTTTGATGGCTGCCTTGAGTTCTAGAAGTGTTTCTTTTACATAAGTGGGAGCTTTTATATTAGGGGCATAGATATTCAGGATTGAGACTTCATTCTGAAGGATTTTTCCTGTTATGAGTATAAAGTGTCCCTTTCCATCTCTTCTGATTGATTTTAGTTTGAAGTCAACTTTGTTGGAAATTAGTATGGCCACACCCGCTTGTTTCTTAGGGCCATTTGCTTGATAAACCTTTTCCCAACCCTTTACTCTGAGTAGGTGCCTGTCTTTGTGGTTGAGGTGTGTTTCTTGTAAACAGCAAAATGTTGGATTCTGTTTTCGTATCCAGTCTCTTAGCCTGTGCCTTTTTATAGGTGAATTGAGTCCATTGATATTAAGTGATATTAATGACCAGTGGTTGTTAACTTCAGTCATTTTTAGTAGTAGAGTTTGTGTGTTTCCCTTCTTCTAGTTGTGCTGGTGAAGGGTCGCTAGATGCCTGAGTTATTGTCGGCGTTGTTGGACTCCTTGGTTTGTGATTTTCCTTCTATTACTTTCTGCAAGGCTGGATTTGTGGCTGCGTATTGTTTAAATCTGTTTTTGTCCTGGAATATCTTGTTTTCTCCATCAATGGTGAATGCAAGCTTTGCTGGGTATAATAGTCTAGGCTTGCATCCATGTTCCCTAAGTGTCTGTAGCACATCTATCCAAGCTCTTCTGGCTTTCATGGTTTCCATTGAGAAATCAGGTGTAATTCTGATAGGTTTCCCTTTATATGTTACTTGACCTTTTTCCTTTGCAGCTCTTAATATCTGTTCTTTATTCTGTATGTTTTGTGTTTTGATTATTATATGGCGTGGGGATGCTTTCTTTTGATCCAGTCTATTTGGTGTTCTGTAGGCTTCTTGTACCTTCATAGGAACATCCTTCTTTAGGTTGGGGAAGTTTTCTTCTATAATTTTGTTGAATATGTTTTCTGGGCCTTTGAGTTGTAATTCTTCTCCTTCTTCTACCCCAATTATTCTTAGGTTTGGTCTTTTCATGGTGTCCCAGATTTCCTGAATGTTTTGTGTTAAGAATTTGTTGGATTTGTTTAGTTCTTTAATCTGTGAGTTTATTTCTTCTATAGTATCTTCAGAGTCCGAGATTCTTTCTTCCATCTCTTGTATTCGGTTGGAAATACTTGTCTCTGAAGTTTCTGTTCGTTTACTCAGAGTTTCCATTTCCAGTCGTCCCTCAGATTGTGTTTTCTTCAATACCTCCATTTCATTTATCAGGTCTTGTACTGTTTCCCTTACCTGTTTGATTGCTTTTTCTTGTTTTTCTTGTTTTTCTTGGGTATCTTTGAGAGATTTATTTATTTCGTCTACCTTTTTGTTTGTCATCTCCATTTCTTTATGGCAGTTTTTTACCTCCTGTTTAAGGTCCTCTATTATTTTTATAAAGTACTGTTTAATGTCGGTTTCTTCTATATCTTCTGGGGTAGGGTGTTCAATTCTTGTTGTTTCGGGATGTCTGGCTTGTGGTGATATCATGTTGCCTTTCATGTTGTTGGAGGAGCTCCTGCATTGGCGCCTGCCCATCTCTTCCTTCAAAAGGAGCGCGGAGGTGTTTGGTGTCCCCAAAGAATGATGGATCCTCCCCAAAGAATGATGGATCCTCCTGCAGACTGTCAGGTCCCCTTGCAGGCCAAGCAGCTCTCAGACAAAGGCCTACCTTGCTCCGGGCAGTCAAATGCAGGAGGGGACCTCCCACCGGCCTGGGTGCACTCAATTCCAGGTCCCCAGAGCCCAAACAGGCTGAGCTGTGGGATTTTGTGGCCCCAAAGACGGGAGGATGAGGCAGGGGGAGGGGGGAAGGATTCTGGGTGCAAGCTGGGAAGGGACAGGGAGAGAGAGGCAGTATCCGGGGAGAATAACCCCTGCAGGAAGAGCAGGAAGTGTGCTGGTGGCAGGGGGAGTTGTGGAGAGTCGGTGGTCCCTCACCGGGCAGCTGCCGCGGTTCGGGCACTCACTCCTCACTCACCCCAAAGAATGATGGATCCTTCTGCAGACTGTGAGGTCCCCTTGCAGGCCAAGCAGCTCTCAGACAAAGGCCTACCTTGCTCCGGGCAGTCAAATGAAGGAGGGGACCTCCCACCGGCCTGGGAGCACTCAATTCCAGGTCCCCAGAGCCCAAACAGGCTGAGCTGTGGGATTTTGTGGCCCCAAAGACGGGAGGATGAGGAAGGGGGAGGGGGGGAGGATTCTGGGTGCAAGCTGGGAAGGGACAGGGAGAGAGAGGCGGTATCCGGGGAGAATAACCCCTGCAGGAAGAGCAGGAAGTGTGCTGGTGGCAGGGGGAGTTGTGGAGAGTCGCTGGTCCCTCACCGGGCAGCTGCCGAGGTTCGGGCACTCACTCCTCACTCACCCCAAAGAACGATGGATCCTCCTGCAGACTTTCAGGTCCCCTTGCAGGCCAAGCAGCTCTCAGACAAAGGCCTACCTTGCTCCGGGCAGTCAAATGAAGGAGGGGACCTCCCACCGGCCTGGGTGCACTCAATTCCAGGTCCCCAGAGCCCAAACAGGCTGAGCTGTGGGATTTTGTGGCCCCAAAGACGGGAGGATGAGGAAGGGGGAGGGGGGGAGGATTCTGGGTGCAAGCTGGGAAGGGACAGGGAGAGAGAGGCAGTATCCGGGGAGAATAACCCCTGCAGGAAGAGCAGGAAGTGTGCTGGTGGCAGGGGGGGTTGTGGAGAGTCGGTGGTCCCTCTCCGGGCAGCTGCCGCGGTTCGGGCACTCACTCCTCACTCACCCCAAAGAACGATGGATCCTCCTGCAGATTTTCAGGTCCCCTTGCAGGCCAAGCAGCTCTCGGACAAAGGCCTACCTTGCTCCGGGCAGTCAAATGAAGGAGGGGACCTCCCACCGGCCTGGGTGCACTCAATTCCAGGTCCCCAGAGCCCAAACAGGCTGAGCTGTGGGATTTTGTGGCCCCAAAGACGGGAGGATGAGGCAGGGGGAGGGGGGGAGGATTCTGGGTGCAAGCTGGGAAGGGACAGGAAGAGAGAGGCAGTATCCGGGGAGAATAACCCCTGCAGGAAGAGCAGGAAGTGTGCTGGTGGCAGGGGGAGTTGTGGAGAGTCGGTGGTCCCTCACCGGGCAGCTGCCGCGGTTCGGGCACTCACTCCTCACTCACCCCAAAGAACGATGGATCCTCCTGCAGACTTTCAGGTCCCCTTGCAGGCCAAGCAGCTCTCAGACAAAGGCCTACCTTGCTCCGGGCAGTCAAATGAAGGAGGGGACCTCCCACCGGCCTGGGTGCACTCAATTCCAGGTCCCCAGAGCCCAAACAGGCTGAGCTGTGGGATTTTGTGGCCCCAAAGACGGGAGGATGAGGCAGGGGGAGGGGGGGAGGATTCTGGGTGCAAGCTGGGAAGGGACAGGAAGAGAGAGGCAGTATCCGGGGAGAATAACCCCTGCAGGAAGAGCAGGAAGTGTGCTGGTGGCAGGGGGAGTTGTGGAGAGTCGGTGGTCCCTCACCGGGCAGCTGCCGCGGTTCGGGCACTCACTCCTCACTCACCCCAAAGAACGATGGATCCTCCTGCAGATTTTCAGGTCCCCTTGCAGGCCAAGCAGCTCTCGGACAAAGGCCTACCTTGCTCCGGGCAGTCAAATGAAGGAGGGGACCTCCCACCGGCCTGGGTGCACTCAATTCCAGGTCCCCAGAGCCCAAACAGGCTGAGCTGTGGGATTTTGTGGCCCCAAAGACGGGAGGATGAGGCAGGGGGAGGGGGGGAGGATTCTGGGTGCAAGCTGGGAAGGGACAGGAAGAGAGAGGCAGTATCCGGGGAGAATAACCCCTGCAGGAAGAGCAGGAAGTGTGCTGGTGGCAGGGGGAGTTGTGGAGAGTCGGTGGTCCCTCACCGGGCAGCTGCCGCGGTTCGGGCACTCACTCCTCACTCACCCCAAAGAACGATGGATCCTCCTGCAGACTTTCAGGTCCCCTTCTCATCCATTTCTTTAAGGGATTTTTTTCACCTCCTGTTTAAGGGCCTCTATCACTTTCAAAAAGTCAAGATTTTCTACTTCTTGATTGAGGTGTTCAAATCCTCCTGTTGTAAGATTGCTGGGTTCTGGTGATTTCATGTTGTTTTTCAGATTGTTGGAAGAATTCTTGCATTGGCGCCTGCCCATCTCTTCTTCCGAATGCTCCTCTATGGATCTTCTTTGGTGTCCTTGCTTGCCAAGGAGCTTGCAGACAAAGGGCCTACCTTGGTGCAGCAGGCTATTGAAACAAAGAAACTCCCACCTGCCGGTTGCACTCCCTACCCAGTCCCAGCGCCCCTATCAGGCTGAGCTGGAGATGTTATGAACCCGAAGAGGAGAGGAAGAAGGGAGGGTTTTTCTGGATGAAAGCTGGGTGGGGTAGGAAGAGAGAGGCAGTAGCCAGGGAGAGTAGTCCCAGCCAGAATACCAGAAAGTGTAGGGTGTTGAGGAGAGGCTGTGCTCCGTCTCCTGGGCTGCTGCTGTGGGGTCCTGTCTTACCTTCTTTAGGGAACTTTAACAGTCATTTTTTATAGGTCCTGCATGTCCAGTTTATACAGCATACCATCAAGCAATCCAGGCAAGAGCAGTTTCTTGCCCAAACAGCTATCTTTGTCACATTTAAGGCAAATTCCATAATAAGCTTTTTCAATGTCCATCAACCTCTCTGAAATAATTGGTGCTACCAGAAGGAAACATGTCTCACTGTCATGAAAAGGTCTAAGTTTTTAAGACATTTAATGCCATATTCTGTTTGTCTTTCAAATATTTAAAGAATACCTATCCATATGAAATATATCTCTGTACATTTAGAAAACCTAACTAACATGACTATAGGTTTAACTGTTATAAATGACTATTAATTTATATTTCTTAACTATACATTGAATCTTTAAATGAACAGAACAAATAAAATACCTTAAACAAGAGCAGATATTCAGTTAACAAAATTGATCTTAAATTTGTCTCAATGGACTAAGATAAATACAAATGCAAAGTTGATGGAGGAGTGTCTATGTGTTACTTTTATTGATTAATAAAAAACTGCCTTGGCCCTTTAAGAGGACAGAAAATTAGGTAGGTGTAGTAGACAGAACAGAATTGTGGGAGAAAGGAAGCAGAGTTGGGGAGACGCTTCAGGCAGTCGCCATAGTTAGTCTCCATGCGTCTCCTCTCCGAGATGGACGCAGGTTAAGATCTCTCCTGGTAAGCGACCACCTCATGGTGCTACACGGATTACTACATATGGGTTAATTAGCCAATAAGAGGCTGAAACTAATGGGCCAGGCAGTATTTAAAAGAATACAGTTTCTGTGTAATTATTTTGGGTAAAGCTAGCCGGGTGGCGGGACCCAGCCCGCTGTTCCTTCTACACAAACTATTATCTATATCATATCCCCTTTAAATGTAAACAAACATTTATAAACAATATTTGTAAATTTTGGAGTAGTTCTTTCCAAACTGCTTTCTGCTTTTTATTGGGTGAAGTATTTTGTAGGGTTAGAGCTATCAGGGGATCTTGGTCCATCAAACCACCTTATTCTAGAAGGAATCTACAGGTTCTCATCCTCTGTGAAAACAAAAGCTGAACCTCTTTTCCAAAGCAACATACCCTTAGACCAAAATTTTGAAGTCAAGATACCTTTAAAATATATATATATATATATATATATATGTTGGTTTAGCTTAGCAGCCAATACGATGAAATGTCTCTCTGTACTTAGTTCATTCACAGTAAAAAAAAAAAAAAAAAAAAAAAAAAAAACTCAAAGAAAACACAATAATCCACATCTCTGTGTGTTTCCCATCTTTACATGGCTTATTTTTCTTTACTCTTTTAATCTATGACTGTCTTCTCTCTCCTAAGCTTACATACATTTATACAGTGTGACCCATTTACAGGTCTTTTTATCTGAATCTGCTTTTTTTTTACATATTTGTAATTATTTTCTGACCAGAAGCACTTTTTAAAAAATGCTAAACAGGCATGGCTAGGACCAACTCCTCAGCCCTGCCTGCTTGCTCTACTTAGTCCAACATGGCAGAGGTATGTTTAATGCCAGCTCTGTGAGCCATTCTCTCTGCCCCAGCTCCAGGGACATGGCATGTCTATGTCTCCATTAAGCAATTTGTAACATGCTGCATACAGATCCCATTTCAGTGCAGTACCTCCCCCAAGAGTCAGAGCAGTTTGTGCCAGCACAGACCAGGAAGCCCTTCCCTAAAGAAGCTGGGTATCATTTGTTTCCTCCCTTATAGGAGCTGCTGAACCCTTGCTTGCTGCCAGCTAACAAAGCCCATCTGGAAAAATATGTGGCTACCAAGAAGTCTTGCTTAACTCTGTTCTTTGGTGTCTAGATTTTTAAAAAACTCTCTTAGGTTTTATGTTGATATAGTTGCTTCTTCATTTTGGTACCATTTTGTTGATGGAGTCTTGTCTCCTGGCTGCCCAGAAATAATTACACAGAAACTATATTGATTACAACACTGCTTGGCCAATAGCTTTGGCTTCTTATTAAGTAATGCTTACATCTTTAATTAACCCATTTCTATTAATCTGTGTATCACCAGTGGTTGTGGCCTATCAGTAAGGGTCCATCTGGCATCTGTCTCCTTTGGCAGCTATGTGGTGTCTCCCTGACTCTCCTTTCTCTTCACCTCTATCTTTGCTTGGAATTCCCACCTTGCTCTATCATGTGCTACCATAAGCCCAAAGCAGTTTTTTTTTGTATTAACCAATGGGAATAAAAAATATTCATCCTGTGAGTTACAATTGTATTGATCCTGGAAATTGCCATTATCTTCTGTTTTTGATAAATAAAAATTCTGATTGTCCTCAATAAAACAGTCATAGACTTGTCTTGCTGTGGTCTTTCCAGCCTAAGTCTGGCTTCATTCTTTGTGGTCCCATCAGGTGATCTTAGCTTGGTACATAGCACAGTTGCTTAGAATACTTCATGAAAAATTTATCTAGAGATCATTTGTGTGATATTTTAGTCCTAATCTTTCTTATTCTCTCCATGTTCTGAGAAAGTGCATAGGCAGAATTACAGAATAAACTGATTTCCTATACAAAATACTGCTTTTATTGGATGGTTTTAATAATAACTCATTCAGGTCTACAGTGAAGAGAACAAGAAGGAAGAGATGACAAGTGTAGCTGCAACTTTCTTTCCTATCTTCCAGCTCCCAAATAACCATTCAGAGTCTTATATTAATTATAAATATTTGGCCAAAGACTCAGACTATTACTGGCTAGCTCTTACATTTAAATTAACACATATTTTGTATACATCTGCTTTGCTACATGATTCATGACTTGTTACCTCACATCTTGTTCCTCCTGTAGCTCTTGGAGTCTCCTTGACTTTACCTTCTTTCTCTCTGAATCTGTTTGGATTTCCCAACTATCTATATGCTACCCTGTCATAGGCCAAAACAGCTTTATTCATCAACCTATAAAAGCATCACATATTCACAGCATACAGATGGACATCCCACATCAGAAAAGTCTGTTTTGTTAAGAAAAACTATACTAGGTAGTTTCAGATGGTAGTCTAGTGGTGAAAAAGGTGCAGAGATTATCAAGGATTTTTATCACCATTAAAGGGAAGAGCCTGGCTGTACATTTGAAGCCTAGGAACATGCTCCAAAGGTAAGACTGCATCTAGCTAAGTCCTTAATTCTTGGAAGGAGTACACAAAGTAATTCCTTGTCCCAGGAACAACATCATACAGAACTTGCAGCAAATATGGTCCAAGCTTGGTAGAGCCCATCAAATCTTGGCAGGATTGCCTATGTCATACTGATTCAGAAAACAAGAAAGATGTAAAATATAAAGGTCATGGAGTCTTCTTTTGTGATCAGGTCATCACTATTTTGCCTGTCTATGTTTGGCATAGTCAGAGCCCTAGTGAAGAGATTGTGAGAGTTCATTACATGAAGTGGTGGATATGAAGCTGGGTCACATTTCAGACCACAGGATGTTGAGAGACCCAAGCTGTGAGACATCTGCCATGAAAAACTGCATAGAAGTGTGGAAGTAGCAAGAGTGAGATACTTGAGAGGTTGCAGGATGCTGTGTTATATTTTGACAATATTTTGATAAAAAAGCATGGTTGGAGTCAGAGAACAGAACTAGCTATTTACTGACAAAAAAATACCATAGAGATTTGGAAGACTGTGGATAGATAGGAGACAAGAAGTAATAAGGTTAGGCTGAGAGAGGATCTTGGCATTTTTTGGATAAAGGAATGGAAGAGGAAGAGTCACTGGTGGCTTCTCCACTGTTTCTCTGATCTTTCAGGTTTTTACCCCTGATATCTGACTCCCAATTTTTATTTATAAGGATTAATTAGTTAATGTTTCATCTGGCCCCCTAAAAGATAGCTTAATAAACAGAAAGGGGTAATTAAAACCCCTAGATATAGATTGCACAGTAGTTTATTAGCTTTAATTTTTTAAATGTTAATGAAAAGGAAATGGCAGCTGTGGAGAAAGTTAAAAGTTATAATCTTTCATTTTTTATTTAGACAAAAGGGGAAATGTTGTGGAACATTAATTGAAGATGTGTTACATCCATTTATGCTGTGGAATATTTGTTTGATGATGCAAGAATGTGTTGCTTTCTTTTATGTTGCATTTTTAACTCTGTGAAGCTGTATTACTTTGCCTGCCTAAAACACTTGATTGGTCTAATAAAGATCTGAATGACCAATAGCTAGGCAGGAGAGGGATAGGTTGGGATTTCAGACAGAGAGAATAAATAAAAGGAGAAAGAGAGAAGGCTTGAGGACCAAGAAGAGAAAGAGGAGAATGTCAGGGACCAGCTACCCAGCTTCACAGTTAGACACAGAGTAAGAAGTAAAGAAAGGTATATAAACTAAAGATAAAAGTCCAAAGGCAAAAAGTAGATAGAATAATTTAAATTAAGAAAAGCTCACTAGACCCAAGCTAAGGCTGGGCATTCATAGGTAAGAATCATTCTCCATGTGATTTTTTTGGGAGCTGGATGTTGGGCTCCCAAAAGAGCCAAAGAGTAAAAAAAAAGCTAACTACAGAATGGATCATCTGTGGGTATATGCCCAAGACTGGTACAACAGCATTCTGTGGTAGATCTATTCCCAGTTTTCTGAGGAACTGCCATTTTGATTTCCATAGTAGCTCTATAAGTTTGTAAAAGTATTTTTTCCCTCATAGATAACCAGAGTGATATAGCTAAAGTGTTGCTAAGTTTGTGCCAGTCTATATTTTAAGATTTTTTTCAGTGACTTGAAATTATTAGGCTTGTTCATATCCCAATATCTGAGTTAGGAGGCTTAGAACCACCTGCTACTCCAGATTCAGGGGATCTGACATCCTCTTTTCTTATATGTCACCTGTATATGTATGAAAGACATTCTTTCTCACACATAAACATATACAAAATGTGGGGATAAACTTGTTTTCAAAAATCCTTGTGACTCATAAAACAATTAGAGCAAAACAAATTGCTTCAGGTGTATAATACAAATCATACACTGTTTCTTTAAAAATTTGTTATCTTGAATTTGGTTTGAAAAAGTTTTTATTTCTTCACTCTGATGCAGACTTACAGGCAATCTTCAGTCATAGGAAAGAAAATGCTGCCTAAGTGATCTTAATCAATATAATTTTCTTTTTATAAGAGAATGAGATCCTTTAGTAATCAAAACTTTCTTATAAAGTTAAAACATCAGAAAGTTTTGTTCAAATTTCTTCAGTTTTGGTGGAACAGCTCTCCTCACCCAATCCATTTTCTATTATCAGCAAAGGAGAGAACTAGAGTGCACAGGATGACTGCTGGCTAGTAATTTTTGGTTATTTAATTTTAGTTAGTATCTTGTCATTCTTGTTTAAGGAACCATGATATATATTTGTAGGCCTGTCTTTGTGTCTTGTTTTGCCTATGATACCATCTATATTGTTGATTTTATTAATTATCATCTAAATTTATTATTGTTTCTCTAGAAAATAATAGATCTTCATCATTCTTTTTCAGAAAATTAACCGTATTATGAGGTCCCTATGGGTTTCTTGGTTTAGGAAATTTCTTTGGAGAGACAATTTTAGTTTTTTTCTTCTTTATCTTAGAGGCTTACTTTTCCTCATTTCTTGACCTATCTGTGTTTTCCACTTCTTCATGTTTGATATGGTTAATATATTTATTTTGTGTTTAAAAAATCTTCTTCTCATATATTATCATTTCCACCTTAATTAACTTCACCTGTCAACATCATGTAGATTAGAGTCATCTGAGAGAACATCAACTGAGGATTTGCCCAGATCAAAATTGCTACTTACTATGTTTGGGGAAAATTGTGTTGATTGACGATTGATGTGGGAAGGCTCTTCTCTTCCACTGATGGTTTCAATACCCTAAGCAAGTGGAATTGAGAAGGATAAGAAAGCTAGCTGAACATGAGTGACTAAGTGAGAGAGAAAGCTAGTAAACATTTTTTCCTCATGTCTCTTGCCTTCAGTTCCTAACTTGAGTTTCTATCCTAAGCTTCCACAATTGTGGGTTGTGATATGGAAATATCAGTCCAACAAACCTGTTTATTACCTCATAATCTTTTATTTAATTTAGTTAACCACAGCAAGAAATTAACAAATTAGGTCAAAATGTGGTACACCAAAGGTGATTTTCTTGCTGGGTAGAATGTGGGAACGTTGTCTCTTGGAGGAATGTGGAAGATATTAGGACTTTAGATGGCAAAAGCCATAGAAAACTGTACACAGAGCTTAATTAACTATTCTTGTAGGACTAGGAATTTGGGGGTGTTGAAAGTAATGCACACAGTGGAGCTGGAGTTTGTAGGATTTCAGTGGGAAATAGACTTCAATGAAAACCTTATCTATGGGTCGTTTGTATAATATTTTGTTCCAAAATCATTCCTATTTTCTCCATTCCCTGAGAAATTGAGCAAGGCAAAATTAAAAAGTAACTGGGTGATTTCTTAGATAAAGTATTGATTCTGCTTGGTGTTCATTACTGAAGATTTATTTAGGTCTACAGTGCAAGAAAATGAGTGGGTATAGAAAGAAATAAAAAGTCAGTTTTGTGGAGAAAAACAACACTAGGAAGATTCAAGTGGCAGTCCTGTGGTGAAAAAGAGGAAGAAAATTTCAAGACATGTAGAACCATTAAATCTAAGGCTCTTCTTATCCCTTGAAACCTAGTAAGGTAACTTAGGGTAAGATCCCATCTATCCAAGTCTTCAATTTATCAAAGGAATAGTCAACTTGATTCCTAATCCGAGGAAGCAACTTCATGCAGAAGCTGGTGGAACTCTGATCCAAGCATGGTAGCATCCATAACAACTTAGAAGCCAAATTGTGTGTGTGGGGTGGCATGTTGTATTTTTTTTCTGGAAAAAAGAAAGAAGCAAAATTTGTAGGTCTTCCTCTTTAGTTCAGTTTAACACTGTTGTGTCCATCTATGTTTGTCAGAGTCAGAAACCCATTGAGGAGACTGTGAGACTTCATTGCATGAAGCTGTGAAGATAAAGACAGAGTTGTATTTTTAGATGATAGGATGTTGAGATACCCAAGCTATGAGATATCTGCCATAGACAACTACATACAGGAAGTAGAAGTAGCAAAGGAGAGAGAGATACATAAAATTTTTCATGGATAACACTATCTAAGCTCTTTGAAAATGAAGCCCCACCTGTCTGAGGCAGAGCTAAAGGGTTTGTTGTTTGCCATACTGAGTTTCACTGTTATCATGAACCAATCTTCCCTCACTGTGTCCACATTTCTCTCTCCCTCTCTTCAAAATTTATTCTTCTTGTAAACAGAGACTGCTTATTCATTTCCCGGACACCCAGACCAGAATAATCACACAGAAATTATATTAACTACAACATTGTTTGGCCTATTAGCTCAGGCTTCTTATTAACTAGCTCTTTCATCTTAACCCATGTCTATTAATCTCTATATTGTCACAAGGCTGTGGTCTACTGATAAGGTTCTGGGGGTGTCTTTCTGCTTTGGCAGCTATATGGCATCTCTTAGACTCTGCCTAATCTCTCTCTATATCTCTTCCAGCTGGGTTATATTCTGCCTTGCATAGGCCAAAGCAGTTTTATTCATTAACCAATAAAAGCAACACTGTACAGAAGGACATCACACATCACATTTTTTATAATATTTCCCAACTTCTGGTTCCCCTCCCTCCATTTCTTGCAGTCCTCTCCACTACTCCCTCCTCCACCAGATCCATTCACTTTTCATTTCCCTTCATAATAGAGCAGATATCCCAGAGATATCAATAAAGCCATACATAGCAAATTGAAATAAAACTAGGCACATATCAAAGGCTGAATGAGTCAACCTAGTAGGAGGCAAAGGGTTCCAAGAGCAGGCAAAAGAGTCAGAGACATCTCCCCACTCCCACTGTTAGGAGTTGCACAAAAACACCAAGCTACACAATGATAACATATATGCAGAGGGCCTGGTGCAAACTCCTGCAGGCTCCATGATTGCCATTTCAGTCTCTGTGAGCTCCTATGAGCGCTACTTAGTTGATTCTGTGGCCTGCGTTCTCCTGTGTCATTTTAGTTAGGAAAGATTTTCACCATGAATTTTTTTGAAAATTTTGTCTGTGCCTTTTGGGTGAGCTTCTTCTCCTCCATTTCCTATTATTCTTAGGATTGTTCTTTTCCTAGTGTTTCAGATTTTCTGGATGTTATGTTTCAGGAAATTTTAGTTTTAACTTTTTTGATTAATATATCCATTTCTTTGATCGTGCTTTTAAAGTCTGAAATTCTCTGTTCAATGTCTTGTATTCTTTTGGTGAAGCATGCCTCTGTAGGTCTTATTTGATTACTTAGACTTTCATTTTTATAATTCCTTCAGTTCACATTTTTTTAATTGCTCCTATTTTTATTTTATGGTCTTGAACAGATTCATTCATTTCTGTCAACTGTTTCTTCATTTACTTTTTGGCTTTCTCTAAGGAATTCATTAATTTTCTCCTATACTTCATTTATCCTTTCTCTGCTTTCTTTATGGGATTCATTTACTTCCTCTTTAAGGACTTCTGTCATCTTTATAAGTTGGCCTTAACTTAATTGTGCTTCAACTGTGTTGGAATATTCAGGGCTTACAGTAGTAGGATATCTGGAATCTGGTAGTGACTTATTGCTCTGTCTGTTGTCGATTGTGTTTTTATGGTGGTGTCAAGGTATCTGGGTTTGAGGTATTTGGGGGTCTAGGTACCTATTTTTCAGTTTGTCTTTGTTGCATGGGTGTTTTGTTCCTTGGTTTCTATTTGCTCTCTAGTTTTTGGTTTTATGTGGCCTATGGTTGAACAGGGGCTCTCATCCCAAATTAGGGCTGGAAATTTTACAGATGGTGTGGCCTTTGCTCCAGCAGGGAGTGTCTGCCCATGTTTGGGCCTGAAAAGGGGGAGGGGGTAGGGAACTTGGGGATAGTGTTGAGGGGGACTGAGAGAATGAGGAAGGTCAGTTGGAAGGTGGCCTACATAGACTTCTTGCAGAAGTGTGGGTTTCCACTCAAGTTGAAGGCTACAACACAGGGAAGAGGAGGGAAGTGGGATTGGGCATAGTGTTGTGGGATTCTTAAAAGAATGGAGAAAGTACACAGACAAGAAACTTATGTGAATTTCTGGTGACTGGCATAGGTTCTGGTCCAGTAGAGAGTCTTTACCTCAGTTTTCCTACCCTTTTTTGGGCTGTTGTGGCCTGCACTTGAGGGAGAGGCTATGCATCTGATATAGGGGTGGGTACATGGTTTGGGGGTAGCAGCTGAAGGGTTGCTGGAGGATTGTGTCTGTGGGAATGTAGGGAGTGTGGAAATTTCATGTGCTTGTGGTCTGCCTATTGGTTCTTCTGACTGGTGAGACATGCACATGAGTCTGTCTAGTTGGGAGCTGTAACACAGTCATATTCCTGTTTTTATGAATGGGAATATGTCCTGTGCCATTATATGTTGTAAATATTTATTTATTTTTTTTGATTTTACAACATGTGACAGTCAAGAGATTGTCTTAAGTGTCAGAAGAGACTTTGGGCATTTGCAATGTTTGGGCTGGTACAGATTATAAGGATCATTGAACTTAGACTAAATGGATTTTTATTTTTATTTGTATTTATTCTTCTCTCATACTATATATCCTAATTGAATTCTCCCCTTCCTCTACTCATTCCAGTCCCCCCCCCCCCACCAAATCCCCATTGTCCCAGCTCCACTGCTTCCTTTTCCCTTTAAAAAAAGAGCAGACCTACCAGGGATATCAACCAAATAAATCATACCAAAGTACAATAAGACCAGGCACAAACTCTTACTTCAAGGCTAGACAGGGCAATGCAATAGAAGGAAAAGGTCCTAAGAACAGACAAAAGAGTCAGAGACACCATGACTCCTACAGTTAGGAGTTTTACAAACACCCCAAATTAAACCATAGCATGTATGCAGAGGACCTGGCACAGATCCATGAAGACTCTGTGATTGCTACATCAGTTTCTTTGAGCCACTATATGCCCTATTTAGTTGATTGTGTGGGCCATGTTCTCCTGATTTCCTCAACCACTGAATGCTACAATCCTCACACCCTCCTTCTTCAAGATTCCTAGAGCTCAAGCTAATGTTTGGGTAGGTATCTCTGCATGGGCTTCCATCAGCCCCTGAAAGAAGCCTCTTTAATAACAAGTAGGCCAAGTACCAAGCTGTGATTATAGCAGGAAATAGTTAAGAATCATTTTATTGATATTTTTTCTTGGTCATCTGTTATTTGGTTCTACCCCTGTTCTCTGAGCCATACAAGTTCTGGTTCCTGGCCATGTAGGCAGTGTCAGTTATGGGCTTCCTCTTACAGCATGGGCTTCAAGTTAGAGCAGTCATTTATTGGCCACTAAGAAAGCTCTGAGTCACCAGTGCCCCAGCATATCTTGCAGGTAGTACAAGTGTGGGTTGAATGTTTTGTGGCTGGCTTGGTGTCCCAGTTCCACTGGGAGCTTTATGTGGTTACAGAAGAATATGGCTAGTTCAGCCTCCATATTCTTGATCACTAGGAGTCCTCACTAGGGTCACCTTTATAGGTTCCAGAAAGTTTTCACTGCACTGTTTCCACATCCCTTGTTAAAAGCTCCCCTATTCCCATCATCTCCCCATCTTCTCCCCATCTGTCCCTTCCTTGCTCACCTAATCCTTCCTCTTCCCATCCCCACAAGTCTCCAGTACACCCACAGGATCTATTCTATTTCTGCTCACCAGGGAGATTCATGCATCTCCCCTAGAGGTGTTCTTATTACTTAGCCTCTTCTCTCTGTGTCTATGGATTATACTGTGATTAACTGTGATTACTGTGATTATACTTTAGTTAATATCCAACTATAAGTGAGTAAATACTATATTTTTCTATGTGATTCTGGGCTTCCTCACCTAGGATATTAAAGAATTCAAGAAACTAGACAACAACAAATCAAATAATCCAATTATAATGGGGAATACCTCTAAACAGAATTCTCAATAAAACAATCTAAAGTGACTGAGAAACACTTGAAGACATGTTCAACAACTTAAGCCATCAGGGAAATTAATATCAAAACTACTTTGAGATTTCATCTTTTTAAAATTTATTTTATTATTATTATTATTATTATTATTAAAAATTTCTGCCTCCTCCCCACCTCCCATTTTCCTCCCCCTCCCTCCACTCCCCTCTCCCTCCCTTTCCAGTCCAAGGAGCAGTCAGGGTTCCCTGCCCTGCAGGAAGTCCAAGGTCCTCCCCCCTCCATCCAGGTCCAGGAAGGTGCGCATCTAAACAGACCAGGCTCCCCCAAAGCCAGTACATGTGGTAGGATCAAAACCCAGTGCTATTGTTCTTGGCTTCTCAGTCAGCCCTCATTGTCTGCCACGTTCAGAGAGTCCAGTTTGATCCCATGCTTTTTCAGTCCCAGTTGAGCTGGCCTTGGTGAGCTCCCATTAGATCAGTCCCACCGTCTCAGTGGGTGGGAGCACTCCTCGCGGTCCTGACTTCCTTGCTCATGTTCTCCCTCCTTCAGCTCCTCATTTGGGCCTTGGGAGCTCAGTCTGGCTCTCCAATGTGGGTCTCTGTCTCTATCTCCATCCATCGCCAGTTGAAGCTTCTATGGTGATATGCAAGATATTCATCAGTATGGCTATAGGAAAGGGCCATTTCAGGCTCCCTCTCCTCAGCTGCCCAAGGAACTAGCTGGGGACATCTCCATGGATACCTGGGAACTCCTCTAGAGTGAAGTCTCTTGCTAACCCTAAAATGGCTCCCTTAATTAAGATATCTTCTTCCCTGCACCCCTATCCACCCTTCCTCCATCCCAACCATCCCATTCCCCCAGGGTCTCCCCATCCTCCCCTCCTCACTTTTCTTTCCACATGAGATTTCATCTTACACCTGTTAGAATTGTTAAGATCCATAATACAAGTGACAGCTAATGCTTTCAAGGACATGTAGCAATGGGATCCATTGCTGTTACAATGTACAAGTTTGTACAAGTGCAAACTTGTACAGGCAATGTGGAAATCAACATGAAGTCCTCAGGAAATTGTGATTCAATCTACCTCAAGACCCAGCTATACCACTCTTGGACATATTCCCAAAAGATCCCACCACAAGGACATTTACTCAACTGTGTTCATAATGGCTTTGTTCATAAAAGCCATAGACTGTTGTATCTGGGAGAGATTATGTTGATTGATGTGGGAAGTCTCCTCCACTGAGGATGGCAATATCCCTAAGAAAGTGGGCTTGGGCTACAAAAGGGAGCTATTTTAGCATGAATGAGACAGTGACTAGGCAAGAGAGAAAGCCAGGAAACAATCTTTGTCCTTGGATTTTTGCCTTCAACTAGTAGCTTGATTTTCTATCCTAAACTTTGAAAATGATGAAGTCAAATTACACCACTCATTGTCTGAGCTGCTTTTGGTTAGAGGATTTAATCAGAACAACATAAATGCAAGTTAGAACAAAAAAAAAATAGAAAACCAAAAGTAATATTGTTGCTAGGCAGAACCTGGGAATGA
The DNA here is from genome assembly GCF_903992535.2 of Arvicola amphibius. Classification (NCBI taxonomy): domain Eukaryota; kingdom Metazoa; phylum Chordata; class Mammalia; order Rodentia; family Cricetidae; genus Arvicola; species Arvicola amphibius. Next base: position 86,253 of record NC_052047.1, on the reverse strand, counting down.
TGTCTCTTGAAAGAGTGTATAGATATCTAGACTTTAGGTGCCAAAAAATATAGAAAGTAGTACACAGAACTAAATTGGCTGTTCTTTTAGGACCAGGAAAGTGGAAATGTTAAGAGGAATGCCAGAAAGTAGAGATTGGTGTAGGAGGTCCTTCTGTCTTTGTTTTGCTTTCATTGGTTAATAAAGAAACTGCTTTGGGCCCTTGATAGGGTAGAACTTAGGTAGTCAGAGAAGACAGAACTGAATTCTGGGAGAAAGAAAACAGAGTCAGGGAACCACCATGAAGCCACCAGAATCAGACATGCTGAATCTTTTGCAGTAAGCCACTGTCACGTGGCGATATACAGAATAATAGAAATGAGTTAAATCAAGATGTGAGGGTTAGCCAATAAGAGGTTAGAGATAATGGGGCAGCAGTGATTTAATTAATTCAATTTCTGTTTAGTTATTTTGGGTGTAAGATAGCTGGGACAACAAGTCAGCTCCATCCTCCTACAAAAGATTGAGATTATAGGATTTCAGTTGGAAATGATAGACTCCATAACAGATTAAGCTAGAGCTCATTTGTGTGATATTTTGGCTTCAAAATCTTTTTTTTCTGCCTATCACCTGGAAATTTAGTAAAGCACAATAAAAAAATAATGGGTTGATTCCTTAAATGAAATATTGGATCTGTTGGATGGTTCATTCAGGTCTACAGTAAAAAGAAAACAAGTGGGGCTGAAATAAATGAAAATGAAAAGGTAGTTTCAGGTGGCAGCCAATTAATGGAAGAAGCAGGAATTTTCAAGGAGTTTATTACTATTATAGAGAATGTCCTTGCCATGGAATGGAAGTCTAGCAAGGTGCTCTAAGAGTAAGACTCCATCCACATAAACCTTCAGTTTATGTAAGGAGTAAGCAAAATGATTCCTAGTCCTAGGAAGCAACTTCATACAAAACCTGCTACACCTGTGATCCAAGTGTGTTAGTGTCTATCAATTAAGAAGTTAAACTTTTCAGGATCACTCACCATGTTCTGGTCCTGGAAACAAGAAAGAATCAAAATTTAAGGTAGTGGGTCCTTAGTTTGTGGTTACAACTAAGTATTGTTACTGGCATCCATGTTTTTCATAGTCAGAAATCCAGTGAAGAGATTGTGAGAGTTCATTTCATGAAGCTGTGAGGATGAAACCTGTTGCGGTTGTTGTTTTTACTCTTCTGGGTGCCTGCCACCCAGCTCTCAAAAAAAATGACACACACTGAGGCTTATTATTTCTTATAAATTCCTGGTCTTATGTTGTCTTGTTTCTATCCATCTTTTCTTAACTAATTGTCCTATCTACCTTTTGCCTCTGGGCTTTTATCTTTCTCTATTCTGTATACATTTTTCTTTTACTTCTTACTCTGTGGCTTGCTGTGTAGCTGAGTGGCTGGCTCATGCTTTCTTCTCCTTTTCTTGGTCATTCTTTCTTTTTCCCTCCAATATTTCTCCTCCCATTTATTCTCTCTGCCTGCCAGCCCTTCTTATACTTTCCTACCAAGCTACTGACTGTTCATCAGGACAAACAGCTATTTTAGACTAGCCCAATATCACAGCTTCACAGAATTAAACAAATGCAACATAAAGGAATGCAATACATATTTGTGTCATTGAAACAATTGTTTCACAACATAAACAAATATAACAGATCTTACAATAATATTCCACAACAGCCAGGGTTGTATTTTGATACAGCCTTGTGCATTTTGATACCACAAGATATAGAGATCCCTAAACTATAAGACATCTTCTATGGAGAACTAACTGAATATAGGGAGTGGAAGTAACCAGAGAGATGTATGAGAAGATGGAAGGATAGGGCCATCTAAGCCCTTTGAAACTGAAGCCCTGTGCATCTAAGACAGCTACAGAATTTGATGTTTGTCCTGCTATGCTTGTATTTACTTGGTTCAGTCTTCCCTCACTATGTCTCCATTTCTCTATTTTGGAGGGTGAATGGTATTCTGTACCATTGTATGTTGGAAATATATAACTTGTTTTCTGATTTTTACAAGATGTTACTTATTGTGGGACAATAGTCTTGTACCTTGTAAAGATTTGTCACTTGTATTGGTTTAATAAAATTATGATTGACCAGTAACCAGGCATGAAGGATAGGTGGGGTAATCAGAACAGGAGACTTCTGGGAAGAGGAAAGTCTCTGAGCAGTCATCACCCAGATGCTGAGGAAACAAGATGAAAATGCCTCACTGATAAAAGGTACCAATCCATGTGGCTAACACAGATGAGAATTATGTACTCATGTAAGATGTAAGAATCAGTAAATAAGAAGCCTGAGCTAATAGGCCAACCAGTTTATAATTACTATAGACCTCTGTGTGTTTCTTTGGGACTAAATGACTGTGGGACCAGGCGGGACAGAAACCTCTGTCAAAAAGTCACTGTCAAGTGATTGTCTTGAGCATCAGAAGAGTCTTTGAACATTTGAACAGTGTAGGGCCTATTGCAGTCTATGAGTATTATTGAAGTGACTAAATTAATTTTCTTCATGGATGACCATGAGCCTATAGTGATGCAGGTCAGAATGTACTTGATTGAATGAAAACCCTCCCAGATAGGAGGATGTATTTTAACATGTGCCTCTTCTTGGTAACTTTCATTTGATTGCTTGTGAAACCATTAATAGGAGGAACCTTTCTGGATAAAATTTCTCATTTGTGATGTGATATGATGTAGTGAGGAGGGCTGCTTGTTTGTTCCCAGCTGCTCAATCCCAAAATAATCACACAGAAACTGTATTAATTAAATCACTGCTTATCCCATTAACTCTAGCTTCTTATTGGCTAACTCTTACATATTAATGTAACCAATTTGTATTAATCTGTATATCACCATGTGGCTGTGGCTTACCAGGTAAAGTTCTTAGCATCTGTCTCCAGCAGGGCTACATTACTTGTCTCTGACTCTATCTTCTTCCTCCGAGCATTCAGTTTATTTTTCCCTACCTACCTAAGTTCTGTCCTATAGCTCTGCTATAGGCCCAAAGCAGTTTTTTTTATTAACTAATGATAATCACAGCATACAGAGGGAATTCCACAATATGATTTTCTATAGCCTCAACCCATTTCCTGTTCTTTGTGCCTACTGTGTTTTGGTTAAAACTAATCAATCAGCTTTCTTCTTTTGTAGTCATAACTTCCCCACCATCATAAACTCTATCACTAAATCACATAAGATTCAGTAGAATTAACTGCTATTTGGTGCTAAAGTGGTTTGGTAGCCTACTATTTTCATTTTTGTTTATTTTATTTATTTATTTATTTATTTTTTTGGTTTTTTGAGACAGGGTTTCCCTGTAGTTTCTAGAGCCTGTCCTGGAGCTAGCTCTTGTAGACCAGGCTGGCCTCAAACTCAGAGATCCGCCTGCCTCTGCCTCCCAAGTGCTGGGATTAAAGGCGTGCGCCACCACCGCCCGGTCATTTTTGTTTATTTTTGAAGACAAAGTTTGTCTGTGTAGCCCTAGCTGTCCTGAATGTAGCTCTATATACCAGGCTGGCTTCAAACTCAAAGATTCTCTGACTCTGACTTCCAAGTGCTGGGATTAAAGGTGGGCCAGCATTCCTGGATTTTTTTTATTTTGTATGATGGTTTTGTTCCTATCAAGCATATGCTGCTGTACTGAGCTTCACCCATATCTTGAATTTTAAAATTTTACAGAGAGTATCATTATGTGTCCCAGGATGACATGTATTCATGACATTAATACTGGCTGTGCCTTCTGAGTCATTGGATTTCAGGTGCATAACCTTCTTCCTGCCTGATTTGTTCATTTCTAATTTTTATTTTAAAAAGAGTATTTTACCTGTATGCATGGATATGAACCATGTGAGTACCTGGTTCTTACATTGATCAAAAGATAGTACTAGAAACCCTGAACTTGGAATAATGGATAGTTATGATTCCCTATCTAAGTCCTTTAGCCCAACTCTATGCAAGACCAGGAGGACTCTTTACTGTTGAGCCATCTTTCCTGCTCTGTGTTGGTTATTTGTAATCAGCGTATTAATTGCTTTTGTTTTCATTTGTCCATTTGTAACTTTTTAAACACACAGTGCCTTTTAGTAAAATCTTATTTATGTTGCAGTTTAAATTGGGGCACTTCAGGTTTCTGGTAGATGAATAAAGAGTTGAAGTGAATGCATAACCTTTGTCAAAACATCAGCAAAAATTTATGAGTTATTTCTATCTATATCTATTTTTATATTTGTTTGACTTTTTTCATATGAAACTGGTATTTAATATGTATTTCTGGCTGTCCTAGAGTGATTGTATAGACTAGGCTGGTATTCAACTCAGAGGCAGATAGACATACATGCCTCTGCCTTCTGAGTGCAAGGATTAGAGGTATATTCAGTGCAGTGCATCCAGGTTTTTCATTTAATTTTTTTTAGTTAGGAATTAATCATTCCTACAATTTCTCTTATCTATACTCTGTACTGTTGATCTGTTTATATATCTTTCGTTGTTGGTTAGTAGGCATTTCTCTTGCAAGGCAATGTCCAATTCAAAGGGTTCAGAAATGACAGAGGTGAACCTCCTATTCAGTTTGCTTCTAAAGTGACTTGGTGATTAAATTATGATGTCATGGAATAAGTATGGGGAGCACCAGAATTATATGACTATACTGTCAAAGAAGTATACATTTACAGTGTTGTCAAAATAATGCTTTCTGTTATACACATGTATTGTATATTTTAGAATGCAGTGACCTATGATGATGTGCATGTCGACTTCACTTGGGAAGAATGGACTTTGTTGGATTTTTCCCAGAAGAGTCTCTACAAAGATGTGATGCTGGAGACCTACAGAAACCTCACTACTATAGGTAAGACTGAATTATCTTTCATGTTTCAAATAAGGGGACAACTGTTCATTGGTTAATGATGCTCTTTTGTAATATGATTGAGAAAGAATAATAGGGTAAATAAATCAGGCATGGTTTTAAGGTTTGCTTCAAATGGAAACAATAATTTTTTTTCTAATTTTTAATATATAACATACATTTTCTGGGACTATATTTTAGGATACAGTTGGGAAGACCATAATATTGAAGAACATAGTCAAAGTTCTAGAAGACATGAAAGGTAATTTTCATGTATAAGCTGATTCATATGTACTTCTGAAGAATTTGTAATGTATCCTATATGTTTTAAGCCAAAGCAATAGTGTAAATAATAAGTGCATTGATGATTATTAAATTCTCACAAAATCATATACCTTAATTTCAGATAGGTGAACTGCATTTGCAAGTCATTCTTTTAAGAAAGAAGTCAAGGAAACAATGTCTTAACCTATATTGCCATTTGAATCATAATACAATGAGAGCTATAGTATAAAATTGTCAATGCATTTATTTAATAGTATTCATATTATAAAGATATACATGTTGAAAAGGTGATAAGTATATCTTTACATATCTCTATTACACTAATAGTCCATAGAAAAGGTAGTTTAACTCATATACTTGTGACTGTGTTAAGTTTAGGGAGGAGGCAGTTAGAGTCACAAATCAAGGGGCAGCTGTTGTAGAGAGGTCTTAATCCAGGTACCACAAGTTCATGATCACAAAAAGTCAAACTGTGTGAACTCATGTGGAAACCTTATGTTTGTTATTCTTTCTTTAGTAGGTATATCATATGTTACTCTGGATACAAGCCACATGAGCATAGGGATATGAAACGATATAACCTACCTCTCTCTCAGAACAAATAGAAGATATTTAGCAATATCCATGTTGAGTATACTTGTTGAATTTGATGTACAAGTATACAAGTAATTGGTTTTCTAGTCTCATTGCTAATATATCAAGAAGCTCACAATTCAGAAAAGCACCATTAGTACTAAGACTGTATAAATATTTCTGTTTGTCTTAGTTCACTTAGGAAATGTAGTATCACTCACAGTATAGAAAACTTTATGAATGCAATAAGAGTGGTAAAGCTGTGAGTTTTTTTTCAGTTTTCTTCAAATACTTGAAAATTCTCATACAGAAAAAAAGATTCTGTAAATGTAAACCATGTAATAAAGGCTGTTATCAGTTATCTTCAAAGATGAAAAGCAAGCCTTAATGAAGGGAAAAAACAAGATTGTAAATATGTTGATTAAACCTTAACATATAATTCTTCTTTAAAATAGGACTAAATTGTCAAATTAATTTAAACAGATAAAAATATTCAACGATGTATTAAATGTAGCAATGCGTTCACATGTACCATTATCATTGTAGGCATCAGAAAAGTCAAACTAGAGAGAAAACTCCTGTATATACTCAATGTGTTAAAGCCTTTGCATGTGACCGTCATCTTCACAGGTATGAAAAAACACATAGTAGACTGAAACCCTATGAAGAAAATGAGTGTGGTAAAGCTTTTTCACATCACAGTCATCTTCAAATGCATAAAAGAACATACACTAGAGAGAAGCCCTATGAATGTAATCAATGTTGTGAAACCTTTGCACGTCACCATACTCTTCAAATGCATAAAAGAATCCATACTGGAGAGAAACCCTATGAATGTAATCAGTGTGGTAAAGCCTTCATTTGGCACAGTCGTCTTCAATGCCATGAAAGAATCCATACTGGAGAGAAACCCTATGAATGTAATCAGTGTGGTAAAGCCTTCATTTGGCACAGTCGTCTTCAATGTCATGAAAGAACCCATACTGGAGAGAAACCCTATGAATGTAATCAGTGTGGTAAAGCCTTTGCATGTCGCAGTAGTTTCCAAAAACATGAAAGAACCCATACTGGAGAGAAGCCCTATGAATGTAATCAATGTGGTAAAGCCTTTGCACAGCACATTCATTTACGAAGTCATGAAAGAACCCATACTGGAGAGAAACCCTATGAATGTAATCAGTGTGGTAAAGCCTTTGTATCTCAGCGTAATCTCCGAAAACATAAAAACACCCATACTGGAGAGAAACCCTATGAATGTAATCAGTGTGGTAAAACGTTTGTATATCACAGTAGCCTCCAAACACATGAAAGAACCCATACTGGAGAGAAACCCTATGAATGTAATCAGTGTGGTAAAGCCTTTTCAAGACCCAGTAGTTTCCGAATACATAAAAGAACCCATACTGGAGAGAAACCCTATGAATGTAATCAGTGTGATAAAGCCTTTGCATGTCGCAGTAGTTTCCAAAAACATGAAAGAACCCATACTGGAGAGAAGCCCTATGAATGTAATCAATGTGGTAAAGCCTTTGCACAGCACATTTATTTACGAAGTCATGAAAGAACCCATACTGGAGAGAAACCCTATGAATGTAATCAGTGTGGTAAAGCCTTTGCATGTAAGAGTAATCTCCAAACACATGAAAGAACCCATACTGGAGAGAGACCCTATGAATGTAATCAGTGTGGTAAAACATTTGTATATCACAGTAGCCTCCAAACACATGAAAGAACCCATACTGGAGAGAAACCCTATGAATGTAATCAGTGTGGTAAAGCCTTTTCAAGACCCAGTAGTCTCCGAATACATAAAAGAACACATACTGGAGAGAAACCCTATGAATGCAATCAGTGTGGTAAAGCTTTTGCATGTCACAAAAGTCTCCAAAGTCATGAAAGAACCCATACTGGAGAGAAACCTTATGAATGCAATCAGTGTGGTAAAGCCTTTGTATGTCGCAAAAGTCTCCAAACACATGAAAGAACCCATACTGGAGAGAAACCCTATGAATGTAATCAGTGTGGTAAAGCCTTTGTATCTCAGAGTAATCTCCGAAGACATAAAAACACCCATACTGGAGAGAAACCCTATGAATGTAATTAGTGTGGTAAAGCCTTCGCACGACACAGTCATCTTCAACATTATGAAAGAACCCATACTGGACAGAAAACCCAATGAATGTAATCAGTATGGTAAAGCCTTTGTATGTCACAGTAGTCTCCAAGCACATGAAAAAAAACATGCTGGAGAGAAACCCTATGAATATAATCAATGTGATAAAGCCTTTGAATGTCACAATATTCTCTAAAATCATAAAAGAACCCATGGAGAGAGAGGAACATTATGTATGTAATTATTGTGGTAAAGGGTTTGTTTATCATAGTTATCTTTAAAGTCATGAACTAACATATGCTGGACAGAAACCTTATGCTTGTAATGAGTGTGGTGAAGCCTTTGCAATTCACAGTACTCTTCAAATCCATAAAAGATCACACATGGGAGACAAACTCTATGAATGTAATCAGTGTGGTAAAGCATTTACATGTATGAATAATCTAAATCCTGAGAAAAAATCATACTGCAGAGGAAACTTATAAATGTATTCAATGTGATAAAGTTTTGAGTTTTGTACCTTATATAGGAGTAAAACTTTTTTTGTTTGTTTTTTGAGACAGGATTTCTCTGTGTCTTTGGAGCCTGTCCTTGAACTAGGTTTTGTAGACCAGGCTGGTCCTGAATTCAGAGATCCCCCTGCCTCTGCCTCCCAAGTGCTGGGAATAAAAGCATACACCACCACCACCTGGTGTGACGAGTAAAACTTTTTGTGTGCAACATTCTATTAAAATCTTTGTATATTACATTAGACATTGACTACCTGAAAAAGATACTGAGGACTTCTTATTATAAAATATTTGGTAAGATCTTTAGCCAAAAGATGCATAATCAGCTACACAATGATTTGGGATTCCCCTCTGTATGCTGTGAATGTATTTTGTTACCATTGTTTAATAAAGAAGATGCTTTGGTCCTATGGCAGGCCAGAATAGAGAAAGGCAGGAATTCCAAGCAGAGATGGAGGAGAAAGTAGGGTCAGACTCCATGTATTTGCTGAAGAAGACAGATGTCTTGGAACCTTACTGGTAAACCACAAGTCTTGTGGTAAAATACAAAATAATAGGAATGGGTTAATTTAAGATGCCAGAGTTAGTTAATAAGAATCCTGAGCCAACAGGCCAAGCAGTTTATTAATGAATATAGTTTCTGTGTGATTATTTCGGGTCTAGGCAGCCAGGAATGAACAAGAATCCTGTGCCTACAACACAAGACTATTTCTTCTCTAGAAATCAATTTGACAGTGTTAACAATCTTTTCAAGCATTATGATGTCCTTTTTATACTGTTTGTACTTACAAACTCATGTTCTTTAAGAGTTCCAAATATTTAACTATGGGGACAGGAAGAAGCATGGAACATCAAGATCTGTATATATCCTAATATACACAAACACACAAATAAATATGTAACATATGGATATTTATAATGTGTTTGTCTCCAATGTGGTAAATAGGCATCTATTGGAACCTGTAAGCTCACATGTCAGATGGACCCCAGGTTGAGTTTTTACCTCCTGTGAAGGAGAGAAAAGGAACTTGCAGGCATGAAGTCTGACTTATCTGAATTGAATCATTTTGTGCTTCTCTGATGTCTACAAAATCTTTAGTTAGGAGTTTTGAATGGTGGTGAGCAGATGACATTCAGGTTGTAGGGAGATCCTGAGACTTGAACTGAACCTGTAAGGTAAGTTAATCAGATACTTATATGGAGATGTGGTTGAAAGAATCGTTATGGATGGAGCTTTGCAAAAGCCCAAGGATCAAATGCCAAAGAACAGTTCATAGGGTGCACCTAAGTAAGTTGGCACCATCTGTGCTCTGTGTCCACTCTACTATGGTGGGCCAGCCTCCTCCACGTCTTCCACTATTTACTTTTTTGGCAACTCATTTAACTGTCACTGACAGTACCCTGCAGCCCCCATTTTGCAGTCTCCATGAGAACGTAAAGCTCTTTAGTCTCCACCCCATCAATCCCTGGCAGGAATAAGGATATTCTAAGACACATTTAAATTTCTTCCTTTGGCTAACAACTAGTGAAATAGTAGACACTGTGAAATTTGAGTTTCCCTGGGAATTTCACTGTGGAAAAAGACTGACTCCTCCAGGTGAGACCATGTCTACTGAAGAAACATTTACTCCTTATCTGACCACCTTAGAGGAGAGACAAGAGCTGAGGTTTGGGGAGGGTTTTAGAGATGGGAATGCTTTCATTATATGACTTAGTTATATTAACTTAGTTGTGTATATCCCTTGTCATTTATCTAAACCTGTTAGGACCCCAAAGATAAATTAATCACTTTATATCTTCATCACTGTTCCAAATTAGTCACACCAAAAATATGTTTATTTTATTAATAATTTGTTCTTTTTTTCTTTTCTATTTTTTATCTTAAATATAGCCTCATTATGAATCTCTGGCTGTCTTGTAACTCAGTGTATAGACTAGGATCTTGTAGAAAATCAGAGAGATTTGGCCACCTTATCTCCAATATACCTGGATTATAGTTGGGCACACCACAGACAACTAAATTAGTTCATTTTTGTTGTTCAAGACAGGGTTTCTTTGTGAAGCTTTGGCTGTCTTGCAACTAGCTTTGAGGACAAGGCAGACCTTGAATTTATAGAGACCTACCTTTCTAACACTATGTAGTTTAGAATTGTTTTCAACACCTAATCCTGCTTCTGTTGCTCAGTGCTGGAGAGAGAGTCCTGCAACTGCTTCAAGGCTGGGCCTTAAGTGGTCAGTGAGAAGGAAAATAGATGAGTGGCCTCAAACTAATCTGTATTTTATTATGAATTTGCAAATAAAAAGTGACTCATGTAAGAACTGAGTTCACTGACAAACTATAAATCAGGTATAGTCCCAGCACAGAGAGTTATAGGCAAGAAGGAACATGAAAGCTTTCCCCCTTAGACCATAGCTCACATAAGATGTAGGTAGTTAGTCAATCAATTTTAGATGATTGCTAAATGTTCTGACTGGCCATTTCTTGCATCCACAGAGTAAGGAATCAAGAACTGGGATAAAGAACCAAACTTATGAAACCAAATTACAGAAGTTGCACTAGTGCACTAGTCTGACCAAAATAGAACTGGGTAAAATGGTGTTTCCCTGCCTAAAAGAACTGTTATTTTACATATTTAAGCTGTACAGCCTGAGATAAAATGTGTTACTAATACTTGGTGTGCTCTAATATAAATCACTAAACTTTGGAGCACATGACCACAAACCTGTTACACCTTTTCAGATTAATTTTTGTGGATTATAATTACATCGTTTATATCATCACTTTCTTTCCTCTAAGACTTTCCAGAAATGAGAAAAATCATGAATTTTGCTTTATCAAGGGTTGCTGTTTGAATGTGACCTATGCTTGGCTTCAGAATACCTGAGTCTCGGAAAGGGTTGATTACACTGGTCAGTGACTCTGTAATGGAACACACACACACAAGGGACACCATATTTTGGAAGAGGAACAGGAAGTGTTCTGAGAGACTGGAAGACCAATTTTCCAGACTAGAGCCCTGTGTTCCACTAGGGTGGAATGGCAGAGCTGGGAAGGGCTGTGCTGGCTTAGTCATTTGATTTCTACTAATCTAGTAGGGGAACTGCTACTGTCTTGAGGCTCAGCTGGGAAATTCTAGCTATTGAGGGACTTCGGGCAAGCCTAGCAATCAGGAGCACCATTGGGAAGTAGATTGTGAGCCATGAGGGAGGCAATAGGGAGCCATGAGAGTTGTTTTTCATCTTCCCTAAATTGTATAGTTGATTTCTACCTCCAGTTCTTATCCCTCCTTCCTCTGAAGAGGTAACACTAACTAACATTATGGGACTGGGGCAATGACTGATCTGGTTTGTTTCAGCTGAATTTGGGGCATCAGAAGGTAGTTTTATGATACCCTTCCATAGAGCCTCTCATAAAGACCAAACTCTCAGATGTAGACAGAGTTGTCTGGGAAGATATACTGTTGTCTGGGAAGCATTAACATATCCAAAGTCCATAAGACATTCTTGATGGACTCACAATAGATTTCATCTGTTAGAGGTTTTCATTCAACTCTTACAGTTGGTCTCCAGAGTGATGAGCCCACAGCCAACTGTCACATCCTTTTATAACTGTTTCATCAGCCAAAAGTCAGCATGATGCCCTTCCCATGTGGCTTCTGGATAGGGAGAGGAGAGGTATTTAGCATCATATAATTTGGAGGTTAAAACAATCATGGGCCTGTCCTTCTTTGCTGTGTGTAGGTGCTCTAGGAGCCAAGGTCTGATGTCTCACATCTGAACAGAATCTTTTTATCAAGAAAATATTACTGAGATTTGCTATCTAACTAACATCCCATGTAGACTTATATCTAATGTCTGTGGAGTGTGAACCCTTTTGTTGTTATCAATCCTCTTATCCTTTGATTAAAATTTCTTCTTGAGTACTGAATACCAATGCAGGTGGAAAAATTAATCTTTCTTTCTGTGTTGTCAAGGCAAGTTGATCAGCTAGTCTTTAGAGGTCACTTGTGCTTGGAAGGAATCTCAGATTTTTCAAGTCTCTCTGTTATCAGTTGTCCATCAATGTGAGGCTAAGTCAAAAGCTTTGCTTTATGTGCTATAGCTTCCTTTGAAGCTTTGAACAAATCTTTTCCACATTGATCCTCCTTTTGTAGACTTGATAATGATTCAAATTCATTGATTGGGTTATCCATGAACAGGATAATAAATGATCAATAAATAGCCTTTGTTCCTTGGGACGTCACTGACCTTGCTTAGAAATGAGAGAAATATTCCCCCTTCGATCCCTCTAATGACACTAGAATAGCCTCTAAGAATGATTATTAAACACCTAGAAGATCAGTTTTATACTAGTTTTGTACTTTTAACTACTTTATAATACTTCAATAGTCAGATACAACTCAGTAAACTTTGTTTGACATACATTTTAGCCAGTCCTTGAAATAGTTGGAATCTGACCTTGCAAACTTTAATAAATATATGATCCCTAAGTATCATCCTTATGTACCTTAAACAACTTACTCAGACCTTCATAGCTTGTAAAATCTTTCCAGTCTTCTTTTCCTGTAGCCATCTAGTCATAATCATGTTCATACATCTAAGTCCTTTTTTAACTATGGTCATTTACACATTTATATTCTTCTAACATGTTCTTTTATGTACTGCTTCCTTTTTCTAATACCATGATAAGTAGTAACATTAACAAATATGTTTATGATCTGTTGTGAGAATTTTCTCCCCTGTGAAGGGGGAGGAAGCAATTTCTAGCCTATAACCATAAGCCCCAAAGAAGATACAAAGTACAATTTCACCAAAGTCCATCCTGGGTAACTAGTGAGTTTATTGTGCTTACTTATTGAGCATGGTTGAAAAGGTACTTACAAGGGTTTTGATTCTGGGTTGTTTAAATCAAAATGGCCCCCAAAGTCCCATGGATAGTGGCACTATTATGAGGTGTGGCCTTGTTGAGGTATTTCATAGTCACTTTCTGCTGCCTGCTGATCTGAATGTAGAACTCTCAGCTCTTTCTCCTGCATCATTTCTGCTTGCATCCACCATGCTTTTTGCCATGTGAAAATGGACTAAATCCTCTGAAATTGTAAGTCAGCCTCAATCAAGTGTTTTCCTTTATAAGTGTTGCTATGGTCATGGTGTCTCTTCACAACAATAGAAGCTCTAAGTAAGATACTCCAAAGCAGCCACACAGGCATGTCTCCATCCAGTATGTACAATGGCTCTCCCATACCTGCATATGTGGAGCTTACCTTCTCTCTACTCTTCCACTGCCCATATACTCTCCATTACAATACATTTCTCAGTGGACATAGTATGTAAGCCTGATAGCACTCAAGGTAAATTCCCACTTTTAAAGATGGGTTTCTCTTAGGTGCATACACAGAATGTACATCTTCCCAAGTCTTTCCCAGGCTATGTACTCTACCTCAATCCTAAAACCACAAGGTGACATGTCATTAGGGATGAATTGCCTATAGTTTCCTTGAAAAGAGGCTGTGTACTCAGATGGAGTGGATACTTTCTTTCGTGATGGAATATTAACAGTCAGCAAACCTGGTGGTGGTCATCCTTTGTAAGCAGGAGCCGTAGATAATAGGAAGGTACCAATTGTTTCTATGAATACTGCACGATACATGAGATGCCATTTACAACTTCCACTAATTAACTCCAAATGGACCTTAGACCTAAATGTCAAATGCTAAGTGCAGAACTTCTAGAAAATACTTGAAACTAGGCCTCTCTGAGTTTTGCAACTTGCCTAGGCTTTGGGAGTTTTCTCTAAGACAATGATATATAGAGAGTTTTCCTATAAGACAATGATGTATAGAGCAATAACAGCTGTCTCTAATCTCTGGAATATGCTTGGGAGAGCTGGTAAAGATGTGGGGCCAGGGCCTTTGGAAAATGCTGGTTTCATATCCTCAGAACCCAAGACTTTTCACAGAAGGGTGATAACTGGTTATCAGTTCCAACACCATTTTCGACTTTGTTTATAATGTTCTTGAGTTACCCAATGTTCCTTTTGTGCAACATTGTCTGATTATCCTGTTTCTGAATTTGTATACTTCCCTTTAAAACCAAACCATTAATTTACATTAGCAAGAGATTGAGGTTGAATTTGGCATAAATCTCCAGCCAATCTGGGATAGGTATGTGTTCAGATTAGCAGCCAGTGATATAAATGCTGTGCTGTGTCCCTTCTGCTCACCTGGTTGGTTCTGTCACTCAGACATCACTAACCAATCAGAGCTTCCAGCAGACCCACCAGTCAAATGGAAGGGTTCTCCAGGAGCCAGGCTTCTGGTTTAGTGCTTCCTGAAGAAACCACAGTCTCACATACTGTGGCTTGGGCTCCCCTGTTGGGAAAGAGAGTTTATCACATAGGCATCTTCACCAAGGTGAGTGAGTGTTTGCTCTCCACAGATGGGAGGAGTGGTGGGCCAAGATGATTAAGGGGCCAATGTCCCCAGGTGGGGAGGAGTGGCCAGCCTTGGTGCACATGGCTGCTCTCCCCATGTGCAGAGGAGTGGCTGGGCTTGGCAGGTGAGGGGCCACTGTCCCCAAACTAGGTGGAGCAGCCTGCTGAGGCTTGCGGCTGGTGTGTTGCTTTCTCCCCTGGCTGGGTGGGAGCCAGTGGACAAACACAGAGTTTAGCGTGTTCCTGCCTTGTCCTAAGTAGTCCTAAGTGATCCTTGCAACACTCTCTGGCAGCCTCTGAATAACTTCACTGCCTGGGCTATGTCTGCACAGAGCACAGCATTGGGAGCCACAAATGGTGGTGCCTGAAGTGCTTATGTTGTTGCATCTAGAGAGATATCTCCAAATTTTCCAAACTCAGAGACTACTGGTCTCTCCAGTATCTTCAGAAATTCTGCACTTTTAACATTTAGGTTTAGGATCCATCTGTAGTTAATTTTGTGGAGCTTGTAAATGGTTTCTCATGTGTAGAGTAGAACTCTACTGCTAAACTGAAGTAGGATTGCATAATTGATAATAGAATTAATGGTATAAGAATTTACCAGTTTTTAGGAGACATGAAGTCACACAGAGTAGAATTTAAGTGAAAGAGGGCTGCATCCCAAATTCCCCAAAGATAAGTATTATGCTAACCATGCCTGTTAGAGATTAGTATTATGAGATACAAATGTTTGTTCACCAGGATTAATAAGCCATTAAGGTAAATTTCTATAAAAAAATGAGACAACCATGATTTACAACCAGCCAAAAGACCCACTTCCCAATCAAAGGCCTCTAACATGCTGCTCAAGGGGCCATTACAGGGTCACAACCTGTGTGTCATGAAAGTTTAATAATTCTAGAACAGCTGCATTTTACAGTTTTTAGAAACACAGTTTACAGTCAATGTCTCCTATACTGATTGAGGTGGATTTAAATCCTGTCTGTAGCCCCACAGGGCATTACCCTTGCTATCCTCTTGACTAACCACCATATATTTTTGGATTACAAGTATGCAGCACCACAGAGTTCTAAAATTACCACTTTGAGTCATATCTTTGTGTGTCCATTGCAATAACAATAAAAAAATTTTCATGGAGCATGGCTTCTCCCTTCAGACCACAAGAGTAGGAACAGTATACTGTGTACACTGGAAGGGGGAAAAAGACTGGACAAAAACTAGGTCACAGAATGAAGTTTAAGGGAGTGAGCTTCTAGGGTATCCATTGATGGAGGAGTGTCTATGTGTTACTTTCATTATTAATAAAGATACTGCCTTGGCCCTTTAAGAGAACAGAAAATTAGGTAGGCGGAATAGACAGAACAGAATTCTGGGAGAGTTGGAAAGATGCTTCAGGCAGTCACCATAGTGAGTCTCCATGCTTCTCCTCTCTGAGATGGACGCAGGTTAAGATCTCTCCTGGTAAGCCACACCTCATGGTGCTACACAGATTACTAAATATGGGTTAAAAGAAGATGTGAGAATTAACCAATAAGAGGCTACAGATAATGGGCCAGGCAGTGTTTAAAAGAATACAGTTTCCGTGTAATTATTTTGGGTAAAGCTAGCCGGGTGGCTGGACACAGCCCACCGTTTCCTTCAACAATCCATTACAATGAAGACCTGATTGGGCACAGTGTGTGACTTTCTGTGTAATTTTCCATCATACATTAATTCCTTGCATGTGAATGAAGACAGACACCAGTGGGTATACAGTTTAGGGAGGAGAGCTTGAACTACTACATATTTAGTTTCCAATTAGTGAACTCTCCCATGCAGATATGTTCAATCCTGGTTGACATAGTTAAGTCAGATCAGATGCTTGAGATACAGGCCATTGGCTGTAACTCTGTGTTTCAGCTTAGAGCACTCAGCAGCTAACATTTTACATGGGACAAAGTCATGCATTCTCTTACTAATGGCATTCTCCCTACCATGGAGGTACCTACTCTGTTTCAAAGTCAGTATAACTAAGTTTTCAATTATTTTTATCATTTTAAGAAGTCAATTATTGGTTATCATATTTTAGATTTCATTTTCTTCAAAGGCATTACTGCTATAATCTCTTTGTTTCTATTTTCCAATGTTTCCCAGGTTTTGAATTTTATTCCACTTTTAAGTGCTGTTTATTTATTCATCATTTTATTTATATCAGTTTAGAGCAGTGATTCTCAACCTGGTACGTCATGAATCATTTTGGGGTATCAAATGAACCTATCACAGGACTGGCCTAAGACCATCAGAAAGTACTGATATTTGTAATTCATAACTAGAATAAACATAGTTATGAAGTAGTAGTGAAAGTAGTTTTATAGGTGGAGAGATCACTACATCATGAGTAACTGTATTAAAGAGGAACAGCACTAGGGATATTGAGATTAATATTAATATTGAGATTAATGCCTCCTGTAGCTCAGGCTTGCATCATACTATGTAACTGAGAATTGATGTGAATACCTAATCCTGCCTTTGCTACCTAGTACTGCAAAGACAGTCCTGCAACTCTTATGAGGCTGGACCTTGACTGGTCTGTGTGAAGGAGAAATAGATCAGTGAATGAGTATCCTCAAACTTCTCTAGATTTTATTGTGAATTTACAAGTGAAGTGTAACCTGTGTAAGAATTGAGTTCCCTGACCAATTGTAAAGCCACTGTAGTCACAACAGACAAAGGATGGGCAAGAAGGAGGGTAAAAGCTTTCCTACTGTGACAGTAGTTGACATTAGCAGTGAGTAGTGAGGTAACCAATTTTAGATATTCCATAAATGTGCTGACTGGCATTTCGTGGGTCCACAGACCATGCATACAAGAATCTATATAAAGAACTTATTATTAAACCAAATTACTGTAGTTACAGTAGTTCAAATAAAACAGAAGAACTGAATAAAATGGTGTGGCCCTGCCTAAGCTTGATTTATTTACCAGGTTTAAGATGTATACTCTGAGGAAATGATGTAAGTAGTACTTGGTGTGCTCTAATACAAATCCTTGGTCTCTACAGCACATGACCATAAAGCCTGTTTCAACTTTTGAACAGAATTATTCATTATATTATTCCATGATTATACATACATTATTTCCACTATCTCTTTCCTGCCTCTAAGCCCTGCCATAGACCCTTCATTGTGTTCTAATTCATGGCTTTTTGTTTAACAATTACTGTTTAAATGTGACCTGTATTTGGTTGCAGGACCTCCCAGCTATGAAGTAAAGGGTTGGCTATACTGGACCTTAAGTGGAGAATGGAATATGTATACATAGGACCCGTTTTTTTTTTTTTTTTTTTTTTTTTTTTTTTTTTTTGAGGAGGAGGAACATGAAGTGCTCTGTGATAATAGATTAACTACGAATTTCCCAGATTATGATCTTATCTGACCATAGTGTAGAAGGACAAACCTGGAGGATTTTTACTTTCTGAGACATTTGATCTCTGCTCACCAATTAGGGTAACTGCGAATGTCTTGAAGCCCAGCTGGGTGGTCCTAGCTAATGAGGGTAGGAGGTAGTTTACAGGTTCTTTCAGGATTCTGTTGTTTTGCTCTAAGGAGCTGTAAGGAGGACCACAAGCTATGTCATGGTGAATGTAGGAGCCACTTTCACCAGACCAGCAAGAGCAGGTTGGCTGAGCTGTCAGAGCTGCTTGGACAGGGATGAACCATGAGCCAGATAGGTTCTTTTGTTCTTTGTGGTGACCTAGGTAGTGGCCCTTGGCCTCTGATCTTTGCTTAGAGATAGAGCAGGGTCATCTGTCTATGTGTTACTTTCATTGTTTAATAAAGAAACTGCCTTGGCCCTTTAATAGGACAGAAAATTAGGTAGGCAGAGTAAACAGAAAAGAATGCTGGGAAGAAGGCAGTGAGGCAGATGCCTCAGGCAGTCACCATAGCTCTCCTCTCTGAGATGGATGCAGGTTAAGATCTTCCCGGTAAGCCACCACCTCATGGTGCTACACAAATTACAAAATATGGGTTAAAGCAAGATGTGAGAATTAGCCAATAAGAGGCTGAAACTAATGGGCCAGGCAGTGTTTAAATGAATACAATTTGTGTGTTGTTATTTTGGGTGTAAAGCTAGCCATGCAGGAGCCAGGTGGAATGCAGCCCACCACTCCCTTCTACAGTTGAGTGTGTGGGAGACTGTGAGCTTGTGATATTGGTGCCTCATGCTATGTAATTGAGAATTTCTTTAAACACCTAATCCTGCCTCTGCTGCCCAGTGCTGGGTAGATAGTCCTAAAACTTCTTCAGGACTGAACTTGGACCAGTCAGTGCTAAGGAAAAATAAACCAGCTAATGAGTGACCTCCAGTCTCTCTGACTTTTAGTGTGTGATTATAGATGAAGAGGGATCTGTGCAAGAATTGAGTGCATATACCAAGCTTGAAGCTGGAAGATTCACAGTGCAGAAAGGGAGAGACAGGACAGTGGTTGGGAACTTTCCTACTTAAACAGTAGCTGAGATTAGCAATGTGGAATAGTTAATCAATTTTAGATGCTCCATAGATGTCTTGATGGTTATTTCTTGGTGTCCACAGACCAGGCAATCAAGAATCTGGATAAAGAACTGAACTTATCATGAAATCAAATTGCTATAGTTACAGTAGTTCAACCAAAATAGATCAGAGTGAAATGTTGTGGGCCTGCCTACAGACAGCCATTCTCTGTGGCTTTGGAGCCTGTCCTGGAACTAGCTCTTGTAGACCAGGCTGGCCTCAAACTCACAGAGATCCACCTGCCTCTGCCTCCCAAGTGCTGGAATTAAAGGTGTGCACCACTACTGCCCAGAAGAATTTTGTAGTTTTTATTTAAAGGAGCATAATATGTCTTTGTGTCTTTGTTTGTCAGTGCTACCCATCCATGTTGTTGATTTTATTCATTGTTATCTAAGTATGTTGTTTATTTTCTGGAAAATAATGGTCTCAACAATTTTGTATTCAGAATTTTTATGTTATGACTTCCTTGAGTTTTTTTTGGTTTGTGAAGTTTCTGTGGAGAGATAGTTTTAGTTTTCTCTTCTTTATCTTAGATGTTTGCCTCTTTCCATTTCCTGGCATATCTATCTTCATTTGTGTTTTTGCTGCTGAAGTGATTGGTATGATTAGTACATTGCCTTTGGATCTTTAAAACCTTGTTGTACATTATTGTATCTTTCTTCTAATTAGCCTCAGCTATCAGCATGACATAGCTTACAGTTATCTAAGAAAATACCAATTGAAAGTTTGCCTAGATCAGAATACCTGATTAAGGTATCTGAGGGAGAGTGTGTTGATTTTGATTGATATAGGAAGGCTCTTTCACTGAGTTGGTAATATCTCTGAACAAGCAACCTTGGGATAGATAGGAGAGCTAGCTGAGCATAAGACAGTGACAAAGCCAGAAAACAATGGTTCCACATATTTTGCCTTTAGTTAATAGCTTGATTATCTGTCCAAGGAATTGTGAAATAGGGTTAACACCAAATAAACATGTTCATTACCTGAGTTGCTTTTGATTGCCTAATTTAATAACAGCAACACAGAAGAAAGTAGCAACAAAAATGGTACTCAAAGGTGATTTTGTTGCTGCAAAACAAAAACACAAGACATTCTTCATATAATACTGGCATCACTACTGTAACAATGCTCTTGGATTTTAATGCGAGTATGTAGGTGATACCAAGAAACAGCAAATACATCACATAATGGAATTGATGTTTACAACATCCAGCACAACACAACTAAGAAATCCCTCTTAAAACTATGATTCTCCAGCTGACTCTAGAGAGTTCTCTACACAGGGGTCTCTCTATCCTCTCTACAGATGAGCATCTCATTTGTTGTTTTCACTACAGAGGTAAATTAACATTTACATCTTACCATCCAAATCTCTAAAAGTCCTGATTAACATACTACTTTTCTTTGGGGTATTTCAGAGGCAGCCTTCCCTCAGCTAAATTCTACTTGGTGTTACTCACTATCTCCTAAGCATTGGTCAATCCTTTATATCACCAATTCTACTCTTCTACATTGCAACTGAGTAGTGGAGTACTGCGCAGTGCATGAGATGCCATTTACAACTTCCACAAATTAACTCCAAATGGACCTTACACCTAAACATCAAATGCTAAGTGCAGAACTTCTAGAACACACTTGTGACCAGTCCTCTCTGAGTTTAACAACCTGCCTAGGCTTTGGGAGGTTTCTCTAAGGCAATGATGTATAGAGCAATAACAGAGCTCTGTCTCTAATCTTGGGAATACGCATGGGATAGCTGGAAAAGATGTGGGGCCAGGGCCTTTGGGAAAGGGTTGTTTCCTATCCTCAGATCCTAGGACTTTTCACAGAAGGGCGGAAACTGTGGTTATCAGTCCCAACACCACTGTGGATATTGTTTATGATGTTCTTGAGTTACCCAATGCTCCTCTTGTGCAACATTGTCTCTTTCTGAGTTTGTATACTTCCTTTTAAAATTGATTTACATTAGCAAGAGAATTGCTGTTGAATTATAATTAGCAGCCAGTGCTGGGAACGCTGCACTGTGAACCTTCCTTCTGCTCACCTGGTTCTGTCACTCAGACCTCACTAGCCATTCAGAGTCTCCAGCAGATCCACCAGTCAAATGGGGGGTTCTTTTGGGAGCCAGGCTTCCGGTTTAGCTCTTCTTGAAGAAATCATAGTTTCTCTCCTTCACTGTGCCTTGAGCTCCCTTGTCAGGAGAGAGCGTGTCAGCTTGGCAGGTGCACCGTGGTTAGTGAGGGGTTGCTCTCCACACACAGGAGGAGTGGTGGGCCAAGGTGAGTAAGTGGCCAATGTCCCCAGGAGGGAAAAGTGGCCACTCTTGGTGCGCAGGGCTGCTCTCCCCATGTGTGGAGGAGTGGCTGGGCTTGGCAAGTGAGGGGCCTCTGTCTCCAAACTAGGTGGAGCTGCCTGTTGAGGCTCACAGCTGATGTAATGGTTCCCCCCCCCCCCTGACTGGGTGGGAGCCAGTGGACAAACACAGAGTTTAGTGTTTTCCTGCCTTGTCCTGCCTCATCCTAAGTAGTTCTAAGTGTCCCTTGAACCCTGCTGGCAGCCTCTGAATAACTTTAAGGCCTGGGCTGTGTCTGCACAGAGCAGATCTTTGGGAGCAGCAAATGGTGGTGCCTGTAGTGCTTATATTGTTGCATGTGGAGAGATATCACCAAATATTCCAAACATGGAGACGACTGGTCTCTTCTGGGTCTTCAGAAGTTCTTCACTTTTAACATTTAGGTTTAGGATCCGTCTGTAGTTAATTTTGTGGGGCTTGTAAAAGGTTTCTCCTGTGTAGAGTAGCACTCCGCTGCTAAACTGTGATGTAGAAGAGTAGAATTTATTATAGAATTAATGGTCTAAGGATTTTCCAGTTCTTAGGAGACATTAAGTCACACAAAGTAGAATTTAAGTAAGGGAGGACCGCATCCCAGATACCCCAAAGATAAGTAGTGCGCAAACCATGCTGGTTAGAGATTCAATCATGACATTCAAGTGTTTGTTCACCAGTATTAATCAGCCATTAAAGTACATTCCTATAACAAAGAGACAACCATGATTTACAACCAGCCAAAAGACCCCCTTCCCCATCAAAGGCCTCTAACATGCTGCTGAAGGGGCCATTACAGGGTCACAACCTGTGTGCCATGAAAGTATAATCATTCTAGAAAAGCTGCATTTTTCAGCTTTTACAAAAGCAATTTAGAGTCAATGTCCCATATACTGATTGAGGTGGACTTGTATACTGTCTGTATCCCCACAGGGCATTACCCTTGCTGGACCAGAGAGTTCTAAAATTACCAGTTTGAGTCATATAGTGGGGTGGTGCTGGAGAATTGACTGTGTTCTATCAATCAGGTTTTAAATAAACAGTGATTGGCCAGGCAGCTGTGTCCCTTCTTCTCACCTGGTTCTGTCATTCAGACTTCACTATCCAATCAGAACCTCCAGCAGACCCACCAGTCAAATGGGAGGGTTCTTCTGGCAACCAGGCTTCCGGTTTAGCGCTTCCGGTTTAGAGCTTCTTGGTTAGCGCTTCTGGAAGAAATCATAGTTTCGCTTCTGCACTGCACCTTGGGCTCCCTTGTCGGGAGAGAGTATATCAGCTCAGCAGTTTCACCATGGTGAGTGAGGGATTGCTCTCCGCAGATAGGAGGAGTGGTGGGCCAAGGTGAGTAAGGGACCAATATCTCCAGGAGGGGAGGAGAGGCCGGCCTTGGTATGCGGGGGTGAGGGTGGCGTTGCTGTCCTCACGTGCAGAGGAGTGCCTGGGCTTGGCTGGTAAGGGGTCACTGTCCTGAAACTAGATGGAGCAGCCTACTGAGGCTCACGGCTGGTGTGGTGGGTCCTCTCCTGCCTGGGTGGGAGCTGGGGACAGACACAGAGTTTACTGTGTTCCTTCATCGTCCTGCCTCATCCTAATTAGTTCTAAGTGATTCCTGCTGGCAGCCTCTGATTAACTTCAAGGCCTGGGCTGTGTCTGCACAGAGCAGAGCTTTGGGAGCTGCAAATGTTGGTTCCTGTAGAGCTTATATTGTCACATGTGGAGAGATATCACCAAATATTCCAAACTCGGAGTCTATTGGTCTCTACAGTATCTTCAGAAGTTCTTCACTTTTAACATTTAGGTTTAGGATCCATCTGTAGTTAATTTTGTGGGGCTTGTAAAAGGTTTCTCCTGTGTAGAGTAGGCCTCCACTGCTAAATGATGATGTAGAAGAGTAGAATTGATAATAGAATTAATGGTAAAATTGTTAGGAATATTTCCTAAGTGAGCTCTCTGGCGATGCAAAAATTCGCAATCAAGCCAAATCAAAACAAGCCAAATTAAATATCCATGTTTAATGGGAGAACTGTGCTCTTGCGTGGCCCTGAGGGGTAAACAGGGAAGCTGCGGAAACAAGACCCCCTGGAGGGAGAAAGAGAGACCATGAGTTTTTCTTTTGGGGGATCATTTAAAAACCCCGGGGAGTGGTCCTGGGGTCAGGACCTGGCCTGCTGTGATTTGAAGTCCAGACCAGGCCTGGAGGCTGGGATAGATGCGAGGGACTGTGACCTATGCTCCCAACCTAACATTCCAGACTCTTTTGCTATAGGGGTGACAGAAAATTGGAATGGTAATTATGACAAACACTTAGGCTCTCATTGGGAACAAAGGGAGTAGACTCAAATCCGGCTACTTCCTGTGGTCACAGGGCAGTGTGGGGAAAGGTAGAGCCAGGTGTCTATGTTAGTGAGAGGTGTGGCTGGAAAGGCATCCCATGAACTGTCATCCCAGAGAATGCAGGCTTCTGTTCCTTGTGGAGATGAGAAGGCAGGTGTCTAGGAAAAAAAAGTTGTTATTGATAAAGATGAGAGTGCCAGAATGAGGAGGAGGTAGGCCCTTCATTGCAGCATCCTGGAAAACCAGAGGGTGGAAGGTCCTGTCTGCTGGACAGACCAAGTGTCTTGAGTAGGTGCCCGCTTGAGCCTGGAGAGATGATACCAGTATGGGTGTCCCAAGACCTTGGTAGCCAAGGGGGTGGTGAGGATTACCGTGTGAGGTTCTGTTTATCGAGGCTCTAGAGACGTAGGAGTTAACTGTTTAAGGAGTACTTTGTCCCCTGGGGAGAGTGGGGTAGGTTTAGGGGCATTAGGGTCCACTGGTGTGGGGGCAGGGAGATAATTGTCATCGTGTGAATGGAGAAGGGACCTTAAGAGGGAGAGGTAGGGAAGGTACCCTGCCAGTGGAGGAGTTTGTACTGGGAGGTGATGGTTAAAGAGAAAGGGCCAGCCATAAAGCAACTCAAAAGGTCTCAGGCCCATAGGGGAACATGGGGTGGCCCTGAGACGGGGGCCAAGCTAACCTGAGTTCAGTGAAGAGCTTGGTTAGTTGTTTGATGAGTCCCATTGTCCAGGAGATGTTGAGAGCTTCTGACACAAGCTCCATGACCCCGAGCCACCACATCTGCTGTTTCCCTGGAGACTGGAAATGCTTCTATCCATCTTGTTAAAGCGTCCACAAATGTTAAGAGATAACGAAGTTTTTTATGAGTAGATATATGTGTGAAATTAACCTGCCAATCTTTGCCCAGTTGGTGTCCATGAAGCTGGTGTATGTGGAGAGCTCCTTGTCGTTTGGCCTGGGCACACGTCTGGCAGGAGGAGTCAACCTGTAAAATAGAATCTTGGAGATGGGTGGTGTTAAAAGGGACTCCAAGAAGTGGAACAAAGCTTTGGGGAACCCGCTAAGGATATCTCCACCCAGTAAGGGTGTTGGGCAAGCAGGTATCACTAAGAAAGAATGGCAGAAAAATATTCTGCAAGATGGTAGGGCACAGGCATAGTTTTAAGTGTGGAGGAATGGGTCCCTTCTACCCCTATAGCTGAAATTGATGAGGGAAACTTAAGGCCTGAGTGAAAATAAAAGTAAAGGACTTACCCACCACTGTAGCCTGACCCTAGCCTAGGAGAGGGCAATGGGCAGTGTCAGTCCTCTGCAAGACTGAGACGTTTGAAGGCTGGCACAGTTTTACTTGTCAATGGTGATGAGGCCAGACCTCCATGGCTTGGCATAGAGGACAAGCCCGCACAGGGATTTCCAGTGTCCAGGTTGCTGGCAGATAGGGCACAACCTTGGAGCAGGTGTAGTGCGATATCGTGCCATGTGACCATTTAGGCCACACTTGATACAGTCTTGTGATTGACTTCCCTTGTCCCCTTTCCTGTGACCTTAGGGCAGCTGGTAAGGCCTGGGCCTGTATATTGTTGTAGCTTTGTCTGTCAGGAAGACTCAGCTGATTTTTTTCAGGCATTAAAAACTTTAAAGGCTATTTTCACCAATTCCCGTATAGGAGTTTGGGGACCATCCTCAACTTTTTTTTAAAAAACTCTTTTCTAATATCTGGTACTAGCTGAGGTAGCAGAATGATTAGTAGAAAAGGAAGCTAGCTGCTTTTTTTTCCTGAGAGAGATTTGGAAGAGAAAAGGGAGAAGGGGAGGGACTAGCCCAGTGTGCAGAGGGGGTCCAGGAGTGGAGCATTGAGGAAGGAGGGAGGGGGTAAGGTGGAATTTGACCTTGAACCTCCGAATTGGGGGGGGGGAAAGGGAGGGGAAAGAATGTTGCTCCACAGGAGGGGTTGGGAAGTTCATTAATTGGGAATCCGAAAATGACAAAAATAAGTACTAATGGGTCCCCCCATACCCTATAGCATAGATAAGAAAAGTGACTCACCAAGACGCAGCCACTGTAGCCCAGAAGCTGGTTTTAAGCCTGGGATAGAGAGCTCAAATTGTAGACTAGGGGCCTTTCAACACGAGGCCTCCCACGTGGAAAGGGCCTTCCCTAGCTCGGTGGGAACCTCCAAATGTTTCCTAACCAAGCTCTCTGATGATGCAAAAATTCTTAGGAGACATTAAGTCACACAACGTAGAATTTAAGTAATTGAGGACCGCATCACAGATACCCCAAACATAAGTAATATGCAAACCATGCTGGTTAGAAATTAGTATCATGTGATTCAAATATTTGTTCACCATGATTAATCAGCTACTAAGGTACATTCCTATAACAAAGAGACAACCATGATTTACAACCAGCCAAAGACCCACTTCCCGATCAAAGGCCTCTAACATGCTGCTGAAGGGGCCATTATAGTGTCACAACCTGTGTGCCATGAAAGTATAATAATTCTAGAACAGCTGCATTTCTTAGCTTTTAGAAAAGCAGTTTACAGTCAATGTCCCCTATACTGATTGAGGTGGACTTGTATCCTGTCTGTAGCTCCACACAGCATTACCCTTGCTGCACCACAGAGTTCTAAAATTACCAGTTCGAGTCATATGGTGAGGCGTCCATTATCAATAACAACAAAAGGAGTTGTGTTTGGAGCAAGGCTTCTCCCTTCAGACCAGAAGAGTAGGAACAGTGTACCGTGTACACTGCAGGGGTAAACACACTGGACAATAGCTAGATCTTAGACTGAAGTTTAAGGTCATGGACTGCAGGGGTTTCCATAACAAAGAAGGACCTGATGGGGCACAGTGTGTTACTTTCTGTGTAATTTCCCATCATACATTATTTTCTTTCATGTGAATAAAGACAGACACCATTGGGTGTACAGTTTAGGGAGGAGAACTTGAACTACTAAGTATCCATTTTCCAATTAGTGAACTCTCCCATGCAGATATTTTCAATCTTGGTTGACACAGTTAATCAGCTCAGATGTTTGAAACACAGGCCATTGACTGTAACTCCATGTGTCAGCTTAGAGCACTCAGCAGCTAACATTTTACATGGGACAAAGTCATGCATTCTCTTATGAATGGCATTCTCCCTACCAGGGAAGTACCTACTCTGTTTCAAAGTCAGTATAACTAAGTGTTCAATTATTTTTATTGTTTTTAGAAGTCAATTATTCTTTATCATTTTTTATATTTCATTTTTTTCAAAGGCATTACTGCTATGATCTCTTTGTTTCTATTTCCAATGTTTCCCAGTATTTGAATTATCAGTTTAGAGCAGAGGTTCTCAACCTGTTGGGTCATGGCTCATTTTGGATTGATCAAATGAACCTAGCACAGGACTGGCCTAAGACCATCAGAAACTACAGATATTTATGTTATAATTCATAACAGTAGCAAAAATATAGTTATGAAGTAGCTGTAAAAATAATTTTATAGGTGGGGGTTCACTACATCATGAGTAATTGTATTATAGGGTCATAGCACTAGGAAGATTGAGAACAAGTGGGTTAGATTATTGTCTCCTGTAGCTCAGGATTACTTCATACTATGTAACAGAATTGCTGTGAATACCTAATCCTGCCTCTGCTACCCAGTGCTGGACAGTCCTGCAACTCCTACCAGGCTGGACCTTGCCTGGTCTGTGTGAAGGAGAAATAGATTAGCGAATGAGTATCTCCAATTTCTATAGATTTTATTGTGAATTTACAAGTGAAGTAAAACCTGTGCAAGAATTGAGTTCACTGACCAACTGTAAAGCCAGTGTAGTCACATCAGAAAAAGATGGGCAAGAAGAAGGGTAAAAGCTTTCCTGCTGTGACAACAGTTGACATTAGCAGTGAGTAGTGAGGTGATCAATTTTAGATGTTCCATAAATTTTATGTCTGGCCATTTTGTTGGTCCACAGACCATGTATTCATGAATCTATATAAAGAACTGAACTTATCCTTAAACCAAATTACTGTAGTTACAGTAGTTAGGTAAAATAGAAGAGCTGGATAAAATGGTGTGGCCGTGCCTACCATGATTTATTTTCCAGGTTTAAGAGGTATACTCTGAGAGAAATAATGTGACTATTACTTGGTGTGCTCTAATACAAATCCCTAGTCTCTGGAGCACATGACCATGAAGACTGTTTCAACTTTTGAACAGAATTTTTCATGATTATAAATACATTATTTCCACTATCTCTTTCCTGCCTCTAAGCCCTCCCGTAGACCATTCGTTGTGTTCTAATTCTCATGGCTTCTTTTTGTTTAACAACAATTACTGTTTGAATATGACCTATGTTTGCAGGACTTCCCAGCTATGAAGTAAAGGGTTGGCTACACTGGGCATTGATTGTGTAATGGAATGTGTACACATAGGACCCTGTGCATTGGAGGAGGAACAGGAAGTGCTCTGGGAGAATGGATGATTTTACAAAACTACAAATTTCCCAGATTAGTATCTTGTTTGACCATAGTGTGAAAGGACAAACCTAGAGGATTTTTACTTTCTGAGACATTTGATCTCTGTTCACCCAGTAGGGTAACTGCCAATGTCTTGAAGCCCAGCTGAGTGGCCCTAGCTAATAAGGGACTGTAGGCAATTAGGAGCATCAGTAGGAGGTAGTTTACAGATTCTTTCTAGGATTTTCTTGTTCTGCTCTAGGGAGCTGTAAGGATAACCACAAGCCATGCCATGGTGAATGTTCCCAGACTAGGAGGAACAGGTTTGCTGAGCTGTCCGAGCTGCTTGAACAGCGATGAACCATGAGCCAAACAGGTTCTGTTGTTCTTTGTGGTGACCTGGGTAGTGGTTCTTGGCCTCTGAGCTTTTTTGAGTGAGGATTCCTTGGTGAGGGGGAAGCTTTTCTATCCTGGAATGGGAGACTATGAGCTTTCAATGTTGTTGCCTCATGCTGTGTAATTGAGAATTGCTTTGAATATTAATCCTGCCTCTGCTGCCCAGTGCTGGGTAGATAGTCCTACATCTTCAGGACTGCCCTTTGACTGGTCAGTGCTAAGGAAAAATAAACCAGCTGATGAGTGACCTCCAGTCTCTCTGACTTTTAGTTTGTGATTATAGATGAAGAGGGATCTGTGCAAGAATTGAGTGCCTAGACAAAGCTTAAAACTGGTAGATTAACAGTGCAGAAAGGGAGAGATAGGATAGTGGTTGAAAACTTTCCTACTTCAACAGTAGTTGAGATTAGCAATGCGGAACTAGGTAATTAATTTTAAGTGCTCCATAAATGTCACAGGGGCATGCTTTAGGTGTGCACTGGAAAACTGATGATATAGTTTCTAGAATTTCTGAATATTGCATTCCACTTTCAAGTTTATAATATAAATGTTTCAAATAGTTTAAAAGGTGGTAGAATTATGGTGATGTTTATTGTCTTTTGGCAATACATGATTACAATGCTTCTAACTTTCTGTTCTCACCAGCCACAATGATATGATTCAGTGATGTATAGTTCTAGGCAACTAAAGGAGCTACCAAGGTTTCTCAGGTGTGCATGGTGTTGGACAGACAGATAGGGCAGAATCTATATCTTGTGATACAATCCTTGTGACAGGAAGCAGATATTAAATTATTTTATTTTTCTTAATATTTTTCTAAATATTTATTCTAAATATTGTTCACATTCTTGATTGTTATAGCTTTGTCATAAGGTTTTTTTGAGTTTTGTGTTTTTCTGGCTTTGAACTCACAGAGATCTGCCTGTGTTTCCCTCCCAAGTGCTGGGCTTAAAAATGTGTACCACCACTTTCCAGCAAGAAGTCATATTATGTCAATCTGTGTACTATTTTTTCATAATCTCATTGATTACTCTGAGTGTTCCTACTATGAATGTAGCTTTGTAATCAGCCTTTCTGTTATAAATTTTGGAAATTGTCATTGAATTTTATTCATTTTATGCTGCAAATTTACTATATACAGCATCATGTTCCCAAGAGTTAATTATTTGCTTTTTTATTTACTTAGGTTTTGTTTTTCTTGTTGCTGTTAATCTGTGAAAGACTTTTGGTTTATTGGATACAATGTCTTTGCAGGTAGTTCCTCATATATTCTTATTTCAGATACCATATCAGAGACTCATAAATATCTATTATTCTAGATCCTGTATACATATGTAGAGCATTCATTCTCATGCACAAAGATTTGCAAAAAATAGCAATAAACTTGTTATCGAAAGTGCTTGTGGCTGGACGGCGGTGGCACACTCCTTTAATCTTAGCACTCAGGAGGCAGGCGGATCTCTGTGAGTTCAAGGCCAGCTTGGTCTACAAGAGCTAGTTCCAGGATAAGCTCCAAAGATACAGAGAAACCCTGTCTCTAAAAACCAAAAGAAAAAAGTGATTGTGACTTATAAAACAAGTATAAACAGTTGCTTTAGGTATATACCAATTCTTTAAAAGTCTGTTATCTTGTATTAATTTTTAAAATGTTTTTATTTCTTCACTTTGAAGTAGAGTTATTGGCAATCAAAAATCATAGTGAAGTGTCCAAGAATAATATAAATAATATAAATATAAATAATATAAAAGTTTAGGTTCCAGAAATAGAAATGTAAAAATAATGAAAAATAAAGTTGTAAGCCTAGGAGAATGAGAACAGACTGTCAGCAGCTTTCTCTGCAGCTTAAGGTATGTGAGATTTCCCTCTGTATGCTGCAAATATCATTGTTGAATAAAGAAACTGCCTTGACCTGTTGATAGGGCAGAACTTAAGTAGGCAGGGAAATTTAAACTGAATGCTGGGCAAAAAAAAAGGCAGAGTCATGAGAAGCCATTGAGCCTCTGCTGGAGACAGACATGCTGAAACTTTGGTAGTCCAGGACCTCATGATGATGCACAGATTAATGGAGGTGGGTAAATTAATATGTAAGAGTTAACCAATATCAAGCTAGAGCTAATGGGCCAAACAGTAATTTAAATACTATAGTTACTGTGTGATTATTTCAGGTCTGAGCTGATGAGCAGCTGGGAACCAACCAGTAGCCTTCTTCAACATTAAGGATTATTAAACAGTGGATTAGTTTGATTTACAACTGATAGCTCTGCCTGAAAGCCTGAAGCATCCCTCTGCGAACTGAGTGTCCCACTTCAAACTGAGGGTCAGCTTTTAGATAACCCTCTGACCACTCATGACCAACAACCGTCATGAGCTGAGTTAACTTTTAAATGATGGGATGTACATAACTTTTCTGTTGTGCATTGTCCCATATCCTTTCCTGATATGCAAAACTGTCAGTATCAAAGGATTGGAGAACTTTAATATAAACACCATCAGAAAGTGGCAGAGAGAAACATTAGGCTAAATGCAAATACTAGTTTAACTGAAAAACTCTGTTAGTGAAAATTATAACAACAAACAAAGCAATTAGTACCTGAGCTTTACCTCGAGATTATAAAAATTCTTTTGTTCATGCATAATGTTTGCTTCTTGCTGTAAAAAGGGTAGTTTGGAAATCTCCTATTGCCACTGATATAGAAATCCAATCTCTGGCTGTGGTCAGATATAACTGATAAGCTTTGTGTGTTCCATTGAGGTTTTTTCCTTCCTTTTTCTGGAATAAAGTTTGCTTCACGTTTAATAAATTTTAGTGGTCGGCCCCCTCCTCAATAATTGCATGACACCTGAACCCAACAATAGTAAGCAAAATGTTGTCTAAGTGACCCTAACTGACATTCTATTCTTTATCATAATAGAATGATATCCTTTTTGTAGTCACAATATTTTCTACAAAGTTAAAACCTCAGAAGGCTTCAAGTGAATCTCTCCAAAGAATGGGGTGTACTGGATGAGTTATGGTCAGTGATTTCTTGTAGTTGATTTGGATTAAAATCTTGGCATTTTTGTTTAAGAGATTATGATCAATATTGGTAGCTATGTCTTTAGGTCTCATTTTTTTTGAGTGGTGCAATCTATATTGTTAGTTTTATTATCATCTGATTATATTGTTCCTCTGGAAAATAATCAGCCTTCAACAGTTTCTATCCAGAAAATTTCTTGTTTAAAGTTCCTTGTGTTTTTGTTTGAGAAGTTTCTGTTTAGAGTCTGTTTTAGTTTTTATTTATTTATTGTTCTTAGAGGCTTGCCTTTTTCCATTTCCTGGCATATCTGTGTTTTCCAGTTGCTGCTATCTTCATGTTTTGGTTTTTGCTGTTTAAGTGATTGGATGTGATTAACACATTGACTTTGTATTTTTAAAACCTTCTTGTGTATTATTGTCTTTTCCTAATTAGCCTCAGCTGTCAACATGACATTGCCTAGGGTTGTCTGAAGGAGCATCAGTTGAGGGTGTGCTTAGATGAGAACATCTAATTGCTGCATCTGAGAGAGATTGTATTGGTTTCAACTGATGTGGGAAGGCTCTTCCACTGAATTGACAATATCTCTAAGTGAGTGGACCTGCAGAAGAGATCATGAGACCATGACAAAACAAGAGAGAAACCTAGGAAGCAAAGTTTCCCCATGTTTTGCCTTCATTTAATAGCTTGAGTTTCTATCCTGAGCTCCCACAAGGATGGACTGTGATCTAAGAATATCAACCAGATAAACCTCATTACCTGAGTTGCTTTTTGATAGAGAATTTAATCACAGCAACAGAGAAGAATGTTGGAACAAAAAATGATACCTCAAATGTAATTTTTCTTACTGCAAAGGACTTGAAATTCTTAGTCCTGGCCTTGCTATCCTGAAGGGTGAAAACTCTGGTTATCAGTTCCAACACCACTGTGGACTATGATTATAATGTTCTTGATTTACCCAATGTTCCTCTTGTACAACATTGTCTGATTAGCCTCTTTCTGAATTTGTATACTTCCTTTTAAAACCAAAACCATTGATTTACATTAGCAAGAGACTTGCTTTTGAATTTGACATAAATCTCCAGTCTATCTGGGACATGTCTTTCTGTAGATTAGCAGCCAGTGCTGGGAATGCTGTGTTGTGTGCCTTCTGTTCACCTGGTTCTGTCACTCATACCTCACTAGCCAATCAGAGTCGTCAGCAGACCCACCAGTCAAATGGGATGGTTCTTCTGGGAACCAGGCTTCTGGTTTAGCACTTCCGGTTTAGCGCTTCCGGTTTATCTCTTCTTGAAGAAATCATAGTTTCGCTTCTGCACTGCGCCTTGGGCTCCCTTGTTGGGAGAGAGTGTGTCAGCTCGGCAGCTTCACCATAGTGAGTGAGGGATTCCTCTCCACAGACAGGAGGAGTGGTGGGCCAAGGTGAGTAAGGGACCAATGTCTCCCAGCGGGAGGATTGGCCGGCCTTGGTATGCGGAAGAGGGGGTGGGGTTGCTGTCCCCACGAACGGAGCAGTGGCTGGGCTTGGCGGGTAAGGGGTCCCTGTCCTGAAACTAGGTTGACGGGCCTGCTGAGGCTCGTGGCTGGTGTGGTGGGTCCTCTCCTGCCTGGGTGGGAGCCAGTGGACAGACACAGAGTTTACTGTGTTCCTGCCTCATCCTAAGTAGTGCTATGTGATCTCTGCTGGCAGCCTCTCAATAACTTCACTGCCTGGGTTGTGTCTGCATAGAGCAGAGCTTTGGGAGTCGCTTTGGTGGTGCCTGTAGTGTTTATATTGTCGCATTTAGAGAGATATCACCAAAATATTCCAAACTCGGAGACTACTGGTCTCTTATGGGTCTTCAGAAGTTTTGCACTTTTAAGAGTTAGGTTTAGTTTTGATAAAGGAGCTAAAAGCACACAATGGAAGAAAGAAAGCATCTTCAACAAATGGTGCTGGCATAATTGGATGTCAACCTGTAGAAGAATGAAAGTAGATCCGTGTCTATCACCATGCACAAAACTCAAGTCCAAATGGATTAAAGACCTCAATATCAATCTGAACACACTGAACCTGTTAGAGGAGAAAGTGGGAAGTACTCTACAACATTTGGGCACAGGAGACCGCTTCTACATATAGCCCCAGCAGCACAGACATTAAGGGCAACATTGAATAAATGGGACCTCCTGAAGTTGAGCAGCTTCTGTAAAGCAAAGGACACTGTCACTAAGACAAAAAGGCAGCCTACTGACTGGGAAAAGATCTTCACCAACCCCGCAACAGACAAAGGCCTGATCTCCAAAATATATAAGGAACTCAAGAGACTAGACTTTAAAATGCTAATTAACCCAATTAAAAAATGGGGCACTGAACTGAACAGAGAATTCTCAACAGAAGACATCCGAATGGCCAAAAGACACTTAAGGTCATGCTCAACCTCCTTAGCAATAAGGGAAATGCAAATCAAAACAACGCTGAGATACCATCTTATACCTGTCAGAATGGCTAAAATCAAGAAACTAGATTTTAAAATGCTAATTAACCCAATTAAAAAATGGGGCATTGAACTGAACAGAGAATTCTCAACAGAAGAAGTTTGAATGGCCCAAAAACACTTAAGGTCATGCTCAACCTCCTTAGCGATTAGGGAAATGCAAATCAAAACAACTCTAAGATACCATTTTACACCCCTCAGAATGGCTAAAATCAAAAACACCAATGATACCCTATGCTGGAGAGGATGTGGAGTAAGGGGAACACTCACCCATTGTTGGTGGAATGCGAACTAGTGCAACCACTTTGGAAATCAGTGTGGCGGTTTCTCAGGAAACTGGGAGTCAACCTACTTCAGGACCCAGCAATTCCACTCTTGGGAATATACCCAAGAGATGCCCAATCATACTACAAAAGCATTTGTTCAACCATGTTCATAGCAGCACTATTTGTAATAGTCAGAATCTGGAAACAACTTAGGTGCCCCTCAATAGAAGAATGGATAAAGAAGGTGTGGCACATATACACTTTAGAATTCTACTCGGCGGTAAAAAAACAATGACATCTTGAATTTTGCATGCAAATGGATGGAAATAGAAAACACTTTACTGAGTGAGGTAACCCAGACCCAAAAAAGAGGAATATGGTATGTACTCACTCATAAGTGGATTCTAGCCATAAATAAAGGACATAGAGCCTATAATTCGTGATTCTAGAGAAGCTAAATAAGAAGGTGAACCCAAAGAAAAACATTGTTATCATCCTGCGTATTGGAAATAGACAAAATTGCCAGGCAGGGTTTGGGAGCACCGAGGTGGGGGTGAGGTGGGGATAAGGGGAGATGCGGGAGAGAAGGGAGAAGGAGGGGATGGGGAGAGCTTGAGGGAATGGGATGGTTGGGATGGAGGAGGGGTGGTTGGGGGAGCAGGGAAGTATATATCTTAATTACGGGAGCCATTTTAGGGTTGGGAAGAGTCTGGACTCTAGACGGGTTCCCAGGTATCCAAGGAGATGTCCCCAGCTTGTTTATTAGGCAGCAGAGGAAAAGGTGCCTGAACTGGCCTTGTCCTATAGCCACACTGATGATTATCTTGCATATTACCATAGAACCTTCATCTGGTGATGGATGGAGATAAAGACAGAGACCCACATTGGAGCACTGAACTGAGCTCCCAAGGTCCTGATGAGGAGCAGAAGGAGGGAGAATGTGAGCAAGAAAGTCAGGACCGTGAGGGGTACATTCACCCACTGATACGGTGGGACAGGTCTAATGGGAGATCACCAAGGCCAGTTGGAATGGGACTGATGGAACATGTGATCAAACAGGACTCTCTGAATGTGGCTGATGGTAAAGGCTGACTGAGAAGCCAAGGACAATGGTGATGGGTTTTGATTCTACAGCATGAACGGGCTCTGTGTGAGCCTTGTCAGTTTGGATGCTCACCTTCCTGGACCTGGGGGGAGTTGGGAGGGCCTTGGACTTCCCATAGTGTAGGGAACCCTGACTGCTCTTTGGCCTGGAGAGGGAGGAAGTGGGGTATGGGTAGAGGGGAGGGGAGAGAAGTGGGAGGAGGGGAGGAGATGGAAATTTTTAATAAAAATAAAATAATAAACCTCAAATCCCACCCTCAGTAACACTAGTCCCCCCAAAAGCCCATACCTCTTAATCCTTCTCAAATACTTCTGCCAACAGATTCTATAGGACCACTCTCATTCAAACTACCAGAACCTGCATACGTGTATATACACTATACACAAGTTCAGAAGAGGGTGTCAGATCCCTCAAACTGGAGCTCTGGATTGTTGTCAACCATCCTGTATGCTCTGGGAACTAAATTTGTGTCCTCTAGGGCAGCATGTGTCACCTATAGAGCCCTTGAGTGTTTGTTAAAACTTATTTTAGTTTTATTTATATGTATGTGTGAATGTCTATATAAGAGAGTGCACATGAGTACAGGCACTCAAAGAAGCCAGAAGAGTGGTGTCACATCCCATGGAGCTGTAGTTTCAGATGGTTATGAACTGACCACTATAGGTTTTGCTGATGAAAATTGATTCCTCTGAAAGGACAAGCACTCAACTGCTGAGCCACCTCTCCATCCCCAATATTGGAAATTTTAAAGGCAATGTGTAATCTGCTTTAAAATCAATAAAGAGTAACAAAAATAGTTTTATTTTTAAGATAAACCTAGAGCATGAACTATATTTGATTAGACTGATGGATTGCCTAGCCTGACTTTGACCTTTAAATGTTTATGGTACAATGTCTACTTGGTTACTTGTGGAAGTGTCATCTTTACATATACATGATTTAGTAATTTTCTATTTAATATAAAACTTATTAATATGTTTTTATAAAAGACTGTGATATATCAGAAAGTTTTCTTGTCTGTTCTCCTTTTTGAGTTAACAAAGATTATCCAAGCAAAATCCTAGAATTCTGGGGAAGCACATTGTAAATCATTGTACTTTTGACAGTATTTTCTTGAAATTTTGGAAAACCACAATTATATTTGAAGTTGACTGTTCTTGGAAATTTTAATTTCTGTCAAATATTCTCATTCAACTGTGTGATCTATTTATCTACCAGGGAACCCTATGAACCTATAGTGATTTATCCACAGATGATCCTGTGCTGCTCACTAACCAGCAGTCAGACCTAAAAATAATTAAATGCAAAAGACTTAGACATATTTCTAAATTCCAAGAAGATTGTTATAGTAGCTACTGCCAACAACAGGACAGTGATGAGTCCCCTCATCAACAAACTGAAATCTGGACTTCAAAACTAACAGATGTCCTCAGCCTGAAGCTTGACAGCTGTGTTAAAAGTACACATTATGAGGAGTTCTGGCAGGTAACAGGGTTTCTGTCACTAAAAACTTTATGAGAGACTGTGTGTGGAGAGTTACTTTCTAAAAGGAAAGATCTTAAGAGAGGTAGTGAGACATTCCTCAGGGATGGGAGATGTGAAGGATGAGCAAATGCATTAAAATGTTTTGACTATCCCATGTTCATCTTTTTGGGTCTGGGTTACCTCATTCAGAATAGTGTTTTCTATTTCCATCCATTTGCATGCAAAATTCAAGATGTCATTGTTTTTTACCGCCGAGTAGTACTCTAATATGTATATATTCCACAGTTTCTTCATCCATTCTTCCACTGAAGAGCATCTAGGTTCTTTCCAGGTTCTGGCTATTACAAATAATGCTGCTATGAACATAGTTGAACAAATGCTTTTGTAGTATGATTGGGCATCTCTTGGGTAAATTCCCAAGAGTGGAATTGCTGGGTCCTGTGGTAGGTTGATCCCGAATTTCCTGAGAAACCACTACACTGCTTTCCAAAGTGGTTGCACAAGTGTGCATTCCCACCAGCAATGGATGAGTGTACCCCTTACCCCACAACCTCTTCAGCAAAGGCTATCATTGTTGTTTTTGATTTTAGCTAATCTGACAGGTGTAAGATGGTATCTCAAAGTTGTTTTGATTTGCATTTCCCTGATAGCTAGGGAGGTGGAGCATGACCTTAAGTGTCTTTTGGCCATTCAAACTTCTTCTGTTGAGAATTCTCTGTTCATTTCAGCGCCCCATTTTTTAAATGGGTTAATTAGCATTTTGAAGTCTAGTCTCTTGAGTTCCTTATATATTTTAGAGATCAGACCTTTGTCAGTTGCAGGGTTGGTGAAGATCTTTTCCCAGTCAGTAGGCTGCCTTTGTGTCTTAGTGACAGTGTCCTCTGCTTTACAGAAGCTGGTCATAATCGGGTTTTAGCCATAAATAAAGGACATCGAGCCTATAATTCGTGATCCTTGAGAAGACAATAGGAAGGTGAAACGAGAGAAAAACATAAAGTTATCCTCCTGGATATTGGAAGTAGACAAGTTTGCCGGGCAAAAATTGGGAACTTGGGGGTGGGGTGGGTTGGGGGCAAGGGGAGATGGGGAGATAAAAGCGTGAAGGGGAGGATGGGGAGAGCTTGGGGGAATGGGATGCTTGGGATATAGGAAAGATGGATATGGGAGCAGGGAAGCATATATCCTAATTAAGGGAGCCATCTTAGGATTATTAAGAGACTTGACTCTAGAGGGGTTCCCAGGTATCCAGGGAGATGCCCCCAGCTAGTTCCATGGGCAGCTGAGGAGATGGAGTTGGAAAAGGCCAGATCCTATAGCCATACTGATGAATATCTTGCATATCACCATAGAACCTTCACCTGGCGATGGATGTAGATAGAGACAGAGCCCCACATTGGAGCACCGGACTGAGCTCCCAAGGTCCTGATGAGGAGCAGAAGGAGGGAGAACATGAGAAAGAAAGTCAGGACAGTGAAGGAACCTTCATCTGGCGATGGATGGAGATAGAGATAGATCCACACATTGGTGCACCGGACTGAGCTCCCAAGGTCCAAATGAGGAGCAGAAGGAGGGAAAACATGAGCAAGGAAGTCTGGACTGCGAGGGGTGCTCCCATCCACTGAGATGGTGGGGCTGATCTATTCGGAGCTTACCAAGCCCAGCTGGACTGGGACTGAAAAAGCATGGGATAAAACTGGACTCCCTGAACATGGCGGACAATGAGGGCCACTGAGAAGCCAAGGACAATGGCACTGGATTTGGATCCTACTACGCATACTGGCTTTGGGGAGGTGCTGGCCTGTTTAGATGCTCACCTTCCTGGACCTGGATGGAGGGGGGGGGGAACTTGGACTTCCCACAGGGCAGGGAACCCTTACTGCTCTCTGGACAGGAGAGGGAGGGGGAGTGGAGGGGGAAGGGGGTAAATGGGAGGTGGGGAGGAGGCGAAAATTTTTAATAAAAATAAAATAAAAAATATTTTGACTAAATGAGAAAATGAAGGATTCCTTTTTTATTGTTGCTATTGCTTTTAAAATAAATATGCTAGAGCATTTTCTAGCCCTGTCACTCAATTCAAGAGTTTATCTTTGTGTAGTTGAATAAATTAATCTATTCATTGATTTTTTTGATACAGTGTGTCATGTAGCCTCTAACTCACTCTGTAGCTACAAATGACCTATGTCTTCTGATTCTCTTGTCTTCCAATCCATAGTACTGGGATACAGGCAGGACGTCCATATCCATGTTTGTAGTACTTGATGTATATCTATAAATATAATCAGTTAGATGTGTATCTTTCATCCTGTATAAAACCAACTTAAAATAAGTTAAGGAACTTGGGGTAAGATCTTAGCATTGAATTGCTAGAGGAAAAACACTTCAAGATATAGGCAAAAGTGGCGACTTTCTAAAAAGTCTAATAGAAAAGGAAATAATGTCCAAAACTGACAGACAAGACTGAATGAAACTTAAAAGTTTCTACATAGCAAAGAGACAATTATCCAAGTAAAGAAACTGCCTACAGAATAGGAAAGACAGTTTCAGATATAACTAGACAAGGTATTGGTATTCAGAATATATAAGGAACTCAAAAATGTTCACACACACAAACACATCAAATACCAAATCAATAAATAGTCAAATAAATTGAGCAGACATTTATAAAGAGAATGATAGAAATGGGCAATAATATATGACAAAAAATTTTGACTAACCTTAGTTATCAGGGAAATAAAAGTCAAAACTTCCATTGATATTTTATTTAATATAGTCAGAAGAACTAGCAAAGAGAAAATAAAAAATGCTGGTGAGTATGAAAGAAAGAAGTAAGCCTTACACACTTTTATTGTGGGTGTGGATTGTTGAAGCCACTGTGGAAATCAGCCTGTAATTTAAAAAATATAAAAAGAACAAGAACTGCTATATGATCTAGCTCTAACACTTTGGGGTATATACCCAAAGATGTCTAAGTCAGAAGATTTCAGACATCTGCTTGTACATGCTGCATGTAATACTTGTTATTCATAAAAGTCAAATTGTAGAATCAGCTGAGCTGTCTGCTGTTTACCAACAGATGAAAGAAAAAAACTTATATATATTCACATATATATAGAGAGAGACAGACAGACAGATGACAGAGAGAGAGAGAGAGAGAGAGAGAGAGAGAGAGGACAGGGAGAGAGAGAGAGAGAGAGAGAGAGAGAGAGAGAAAGGACAGGGAGAGGGAGAGAGAGAGAGAGAGAGGACAGGGAGAGAGACAGAGAGAGAGAGAGAGAGAGAGAGAGAGAGAGAGAGAGAATCCTGAACTGCTTAGAATCCTTTCAGCATCCAGTAGTAAAAACCCTGTCTTAATAGCTAGTATACCACCATTTCTCAGAAACAGAAAAATTCTAGATTTCATCAGTTGTGTAATAATGATGTTAAAGATCTAAAATCTGTATATTGGCTTCTAACTCATCATATCAGCATGTATCCTTGTCATCCTAATATGGCACAAGTATTTTTAAATTTCATGCAGACATCTTGTGTTCTCTACAAAGGAAATTACTTCCCCTTAAGTCTTTCTATCTGTTATATCAAAATTTCTCCCAGAAGCCACAGTGGCCTTCTCTCCAAACATTTTCCAGAATTTGGGACATTAATCCTATGAATAAATCAGTTTGAAGTATTCCATGAAGTCAGGTAAGAGAAATTTCAATGTACAGATACACAAGGATTTTTATTCAACAAAATTCAAGATGAGACACTGAAGAAAATGAGAATAGAAGCAAATGTATTTAACTGAGCCAACATTCTTGATGGGCTCACAATAGCCCCATCTGTTAGAGGTTTCCATTTGACTTCTACAGTTGGACTCCAGAGCGATGAGCCCACAACCAACTGTCACACCCTTTTATACCTGTTTTATCAGCCAAATTCAGCATGGTGCCCTTCCCATTCAGCTTCTGGATAGGGAGAGAAGAGGTATTTAGCATCATTTAATTTGGATGTTAAAACAATCATGGGCCTGTCCTTCTTTGCTGTGCGCAGGTGCTCCAGGAGCCAAGGTTTGATGTCTCACATCTGGACAACATCTTTTTATTGAGAAGAAAATATTAGTGAGATTTGCTATCTAAATAGCATCTCATGTAGACTTACATGTAATGTCTGTGGAGTGTGATCCCCTGTGTTGTTACCAATCCTCTTATCCATTGATTAAACTTTCTTCTCGAGTACTAAAGCCCAATGCAGAGGGCAAAAATTAATCTTTTTTTCTGTTTTGTCAAGGCCAGGTGAGCAGCTAGTCTTTAGAGGTCAGTTGTTCTTGGAAGGAATCTCAGACTCTTCAAGTCTCTCTTTTGTCAGTTGTCCATCAATGTGAGGATAAGTCAAAAGCTTTGCTTTATGTACTGCAGCTCATCCCTAAAACCACTAGGTCATATATCATCAGGGATGAATTGCATACAGTTGCCTGGAGAAGATGCTGTGTACTCAGATCGAGTACACATACTTTCTTTCATAATGGAATATCAACAGTCGGCAAACCTGGTGGTGAGATAACACAGACCAAGAAAAACAAAGATAATATGTACATAAACGTGGCTTTTATATATAAAGCTAAGTCTGCCCCACTGTTCTTTTTCCTCAGACTAGAAAAAAAGAAAAAGAAAAAAGGGCCTTGAGTTCCCTTCTAAATCTATGAATTACATTACTGCAAAAGAGACTTTCTGTTCCACTATGACTGTATGAACTCATTATGTCAATTTCTTTCTACTAGGCCTCACCTGCTAATGAACATACTACTTCCTGATAGTGCCATGGGCTGGTAACTTGACCTTCAATAAATGGGTTGTTGGAATACATTTCAAATGCAAATTATAGCAGTGTTTGAGGGAAATATCTCAAGGTAAGTAGATATACACTATGAGTTCTTTTTTGAAATACAGTGATTCCAAGTAAAACCTCAAGAGACCTCCTCAATTTTATTTTAAAGAGAATACACCCATCAATCATAAATGCATGTTCACAATAGAGACTCTGTCCTAAGGTTGTCATTATGGAATGTAGGACTAATATTTTCTTTTAAAGAGTCACAAACTGGAAGCCCTTGGGTTGTCATTAGATGAACATCTATAAGGTGTGGATCTAAGATAAAAGAACAGTGCTGATATTTGCAAATATTTGAGATTAAAATCTGTATGTCACCTCTCCTCTCAAATAAGTATTTCTAGGTTTCCTGAAACCTGCAGAGATCAGCCATGTTGGCATTGAACTTTACACTTTTCAACAAACTTGGAACCATTGGTTTGGGCAGGATTTGTGCTTTCCAGTTGAGTGCAAATCCCATAAAATACTGCCCACAGCTCATTCTTGGCAGGTATGTGTATTTGCAATTGTGTTTGTTCTAAACTACCTGGGCTTTCACAAACTTGTAATACAATGAAAAAGAAATTAATTTTTGAAATAAATGTTGAAAGTGTGTGTTGGTTGTACCTCAATTTCTTCAAGGTTCTTTTATTCTCCTCAGTTCCTCAGCAACAAGGAATGAAGTTCTAGAGCCGGAAGGTCTGAGTCTCAGGAAAGGCAGAAATAAGGAAGACATACAGGATGTCTTGATAGGAGCTGAGAGAAAAGAGAGCGGCCCTTAGGAAAGAAAAGGAGGTAACAAAGCAGGGGTGTTGGGAAAGGAACACATGAAAGGCGAGACTTACCGGCGCTTCTTGGTGTAGATCACAAAACCGATTACAGCACATATTGGTACTAGTACTACAATTAGTACTAGAACGATGATAAAAAACCCATGGATAAATATTTGCCACCTGCTCTTGAAGAATACAAGGTATCACTAAACAAAGAACCCAGAACTAGTTCAAGTTCCCTATTCTAAGTACATGTGAGGAAGCCATGCCATTCTTTTTTCTTTATTTAACTCTATCATTTTAGTCTTCATGAGGTTAGACTGACCATCTATCGCCAGGATTTGACTGTATGCTATCCAGACAGATGTGAATCTGTCTACCCCCAAATCTTGAATTTTCTGAATGACTTCGAGTGCTTACCTCATCTTAGCACTGACCTCTTTATCTATAAAGTCAGAATAGCAGTATTTGCTGCAAAGCTAAGGGATGAACTGATATGTTGGTAACACAGTGGTCAGTGCTCACACAGGAGGCATCAATAACCTACAGCTATACCTCGGGACCTGGGTCCTCTATCCTGGGGAATGTATCTTACTGAACTTCTTTATTTGCCCTTTGCCTCTGGGTCTTCTGAGTTTCTTGGTCTACATTCCTCTTATATATAGAACATCTTACCTCAAATTTACTGGGATTGATTTCTGTATCTAGAATTCCCCGTTCTCTCTCTCCTATAAGAGTTAGGGGTTTCATATCTGAAACTCAGTTTGTTCAGTTCTTACTCCATGCTTGAATGGTACTCTACTTGCTCTCAACCCAGGCTACAGTTGTTTTTCTTACCCCGATAGAGGATGATATCCTGTCCTCCTAGACTGCTATGTTTCACGCAGCAGGCCAGGCCAGCCTCCTTTCCAGCCTCCACATCCAGGGTTGCTCGGAGATACCATGTCTCATCAGCATTGGGCAGGTAGTCACTCCTCTGAGGACTATTTTGCTCCTGCTCACCCTGCATCCACATCACCCACACAGGCTTTGGGTAGAAGCCAGAGACATGACACACCAACTGTAGATGACCATGTTTAGGACTGAGGCCACTGGACAACCAGGCCACGGGCTTCTCTGTACCCAGAGAGAGAATAAAAATATCTTAAAGCAAGAACATTTATAGTAGAGGCTCCAGAATTCCTATCAAGTTCATGCTTTCCACAGGTCCACTTCTGGAGATGATGTTGCCTATTAGTCTAAATCCATTCGTATCACTGTGACTAGGGAAACCATCCCTGACATCTCTACCCCTTCCCTGATGCAAGTGTTTTATGAATGTACTCTAGAACACCCTGAGTTCAGCTGATATAGCATGTCTCAAATACCACCTGGATCAGTTCTGATCCCCAGTGTTTATTTAAATCATAAGAGTGATTGTCAGTGACAAGAGTAAACCCCACATGCCTTATTCACCCCTTCTAGGCCTTACCCTTTCTCTAAAGCTTGCAGTGATGGGAAAACTTAGGGAGAGCCTGGGTGAGGCTAGCAGGCTGACCTTCTCTCTCTAGCTCTGGCTTCCCTGCCTCCCGGAAGCCATGGACAAACTTGGGGCAGATGTCATACAGGAGCCGTTGCGCTGTTTCCGTTGTCCCAGGATCACCATTGAGCACTTTAATGACCAACTCTGTCCAAGGTGGGGCATCTGGGGACTTCTGAAAGGAAGTTCCTTAAAAACTCAGGATATATTCTCCTTGATATGCTGCATATAAAAAGTTTTCTGAAGCGTTCTCAGAGTACAGGTCACACCCAGCAGAGAACTGGATCTCAATGGGATCTGT
Organism: Arvicola amphibius; assembly: GCF_903992535.2. NCBI lineage: Eukaryota > Metazoa > Chordata > Mammalia > Rodentia > Cricetidae > Arvicola > Arvicola amphibius. The sequence continues at coordinate 41,656 of NC_052047.1, read as the reverse complement.
AAAGGAGAGTGGCTAGAGATTCAAGTATGGTTAAGAAGTTTTGACGAAAGGAGAAGAGATTGGCATGCAGATAACAGTTAGGTCCCAGTTGAAGAAAATAATTGCAGTGTCCTGGAACAGAGACAGGGATTATTTTCAGAAGAGACAAGGATCTCTCTAGACAGTTGGAGTCTGTGGTTCTCTCTCACCCAGTAGGTACCTTTCCAGGGCTCCATCCCTCCACTCACAGTGTATATTAGGCACCATTTTGACAAATTCCTGTATGTCCCTGGTAAAGCTGAATCGATAAATGATGGAGGATTCCCATTGGCTAATAAAGAAACTGCCTGGCCCATTTGATTGGCCAGCTCTTAGGTGGGCGGAGTAGACAGAACAGGAAGAGGAAGTGAGGTAGAAGGATCAGTAAGATGCCACACCTCTCCTAAGTTAGGCAGACCACTGTGCCTCTCCTCAGAGAGAAGCCAGACACGATGAAGCTCCAGCCCAAGATGGACGTATGCTAGAAACTAAACGGTAAGGCACCACTTCATGGTGCTACACAGATTATTAGATATGGGTTAATCAAGATGTGAGTAAGAGGCTGAAAATAATGGGCCAGGCAGTGTTTAAAAGAATACAATTTGTGTGATGTTATTTCGGGGCATAAGCTAACCATGTGGGATCCAGGCAGGATGAAAAGCAGGCCTGCCCACCAAAGCCCTCACTACAGAATGGCACCCAACGTGGTAACTGAATCCATAGAAAACCTGAGAAAGCTTGGGAAAGAATAGAGTAAAGCATGTTTTCTTGGTAGCAGCAATTTCTTGGATCTGAGCAAGCGCTCTCATCTAAGAGAGGCTTCCTGACTCAGCTTTAGCTGCAAAACCCTGCAGCTCTTTTAAGAGGTACTGCTACGAAACACTTAAATGGTGTTGATAAAAGCTGACTGCATGCTTGTTTGTTTTCAGCCATAGCAGGAAAAAAGTTGTGCTGTTTTAAAATGCTGGCATTCTGGTCTGTACTGCCAGGACAAACTCTGACTCTTTCAAGCAGGCGGTCCTGATTGTTGTTTGACACTGTTGCAGCTTGCTTGCTTGAAATGCCATAGAGTTGTGGCAATAAACATGGCTCCTGCGCGTACCTCCGCCATGAGGCTAGAAAGCTAAGGCATGGGCTGGATCCAGCCGCCAAAGTTACGGCTTTAGTTCTACCGATTTTGGTGGGTAAATTAAAGACTTATGTGGTCACAAAAAGAGAGATATACAGTAAAAGAAAGATTCAAAGTTGAAGAAAATGTCTAAATGGTTTACAATGTATTAAAAGTATATGCAGGCTAGTTAAAGTTCTTAAAAGTAAAAAAGAAAAAGAAAAAAGGAAGTAGTTTGTTGTGGTGGTACACACCTTTAATCCCAACACTTGGGAGGCAAGGTAGATTGACCTCTGTTACTTCAAGGTGTGGTAGCACACACCTTTAATCCGAATGCCTGGGAGGCAGAGACAGACAGATCTCTGTGAGTTCAAGGTGTGGTAGTACACCTTTAATCCCAGAACTTGGAAGGCAGAGGCTGACGGATCTCTGAGAGTTCAAGGACAGCCTGGTCTGCAGAGTTATTCCAGGACAAAGATATACAAAGAACTTGTCAAAAAATAAAAAAAAAAGTAAAAATAAATGAAATAGAGGTTAAAATAAAGCCGTACAAAGATGGAAAATATACGGAGAATCTTGATACTGTATACTATTATACTCGCTTTGAATTGTTTGAATGCTGAGGAAGAAGCAATAGCTGCTAAAAGATATTTGTTTACAAATGCTGCTGAACTAAACCAAGATAGATATGTTGAAAATACCTTGACTTCAGAATTTAGATCTAAGGATATGATGCTTTGGAAAGGAGTTTCTTTTGTTTTTACAGAAAATGAGACCGTGTGGATTGCTTCTATCCCAATATGGTATGATAGACCACGCCCTCCTGAAAGGTTGCTGTGAACACCTTCAGAAAATTACTTCACCCAACTGATGACTGAGATGAACCTGGCACACAGGTTACACCATGAAAGACCTAATTAACAGCATCCCCATTCAGCAGGAAGCAGTTTGGAGAGAAATAACTGCGCCCATTTTCCCAAATATTGTTTATAAATGTTCTTTTACATTTAAAGGGGGATATAATATGGAGATGAGTAATTTGCATTGATATGGATTTGGCTTTAGTGATTTAAATTTAAGGTCAATTTTGTTATATGTATATGTATTTCTGATACTGATTAATGTATTGTGATTGTGTAGTTCATTTAAAAATGTAATGTATATAGGTTGTTAATGGATAGTTATCAATATTAGTAAAACTTGTAGTTATGTTAGTTAGATTTTCTAGCTATATAGAGATTTATTTAAGTTACATAGGCATTCTTCATATCTTTCAAAAACTACAGAATATCGCATTTTAGATGTTTTAATAACTTAAGGCTTTTCATGACAATGAGACACATCAGCTCCTGGCAGCACCAATCTACTTCAAGAGGAAGATGGGCATCGAAGAGGATCCTTATTGAGTTTGATAGCCATTTGGGCAAGAAACTGCTCTTGCCTGGACTATTGCATAAACTGGACATAGAGAACCCTCAGAGAGAGGACTGCTGAACTTGCCTAAAAGTGAGATGATCTTTCGGGATTCCTGATTCATGAAAGAGTCTGCGAGACATTCTGCAGGACACAGCAGAAAGTGACTGAACTGTCTTTGAAATTTCTTGCTTTATGGAAATGTCTGCTGGAAACTATGGGCCTGAAGGCCGAAGATGGATGCCCCAATGGTACAGAGGAACTTTGGGTGACTGTCCAGGCAGCGAGATGTCTCTGTCATTTCTAGAGTTTTATAAGTTGCTTACTTCTTATTTACTTAGGTAATATTATATCCTTCTGGAGTCTTTGATGGAGTTGAAGAATAGATAGTTATAGTTTTCCTTAGTTATGATAAAAGATAAAGTAGATATAAATATTATAACTAATTCTTACTTGATAACTGTTTTGTTATATGTAATTTTACTATGTTAAAGTTAAAGCCCTTCTTTTTTTTTAAACAGAAAAAGGGGAAATGATGGAGGATTCCCATTGGCTAATAAAGAAACTGCCTGGCCCATTTGATTGGCCAGCTCTTAGGTGGGCGGAGTAGACAGAACAGGAAGAGGAAGTGAGGTAGAAGGATCAGTAAGATGCCACACCTCTCCTAAGTTAGGCAGACCACTGTGCCTCTCCTCAGAGAGAAGCCAGACACGATGAAGCTCCAGCCCAAGATGGACGTATGCTAGAAACTAAACGGTAAGGCACCACTTCATGGTGCTACACAGATTATTAGATATGGGTTAATCAAGATGTGAGTAAGAGGCTGAAAATAATGGGCCAGGCAGTGTTTAAAAGAATACAATTTGTGTGATGTTATTTCGGGGCATAAGCTAACCATGTGGGATCCAGGCAGGATGAAAAGCAGGCCTGCCCACCAAAGCCCTCACTACAGATAAACTTGAAATATGCGCTGCAAGTGCTCCCACTGCTGGTCACTGAATTTGCCCTGGGACCAAGGCTTCACGAAGTCAATGGTGTCCGAGGCATTGCTCCACCGGTGCGTTTGCAGATCCCCCAGCCAGGCCAAGCCATTCGTGTTTGAGCAACTATTGTTTGGGAAGGAAGAGGTCTATAGGCAGCAGAAGGGGAAATTCTTTTGCTGGGCTGAAACCCAAATAAACACAGTAAGCAACCAAGTCAGCGGGCTGGGTTGCAAAAGGAAGTTATGGTTCAGAACTGCATTTAGCTCTGAGAGTGATCAGCATATGTTCTGCCCACCACAGTGCTTCAAGCCCACCAAGGTCGACCTCCACCCACCCCATCACAGTGCTGCTAGCCCCGCACTCTCTTCTTCCTTCTCTAGGCCCTTTCGTGCGTGCACACTTCTACTCACATTCAGGTTGTACCCAGATCCACGGGAACAACCGAAACAACGGTAGGTACCACATGGCGCGAGAAGTTTACACAGCCCTAGGCTCCTACTTCTCCACTTTTCTCTTCACACTGCCTGAGGACAACAGCTCTGGGTTTTTGGCAAAGCGCAAGCCAAATCCAGAAGAGCGAGCTCTGGCAAAGGAATTATTCTTTTACAAAGTCGCCCCCTCGTGGTTAAGTGTTGGAATGCAGCTTTAATCAGCACCTCTGAGCAATCAATCTACTTTTCTCTACCTTCTTTCCCTTACACTAAAGAAAGGTTGAGACCGGTTTGCCATCTCAATGTTAAAAGTGAGACATAACGTCGTATTTGTGCTACACTCCGATGATATTAAAAATGCAAGGGAAGAAAAGGAGAAAAGTTTCGACCTGGCTGGCAGTGGTTATCTGCAGGCGTTACTCTGTTTTACACTTCTGACTCCTTCCAGATCTCCCCAAGTTTATAGTAAATAAGGAGAGACATGATTCTCACAGCGGTACACTGAGAGGATAAGACCGGGTGGGCTAAGTTCTTTCACATCACTCATATCCCCAAAGTCTCCTGTATCAGGGGTCCCCAGACTCTTTCACCTTAACCTGGTCTGTTCTCTGCTTGCCTTGTTTCTCTGTCTTCCCTGGCTCCCTTTCAGGAGAGTACAGGTGTGTTTTATTTTATTACACTATATCATGATTTGTACAAATTGTAGGCTTTGCGGAAATCTGATGTGAAGAAAAGCTGAGAGTGACAAGATGTGCACACCCTTTGGGCCATAGCAAGGGGAAACGAGCTGCGGTATCTGCATACAAGAATCTTTCCTTCAGGCTCCCTGCCCTCTGGCTTCTTCCTCTGCCTTCCCACCGACTCTCAACCATCTCAAGTTTGTGAGAATAGAGACAGCCCGTGGTTTGGTCATTCCCTGTTTCTCACGCTGGGAATCTCACGTTTGTGAGAATAGAGGCAGCCCGTGGTTTGGTCATTCCCTGTTTCTCACGCTGGGAAGAAGCAGTGACAAAACATTTACTCAGAACTGAGTGACCCCAAGAAAGAAGTCATCACTGGTAAAGCAGACTCCCACAGACACCGGATACCATGTTCCTCATTCCTTTTTATTCTCTCCTTCGTCAGCTTGCTCTATCTTTTTGTCCTGTCTCTTAAGTGGGTCCTCTTCTGTACATCCCCACCTTCATCGTCACCCTAACCTTCTGTTTCGTCTGTATGGAAACAGCCTCCCTGGGAAGAAGTTATCATCAGGATGGCCTAGAGGAGCATCCTGGCCCTGCTCTGGTCTGCCTTGAGTGTCAACTGGGACCCTACTCAGCCTCACATGCTCCAGTGCCTTAGATGCAGCTTCTTCCTGACTAAGGTCTCTGCACAAATAGGTACCTTAGGGAACTCATTCTTCCAAGCCTATGCCTAGCTGTTTCCACTCAAACCAAACCCCAATGTTGTTTTCTCAGAAGAGCCTTCTCAAGCTTCCCAGGTGGTATGAGCAAAGGCAGGAGAGCTAGACAGCCCCATCTCTACACCCTGCACAGAGACTAGGGCCTTTCTTCCTAACACATAGGCCTTTCTTCCTAACACATAGGCCTTGTAATTATGGAAATGTTCGTTCATCTGCTTCTTTGTTCTTTCTATAATCACCTGTAGGGATATCAGATCATAAGGGTCACATCTCCTGACCACGACTCCTTCCATTCTGCCTTCATTAATTTTACTCCTGCTTTGTCCCATTGTTGTAGAGCCCTGAAGGATAGGTTTTCCCTCTAGGCTGGGGTCTCAGGGGTGGCTCTCATCAACTAGACCTTATTTTACTGGATATTGCTCCCAAAACAGTCTGAAATGACACTGAAAAGTTTTTTTTTTTTTTTAACAAGAAAAGGTTAGTTGTGTGTGGTGGTGCATGCTTTAATCCCAGCTCTTGGTAGATGGAAACAGGCAACTCTCTGCTGCAGTTCCTGCTCCCTCAGTGATGTAAATTTAAACAAATCTTTTCCTCTCTAAGCTGCTTTTGGCCATGGGCTTTAATCTCAGTAGTGGAAACTTTAAGACAGCCTGTTATAGTCCCTTTCCACCTTCCTAGTTTCTGTCCTTACTCTGGGTTATATGCTCACATCTGGAGTTTGGGAGCTTTGAAATAGAGGAGCAAGAACATGCAGTCCTTTGGGATCTGTAGAAGGAAGCGGCGGGCTGTGTCCTGCCACCCGGCTAGCTTTACCCAAAATAATTATACGGAAACTGTATTCTTTTAAAACACTGCCTGGCCCATTATCTGTAGCCTCTTATTGGCTAATTCTCACATCTTCCTTTAACCCATATTTAGTAATCCAATCCGTGTAGCACCACGAGGTGTGGCTTACCAGGAGAGATCTTAACCTGCGTCCATCTCAGAGAGGAGAATCATGGTGACTCACTATGGAGACTGCCTGAAGCGTCTCCCCCACTCTGCTTCCTTTTTCCCACAATTCTGTTTTGTCTATTCCGCCTACCTAATTTTCTGTCTCTTAAAGGGCCAAGGCAGTTTTCTTTATTAATTAACCAATAAAAGTAACATAGACAGATAACTCTCCTCCATCAGGGATCCGATTTACCTCACTGAATACAACGCTTTCTATGTCCATCCATTTACCTGCAAATGTCACAATTTCGTTTATTTATAGTTGAATAGCATTGTATAGTGTTTATGTCCCACATCTCCATTATCCCTGTCAGAAGAGATCATTTAGGTTGTTTCCATTTCCTACTTATGATGAAGAGCAACAAACATGGCTGAGAAAATATCAGTGGGGTAGGATGTCATGTCCTCTGAGCATATGCCAAGCAGTGGCATAGCTGGGCCATGTGCTGCATTTATTTTTAGCCTTTTGAGAATTCTCCAAACTGTTTTCTAGAGTGAATGCACCAGTTTACAAACCCACCAGGAATCAATGAGAGTTTCTATTCACCACATTTTCTCCAGCTTTGTGTGTGTGTGTGTGTGTGTGTGTGTGTGTGTGTGATCATTGCCTTTAGACTGGGGTGAGATAAAATCTCAAAGTTGTTTCTGTTTGCATTTCCCTAATTGCTAAGGATGATGAACATTTGCCAGAATATTACTAATTCTTCTTATGTTATCTGAGAATTCTTCTTCTCTGTCTTTAATGTTTTCAGTTGGTTTTTTTCGTATTTTTTTTCTGTTAATCCACTATCAAATGTATAGCTGGAAAGATTCTTCCCCACTCTAGTGGCCTCCTCTTTACTCAATTGTGTTTTTGATTGGGTAGAAGCGTTTTAGTTTTATGACAATCCCACTGGTCATTGTTAGTTAATTCCTGGGCATTGGAGCTCTATGTAGAAGGCCCTTTCCCACACCTCTATCCTGTAGTCTTGCTTTACAGTCTCCCAGCATTTTCAGTGTTTCAGGTTTCACTCTGAGGTCTTGAGTGTATTTGGAGTTAGCTTTTGTGCCAGATGGTAGATGTGGGTCTTATTTCATTCTTCTACATGTAGACATTCAGTTTTTCCAGAATCATTTGTTGAGGGTACTATCCTTTCTCCAGTGTGTGTTTCTGGCATCTTTGTCAATTATCAGATGACTGTAGTTTGTGTACACTCTTGTTTGTGTCTTCTATTTTGTTTAATTGATCTATATGCCTATTTCTGTGCCAGTTCCATACTGTTTTATTACTTTGGCTTTGTAATATGTTTTGAGCTCTGGAATGGTAATTGCTCAGCATTTTTGTTTTTGTTGTTGTGTTGTTTTGTTTTTGTCAATGATTACTTTGGTTATAAGGGTTTTTTTGTGGTTCCATATGCATTTCAGTTTCTTTGGGGAAATGGGATGGGAATTTTTAAGCAGATGGCAATGGACCTTTAATAGGTTTGGGTAGGGTGATCATTTTTACAGCATTAGGCCTATTGATCCTTGAGCATGAGATACGATGCTCCAGTGTCTCGGCCAATGTCTTTCTCAATCTCTTTCTCCAGAGTTTTTATTACAGACACCTTTTATCTCCTTACTTGGGTTTATTCCTGGATATTTCATTGTCTTTGAGAGTATTGTGAATGGGAGTATGTCTGCGATATCTTTCTCAGCAAGTTAATTGGTGTTGGCATATACAAAGGTTATTGATTTTTATGAGTTTATTTTGTATTTTGCCACCTTGCTGAAATTTTTGATCATTTCTAGAAGGTTTTTATTGGTAGAATTTTTGGAATATCATTTTATCTGCAAACAGGGATAGTTTTACTTTTTATCCTATTTCTATCCCTTTACTTTTATTTGTGGGTGACTCACAAATCAGAATCCTCTGCTGAATTGTAGATCAGAAAATGAAATCCGCAACTGGGACAGAGAGGCTGGGAAAGAGGCCAGATGCAGGGTCTGCATCAGCATATATAGTATAGATAGTATAAGAGGCCACAGCACAGTAGGCGGGTAACCACTAGCTGTAAGACTTCCTACAGCACCTGATCATCTCATTAGATGTTGAAAAAGCCTTCGACTAAATACAACATCCCTCATGATAAAGATCTTAGAGGGAGTAGAGATACAAGGAGCATACCTAATATAACAAGGGCAAAATACATCAAGTCAAAAGCGAATATCAAACTAAAAGGAGAAAAACTCAAAGCAATACCACTGAAATCAGGAGCAAGAAATGGTTGTCCATTCTCTCTATATCTATTCAAGTGAAGTTCTAGCCAGAACAATAAAGCAAAAAAGGAGATCAAGTGGATACAAATTGGAAAAGAAAAATTCAAACTCTCACTATTTGCTGATGATATGATAGTTTACATACGAGACTCCAAAAATTCTACCAAGAAACTTTTACAACTCGTAAACACCTTCATTAGTGTAATAGCTCGTTCTTGGCAGGTATGTGTATTTGCAATTGTGTTTGTTCCAAACCACACCGGCTTTGATAAATTTGTAATACAATGAAAAAAATTAATTTTTAAAATAAATGTTGAAAGGGTGTGCTGGTTGCTCTTCACTTTCTTCAAAGTTCTTTTATTTTCCTCAGTTCCTCAGCAAAAAGGAATGAAGTCCTAGAAGCCGGAAGGTCTGAGTCTCAGGAAAGGCAGGTATAAAGAAGACCTACAGGATGTCTTGATAAGAGCAGAGAGAAAAGAGAGAGGCCATTAGGAAAGAAAAGGAGGTAACAAAGCAGGGGTGTTGGGAAAGGAACACATGAAAGGCGAGACTTACTAGTGCTTCTTGGTGTAGATCACAAAACCGATTACAGCACATATTAATAATAGTACTACTATTAGTACTAGAACGATGATAATACCCATGGATAAATGTTTGCCACCTGCTCTTGAAGAATACAAGGCATGACTAAACAAAGAACCCAGACCTATTTCAAGTTCCCTATTCTAAGTACATGTGAGGAAGCCATGCCATTCTTTTTTCTTTCTTTAAACTCTATCTCTTTAGTCTTCGTGAGTTTAGACTGACCATCTATCGTCAGGATCTGACTGTATGCTATCCAGACAGATATGAATCTGTCTACCCCCAAATCTTGAATTTTCTGAATGACTTCGAGTGCTTACCTCATCTTAGCACTGACCTCTTTATCTATAAAGTCAGAATAGCAGTATTTGCTGCAAAGCTAAGGGATGAACTGATATGTTGGTAACACAGTGGTCAGTGCTCACACAGGAGGCATCAATAACCTACAGCTATACCTCGGGACCTGGGTCCTCTATCCTGGGGAATGTATCTTGCTGAACTTCTTTATTTGCCCTTTGCCTCTGGGTCTTCTGAGTTTCTGGGTCTACTTTCCTCTTATATATAGAACATCTTACCTCAAATTTACTGGGATTGATTTCTGTATCTAGAATTCCCCGTTCTCTCTCTCCTATAAGAGTTAGGGGTTTCATATCTGAAACTCAGTTTGTTCAGTTCTTACTCCATGCTTGAATGGTACTCTACTTGCTCTCAACCCAGGCTACAGTTGTTTTTCTTACCCCGATAGAGGGTGATATCCTGTCCTCCTAGACTGCTATGTTTCACGCAGCAGGCCAGGCCAGCTTCCTTTCCAGCCTCCACATCCAGGGTTGCTCGGAGATACCATGTCTCATCAGCATTGGGCAGGTAGTCACTCCTCTGAGGACTATTTTGCTCCTGCTCACCCTGCATCCACATCACCCACACAGGCTTTGGGTAGAAGCCAGAGACATGACACACCAACTGTAGATGACCATGTTTAGGACTGAGGCCACTGGACAACCAGGCCACGGGCTTCTCTGTACCCAGAGAGAGAATAAAAATATCTTAAAGCAAGAACATTTATAGTAGAGGCTCCAGAATTCCTATCAAGTTCATGCTTTCCACAGGTCCACTTCTGGAGATGATGTTGCCTATTAGTCTAAATCCATTCATATCACTGTGACTAGGGAAACCATCCCTGACATCTCTACCCCTTCCCTGATGCAAGTGTTTTATGAATGTACTCTAGAACACCCTGAGTTCAGCTGATATAGCATGTCTCAAATACCACCTGGATCAGTTCTGATCCCCAGTGTTTATTTAAATCATAAGAGTGATTGTCAGTGACAAGAGTAAACCCCACATGCCTTATTCACCCCTTCTAGGCCTTACCCTTTCTCTAAAGCTTGCAGTGATGGGAAAACTTAGGGAGAGCCTGGGTGAGGCTAGCAGGCTGACCTTGTTTCTCCAGCTCTGGCTTCCCTGCCTCCAGGAGAGCATGGACAAACTTGGGGCAGATGTCATACAGAAGCCGTTGCGCTGTTTCCGTTGTCCCAGGATCACCATTGAGCACTTTAATGACCAACTCTGTCCAAGGTGGGGCAACTGGGGCCTTCTGAAAGGAAGTTCCCTGAAAACTCAGGATATATTCTCCTTGATATGCTGCATATAAAAAGTTTTCTGAAGCGTTTTCAGAGTATGCGTCACACCCAGCAGACAACTGGATCTCAATGCGATCTGTAAAGGGGAATGTGTAGAGATTCAAGATTAGTTAAGAAGATTGGACGAAAGAAGAAATTGGCATGGAGATAACAGTTAGGTCCCAGTTGAAGAAAATAATTGCAGTGTCCTGGAACAGAGACAGGGATTATTTTCAGAAGAGACAAGGATCTCTCTAGACAGTTGGAGTCTGTGGTTCTCTCTCACCCAGTAGGTACCTTTCCAGGGCTCCATCCCTCCACTCACAGTGTATATTAGGCACCATTTTGACAAATTCCTGTATGTCCCTGGTAAAGCTGAATCGATAAACTTGAAATATGCGCTGCAAGTGCTCCCACTGCTGGTCACTGAATTTGCCCTGGGACCAAGGCTTCAGGAAGTCAATGGTGTCCGAGGCATTGCTCCACCGGTGTGTTTGCAGATCCCCCAGCCAGGCCAAGCCATCTGTGCTTGAGCAACTACTGTTTGGGAAAGAAGAGATCTGCAGGCAGCGGAAGGGGAAATTCTTTTGCTGGGCTGAAACCCAAATAAACACAGTAAGCAACCAAGTCAGCGGGCTGGGTTGCAAAAGGAAGGTAGCGTTCAGAACTGCATTTTTCTCTGAGATGGATCAGCATATGTTCTGCCCACCACAGTGCTTCAAGCCCACCAAGGTCGACCTCCACCCACCCCATCACAGTGCTGCTAGTCCCGCACTCTCTTCTTCCTTCTCCAGGCCCTTCCGTGCGCACTTCTACTCACCCTCTGATTGTAGCCAGACCCACGGGAACACCCAAAACAACGGTAGGTACCACATGGCGCGAGAAGTTTACACAGCCCTAAGCTCCGACTTCTCTGCTTTTCTCTTCGACTGCCTGAGGACAACAGCTCTTGGTTTTTGGCAAAGCACAAGCCAAATCCGGAAGAGCAGGCTCTGGCAAAGGAATTACTCTTACAAAGCCGCCCCCTCGTGGTTGAGTGTTAGAATGCAGCTTTAATCAGCACTTCTGAGCAATCTACTTTTCTCACCCTTCTTTCCCTTACACTAAAGAAAGAGGTTGAGACCGGTTTGCCATCTCAGTGTTAAAAGTGAGACATAACGTCGTATTTGTGTTACCATGTGATTTTTTTGTCATTAATTCCATTTGTGTGACTTATTACACTGATAGTGATTTTCACGTGCTGAACTGTCGCTGGATGTCTGTGATAAATTCAACTTGGTCTTGGTAGATAATATTTCTTTTATTTGCCTGTATTCATTTTGCAATGATTTTATTAAGGATACCTAGGGCTATTACACAGAGAAACCTTGTCTGAAAAATCAAAATAAAATAATTATAATTTAATTAGAATTGGATAGAGATCTTCTATATAAGTCTGTTAGAATTATGCTATGAATCTATTTTGACATGGAATTTTCTCTTTTAGTTGGAAGGCTTTTTATTACTGTTTGAATCTCCTCATTTCTTATGGGTCTGTTTAGGTTATTAACCTTTTCGTGGTTTAACTTTGCTGGTTTGGATGAATGTAGAAATATATCCATTTATTTTAGTTTTTCCAAATTAATGAAGTGCATGGTGTTAAATTATTTGTGTGTATATTTTGAATTTTTTCATGTCCATGTTTCTCGGTTTATTTCTGATTCTGATAATTTGGGTTGTCTCTTTCTTTGGACTAGTTGGGCCAAGGTTCTGTTGATTTTGTTGTTTATCATCTCGAGAATCTGTTCTTAGATCCACTGATTCTTTTTTTGTTCTCTTTGCTTCTGTCTCTGCTTTGATATTTATTTCTTGCTATCTAACTTTGGATTCGTTTATTCTTATTTTTCCAGGTTTTGGGGTTGTGTCAGTAAGTCTTTTCTTTGCTCTTTCTGATATTTTTAAAAATAGTACAGAGGTTTCATTTTGCTGTATTTTCATTTTTGTTTAGTTCCAGGATGTTTTTCTTTTCTTATTTCTTCTATTTTCTATTCATCATTCATTGATGCATTGTTTAATCTCCATTAATTTGTGTACTTATTAGAGACTTGTTTGCTGTCCATTTTAACTTTTATTGCATATGATACCATTTATTTGTTATTTTTTATTCAGATGCATTAGAGAAAGTGGGGGTATTACAATCAATTATTGTTAATGGGTTGACATTAAGCTATGTCTTTAATCCAGTAGAAGGTCCTTTATGAAACTGGGTTCTCCATATATTTGGTGTATATGTTCTTAGGGCTATACATCATGCCTTCTTTGTTAATTGTTCCCTTAATTTGAATGAAATAGCCTTCTTTGTCTCCTCTGATTGGTTTTAGTTTGAAGTCTATTTTGCTCTGTATTAGGAAAGAGACCCCTGCTCGCTTCCTGATCCCATTGAATTGATTGGAATGATTTTTCCAAGCTTTCAAGTGGTATCTCTTTTTCATTCTAAGATGAGTTTCTGGTAATCAGCAGAAAATGGATCTTTTACATTCTTTTTATGTGCATCCTGTGAAGGTGTCAAATCCCCTGGGACTGGAGTTACAGATGGTTGTGAGCTGCCATATGGGTGATGAGAATTGAACTTACTCCTCTTGAAGAGCAGTCAGTGCTCTCAACCACTGTGCCATCCCTCCAGCCCCTCAAAATGAATTTCTTAATCTATGCAGACAGCCTGTGGCTTTTTTTATTTAAAAACTAAGGCCATTAGCATTTAAAGCTATTATTGAAAGGTGTGTATTGGTTACAATCATTTTGATGTTTGTTTTTGTCTTTGGAGGGTTTTTTTGCAATTTCTGTTCTTAATTGTAATTTGTATTTCAATAATCAGAACGCTTTTTGTTTCATTCTTTATGGAGCCCCTTCACTGAACTTATTCTCTCTAGTCCAAAGTATTGTCTCTTGAGTTCTGCTTAGAAATGGTCAGCTGGGTATAACTGCTTTAGCATGTTTAGGTCATGGAAAGATTTTCTTTCTTCTTCCATTATGGCAGATAGTTTTCTTGAGAATAGTATTCTAGGCTGGCAGTCATGGGCCTTTAGAACTTGGAATTCATTGCTCCAGGTTCTTCCGGCTTTTAAGTTCCCATTGAGAAAATGTGAGTTTTCTTTTTTATGTGACTTGTATTTTTCTCACGGCTTTTAATACTTTTTCTTTGTTCTGTATTGTTAGTGCTTTTACTATGATATACCATAAGGGACTTCTATTCTGGTCTTGTCTAGTTGGGGTTCTGTGTGCTTCTTGAATCTGTATGGATATGTCTTTCTTATTTTGGAAATGTTTTCTTTAGTGATCCTGTTAAAGATATGGACTACGCATTGTAATTATGCAATATTATTATGATTATAATTTAAAGAGTTTGTCTTTTTCTAGTGACCCCATTTTCTGCTTATTCCTTTCTTGTGTCTTTTAAATTTTTTCAAACTCTTTCTTTGTGTGGCCTAACTCCTCTACTTTATCTTCACATCCTGATATTCTGCCCTCTGTTTGATCCATTGTACTTGCAAGGCTTTCCCATGAGTTTTCTAGTTGGGTTATTGGGTTCTTCAATTTCCCCTTCATTTTAGCTTCAGTTCTCTTCACTATTTTTATCTTTTATTGAGCTTGATTCTCAATCTTAGATTATTTTTGTTGTTACACTTAGTCTTGTTGTTTGTGTTTTGTTGAACATATCACTTAGTTATTTTTTCTCTTTGAGTTTATTCTCATTATATTCATTGATCTGTTTGCATCTCCTTTATCCTCTTGAAGCCTTTGATGATATTTATGTTTTTTTTTTTAAATTCTGTGTACTGGAGTTCATCTGGGCAATTCTCAATGGAGAACACTTCTATAGGACTGGTGGATTTTTAGGGGAATGTACTGTCTTGACTTTCATATTGTTTTAATTCTGAGACTTAGGCATATATGCTTCTTGAGTTGATTGTGTGTCTGACTGGACTGGTGCATAGGTTGTGCAATCTGGCCTGAACCCGGAGGTTAGGAAATACACAGACAGGACTTAATCAGGCTGGGTCAGGCACTGCTTGTTGACCCTGGTGTAGGTCTGGAAGTTGGATCCAGTAGTATCTTCCCCCAGACTCATAAGGCTGGGCCAGAGCACAAGAAATGTGGACATGGCTGAGCCTGGTGGGCCTGGCACAGCAGCAGGAGGTGCCTGGAGTTTGGTGGAGCTCTGCCTGATGTGCAGGTAGGTTATTTGCATCTCTGCACCACATAAGCTGGCTAGAGGATTGCTGGTAGAATGGGGTACAGGGTCTGGTGAATTCCAAAGAGGAGAAAGGTCTAAAAGAAGGTAATGAACCCTGGAAAGCAACCAAGGGCAGACTGGAGTTGGGTCACCTTTAATTCTTGGAATGTGAATTTTCATAGCTTATATTCTAACTTTTTCTAATGTAACTTGTCCATTCCATCATGGCTTAATCTTCACAGAAAGCTTGTTAAAGTCTCCTAATGTTTCCTCATATAAATGCCCTACCTGACCTAAGTTGCAAACAATAATCTGTATTAGAACCTGAGACTACGTAGACTTGGGACCTAAGGGAAAACAAGATTCTACTGTTATGATTAAGTCACACAGCAATAAAGTGACTCCTAATGATATTCTTCTTTACTCATAGGTCAGTGTCTTGCACAGTCATCATCAGAGAAACTTTGGTCTGCAGTAGATGGGAACAGAGACCCACAAATGGATAATGTGCAGAGGGTGACAGACATTGGAAAACTCAGTCCTACATGGAATGTTCCCTCGGGGCTTAGGGAACTCTGTGCAAGTGAAGGCAGAAAGATTATGAAAGTTAGAGGAGCTGGAGAAGAACACGGCTTAAATACAGTAGGACTGATGCACATATAAACTCACAGAAACTGAGACACAGTAGATTTTCACTATATTTTTTGCCCTCCACTCTGGTCTCTGCAGACTTACTCTTAGTCCTGTAGCACTCTGCAGAAACCCTGCATTTAGCTCCCATTCCCTGGAGACTCCACTTCTCGGTGGAGACCCAGGATCCACATAGCTCATTACTGTGGACTTCTCAGCCTTCTGTTCTAGCCTACCTCCATTCTTTATGTCACTGGCTGACAGGAAGAAACATTCTCTACTAAGAAGTCCACTTGCCTAGGATATAGAGTAGGCAACAGGAACCAGAGAAGAGAATGCACACCAAATAGAGACAAGACCAAATACACACACATACACACACACACACACACACACACACACACACAACTTCAAAGGCTGGAGAGATGGCTCAGAGGTTAAGAGCACTGGTTGCTCTTCCAGAGGTCCTGAGTTCAATTTCCACAACCACATAGTGGCTCACAACCACCTATGATGAGATCTGGTGCCCTCTTCTGGTGCACAGGCAGACACAGAGGCAGAGGACTGTATACATAATAAATAAAATCTTTAAAAATTAAATAAATAAAAAGAAAAACTTTAAATATCATTACTTTAGATGTCTAGATGCCAGGACAAATACCATAAACAGGAACAATATGCCTCTTCCAGACACCGTCAGCCACATGCTTGCAGGTGCCCCTCTCCCACCTCAACTCAGTTCACTGGAGACTCCAGTTCTTGTTACAGACTCAGGGTCCCCATAGGCCTTTTATCCCGTCTCTCTAGATTATTCTTTGTCTTACTACAACCAACTTGCAGGAACTCCTCTTTGATATAGATGGGTCTTCTATCTATCTGTTGCTTTCATTGGTTAATTAATAAAGACAACTGCTTGGCCTGATAGGTCAGAACATAGGTAGGCGGGGAAGACAGAACAGAATGCTGGGAGGAAGAAGGCAGTGAGACAGTCTCCATGAAGCCAGCCACCAGGTCAGACATGCTGAATCTTTCCTGGTAAGCCACCAACTTGTGGTGCTACACAGATTATTAGAAATAGGTTAAGCAAGATGTGAGAGTTAGCCAGTGAGAGGCTAGAGCTAATGGGCCAAGCAGTGTTTAAATGAATACAGTTTCCATGTGATTATTCTGGGGCTAAGCTAGCCATGCGGGACCTGGGCGGGAAGAAAAGCAGGCCTGCCTGCAGCTCATCACTACACCTCTTTCCCTCAATACTTCCAAATCTCTGAGGACCCCACTCTTGGGGTAGAAAAGATATAAACATTCATGTACCAAACACAAGATAGATACCCAGGATTTATAAAACAAAACAAACAAATAAAACCAAAAACATAACCACTTGTTGACCTTCAACCAGTAACAGTGGGTGACTTTACCTTCATCATATTTTAAAAAATAATTTATTTTTACTTTTGTGTACATTGGTGTTTTGCCTGCATGTATATCTGTATGAATATGTTGGATACTGGAGTTATAAACAATTGTGGGGTGCCATGTGGATGCCGGGAATTGAACCTGGGTCCTCTGAAAGAGCAGTCAGTGTTCTTAACCACTGAGAAATATCTCCAGCCCCCAATAGTGGGTGACTTTAATACCACACTTTGCCAAATAGACAGGTCATCTGGACAAAAACCAAAACCAAACAGAGAAATGCTGGAGTTGAATGATGTCATAAATCAAGTGCATCTAGCAGATATATACAGAGTGTTTCATCCAAACACAAAAGAATATACTGTATTCTCAGTAGCTCATAGAACTTTCTCTAAAATTAACAGCATACTTGGACACAAATCAAGTCTCAACAGATATAAGAAAATTGAAATAATACCCTACATTCTGACCACCGTGAATGAAAGCTGAAGAACAGGAAGTATACAAATTCATGGATTTATATAACTCACTACTGAAGGAAAAGTGGAGGCAGAAATTAAAAAGGAAACTAAAAGCCTTTTTATAATTGAATTAAAATAAAAACACAACACACCCAAACCTATGGGACAAAATGAAGGCAGTTCTAAGAGGCAATTCCATAGCATATAAGCAATTTAAACAGCCCCAGAACCCCTACTGAAGTAGAAGTAGTAATTAAAAGTTTCCAAAACAAAGGAAGCTCAGGGTCAGATAGATTTTGCCAAGAATTCTACCATACATTCAAAGAAAAATTAATGCCAATACTCCTCAAGTTATTATACAAAATAGAAACTGAAGGAACATTGCCTAATTCTTTTTACAAAGCCAAAAATGCCCTGATTCCTAAACCACACAAAAATCCAACAAAGAGAAAAAAATTACAGACCTATGACTCTAAATTCAAAAGTTCACAATAAAATACTTGGAAACCAAATCAAAGGACCCATCAGAAAGATTATTTACCATGATCAAGTAAGCTTCAGGCCAGAGATGGGGGGATGGCTTAGCATACATAAATCAATAAACATAATCTGTGGAGACACAGAACGGGCTTAGAGTGCAGGCTCCTCCTGGGACAGATGAGACAAAGTTGGGAAACGGTTGCTTGGCAAACCAAGCATAGATGAAAGCAAACTTTCTCTGCCCATTTCTCAAACGTTCTGTCAGAATCTGTACCCTGGATAGGGAAGTGGCCTTTGAGCGCAGTCCTTCACTCTCTACCAGTTACAAAGGAGTGCTTTGCTTCTGTATACATTTTGCCTTGTTTCTATGTACTTCTTTTCATTTTTATCACTGTTATTAATTGAGGTATTGTTTCTTGCAAGGTGAGGCAAGAGTTTCTTATGATCATGTACGTGAGTAAAGGGGGTTTCAGAGATGAGGTAATGCTTTTTAGTCTGTATAAAAAGCCATACAAAATAAAGCTTGTTATGCAGTTGTTCACACTCTGCACCCCCTGTGTCCTGATTTGCATGACACCCTTACCCAGGGACCCCAACGCACTAGACGTTGACAATAATCTGCCATAAAACTAACTAAAAGATAAAAATTACATGATCATCTCATTAGAGGCAGTAAAAGCCTTTGACAAAATCAACATCCCTTTGTGATAAAAGTTCTGGAGAAACTGGAGATACAAAGGACATACCTCAACATAATAAAGGAAGTTTACAGCAAGTCCACAGCCAACATCAACCTAAACAGAAACTCAAAGCATTTCCACTAAAACCAGGAAAATCTACTTTCTTCAGACCTGTTGAATATAGGGAATATAGACAGGGAAGGAAGAAGTCATAATATCTTTATCTGCAGTTATGAATTTATATATAAGACCTCCTACAGGAAACTTCTACAGCTGATAAACATTTTCAGTGAAGTAGCACAATAAAAAATTGTATTAAAAAAGCAGTAACCTTCCCATATATTAATGACAGATGGAGAAAGAAATCAGGAAAACAACATCTTTCACAACAGCCTCAGTAAAAATAAAGTATCTTGTGATAACTCTAACTTATGATGCAAAAGACTTACATAGTAAAAATTTTAAGACAGTAAATAAAGAAACTGAAGACACAAGATGAAAGATTTCTGATTCTCATGGATCAGAGGGATTGATATAGTGAAAATGGACATCCTATCTAAAGCAATCTATAGATTCAACACAATCACCACACAATTCCAAACAATTCTTCACAGAAATTAAAAAGACAATTTTCAGCTTCATATGCAAACACACACACACACACACACACACACACACACACACACACACACACACTTACCAGGATAGCTAAAACAATTCTGAATTATAAGAGAAATCTGGGGATATCACATTCCTGATTTCAAGTTGGACCACAAAGCTAAAGTAATAATAAAAAGGCATAGTATTTATTGGTATAAAAACAGACATGTTGATGGAATGGGATCTAAGACACAGACATAAGTCTACATACCTATGAATACCTGAATTTTGAAAAAAAGGCTGAAAATAAACACTGAAAAAAGACAGCATCCTCAACAAATGGTGCTGGTCAGACTGGATAGCTATATGTAGAAGGAGGTAAAAAGATCCATATTTATTACCTGGCCCCAAACTCAACTTTATATGCATCAAGGACCTCAATATAAGGACAGATATTCTAAATCTCCTCGAAGAGAAAGTGGGGAATAGTCTTGAACTCATGGCACAAAAATAGTCTTTATGAACAGCATACTAATAGCACAGTAACTAAAAACAGAAATTAATAAATGGAACCTCATGAAGCTGAAAATTTTCTGTATGGTAAGGGACACCTTTAAGCAAAGTGGGATCCTGAAAAAAGGTGAAAGATCTTTAACAGGTACACATGTGATAGAATGTTAATATCAAGAATATATAAAGAACTTTTAAAGACCTAGATATCAAGAAGACCAATACCCATTTGAAAATAACCATATGCAGCATAGCAAATGTTCAAACTTGGAGTTTCTGGAAGAGAGGAGTGTGTAAGTAGTAATGGCATGACCACTTCATGGTATGGTTAAGGGGAGGTTTTAATGCAGATATGAGGGAGAGAACATCCGGGGACATCTCGAAGAGTCCACAGCAGAGAGAGAGAGAGAGAGAGAGAGAGAGAGAGAGAGAGAGAGAGAGAGAGAGAGAGAGAGAGAGAGAGAGAGAGAGAGGAGAGAGAGGAGTAGACTCAACATGGCCATCATCATGGACCTGGCCAGGAGAGAAGCAGGAGTTGAATAGAGAGGGTGGGGGTGGAATTGAGAGATGAAGACAAAGAAATAGCTGAAATAGCAGGGTTATGAGCAGAAGTGAGTGGCTGAATGGAGGGAAGCCCATGAGCTGGAGAAGTTTAGGTGGTAAGGAGAACTAGGTACTTGTAATACTGAGGGAGCATGGAGCCCAGCATGTGCTTTGGTATGTTATTAGGCACTATTTGTCCCTTCTGCCAGTGATAAGGGAATGGATCTTTTTGTGAAAGGGAACTTTTTTCCCAAGTTCCCAAGGAATGTTGACTTCTGTCTAACTGCCAGAATCTGAGGAGATGGAGTTCCTTTAGACCTGATAAAGCTCAATAGCCCTGAAGGCAGAGAGTCACATAGACTGCCAGGGTTTCTTTCACTGAAAAAAGGGAACAACAACTTTACAGTTTGGTTTATTTAAAGGAATGAGTTGTGTAACTGGGAGTTCCAGGCCATGCCCTGAACTTCAGAGGTCATAATGGCTGGGAACTACCTCCTGAATATACTTCCTGAAAATGCTTATCTAAATGCATTTCCTTCTGGCTATCAGATCACCCTGCAGTATTCCACAGAAATGTGTGAAAGCCAAGGAGAGGATTAGCTGAATCACAGATTGCCTTTGATGACAACTGTACACACAGAACTAAACAGAGTTCTCAAATGATGCAACACAAATGACTGAAAAACACTTAAAAGAAATGTTTAAAATTCTTATTCATCAGGGGAAATGCAAATAAAAACTACCTTGAGATTTCAACTTGCAAAAGTCAGATGGTTTTAAAAAAGGACAGCTCATGCTGTCAAGGATGTGGGCAAAGGGGAATACTTTAATTCATTGCTGTAGACAGAAGTTTCTGTCCCACCCAATCCCACAGACATTCAGTCCCAAATAAACACACAGAGGTTTATATTAATTGTAATTATTTGGCCTATTTCTCAGGCTTATTACTAACTAGCTTGGAGCCGCTGTCTGAGACTGATGTGCTGAGACTTTGCTGGTGGCCACCACCTCGTGGTGATGCACAGATTAATGGAGATGGGTTAAACTAAGATGTAAGAGTTAGCAAATGAGAAACTGGAGCAAACAGTGATTTAAATAATATGGTTTCTGTGTGATTATTTCAGTTCTGAGCAGCCGGGACAAACAAGTGACTTCCACACAACACTTGCTTGTTTCAGTCTCCTCAAGAACTGTAAAAAAGTTCTGATTAAGCCCATGGGAAAGACACAGGCTGATGAACACCAGCCAAAGGCATGTCCAGATAGTAAAAGAAACTGATTGCTCAAGAACAGGAAGAGTCTTGTGGTTAGATACTGACTGACTATGCTGTGCTTTGTTCTGCTTTTGTATATAAGCCTGCTTTGAAATAAACTCTGGGCTGGTTGGTATTTCCAACAGATCTCCTGTATTTATCCTGGTTTTCTGTCTCAATTTCTTTCAATTTGCCATTTTCTCAACCTTGCGCCCCCTTCCAGACACCCCACCTGACTTTGTTGGGGCAGGCTCTGACAAAAGGTTATAAAATCTCCACTAGGAATCCTCTACAACTGATAAACATTTTCAGCAAAGTAGCAGGATACAAAATTAACATACACACAAAAATTCATAGCCTTTTTATATAAAAATGACAAGCAAAGTGTGAAAGAAATAATGGAAACAGTACCTTTCACAAAAACCTCAAAAATACCTTCGGATAACTCTAACCAATCAAGTGATAAACGTGAATAATAAAAACTTGAAGACATTGAATAAAGAGACTGAAGAAGCATGAGGATCAGGTGGGTGAAAGACACCATTGGGGCCGTCTGGGTCCTCATGGGTCTGGCCTGCCTGAAGCATCCGCAGGCCCCCTGGTGCCTTGCAGTGCTGGTTGGATGATTGCCATTATCGTGAACAAGTATACGGTAGAGGTGGGAGAGAAAGAGAGGCAGGATGGTTTGTGTGCTGTGCTAAGAGGGAGCTCTGAAGAAGTGAGGGTGCTGAGGAATGGGCTGATGTTGACAGCCTGCTTGCCACTCTACCAGGTGGCATTTGGGCCTGGGCTGCTGCCAGGGACCATGTCTTGGTCCATATCCCAGCAACAGCCAGGGTCTGTGTTGATGTCCATGACTTCAGTAACTACTGAAGGCCATGTGTATGACTGGGTTGTGGTCAAACACCTGAGTCCATGTTGGTGTCTGAGGACCATCCTGCCAGCAGGACCATGCTAATCTGGATGGCTTGTGCTACCATTTGGGGCCATGGTGACCTCCATGCCCAGACTGTAGCATAGGGCCACGTCTTGATCCATGGCCCTACCTACCACAATCAGCGTCTGGATTTATATCTGTGGCTTCTTATACCATTGAACACCATGCAAATACTTGGTGTCTGGAAAATTATCTGAGGCCAGGTGGGGATCTGAGGGTCATACTACAGACCTGAGTGGCTTTTGTAGCCAGGAAGTGCCATGGTGATGTTCAGGTCTGGGCTGCAACTGGGGACATGTCTGGGTTCATGGCCCTACCGTACCCAGGGTCTGTGTTGATGCCTTTGGTTTTTTTTATACCATTGAAGACCATCCCGATGACAAGGGTATGGGCTACCACTTGGGACCATGTTTGTTGCCCAAGGGCCACTCTGTTTTTGGGGCCATCCTGATCTGAGTAGCCTGTGCTCCTGCCTGGGGTCATGGTGACATCTGAGCTTGGGCATCATGTTTGGGTCCATGATCCTACCACAGTTGGTGTTTGTGATATCAGGGACCTATGGTGCCACCAAAGGCCACACAAATGTCTGGGGTCTAGGCTGCTTTCTGTGGCCATTTTGGTGCCCAAGGGTTGTGCCACCACTGGGACCATGCTCATCTGAGTGGTCCACACTGTTACCTGGGACCATGGTATTGATTGTCCTGGACAGGGCTACTGCTGAGGGCCATGTCTGAGCCTGTGGTCCTACCACAGTCAGATTCTATGTTGATGTCTGTGACCCATCATACCACCAAAGGTCCAATGGATGCCTGGGGTCTAGACTGTAACCTGTGGCCATATTGGTGATGTCTGAGGGCCTTGCTACCTCTGGGGTTGTGACAATTTGGGTGTCCTGCACTGCAACATAGGGCCATGTTGCTGCCATGAGTTAATTGTCTGAGGCCATAGACGAGCAGTAGCCAGGGTCTGGGTTGATGTCCATGTCTCCTGTTGCCACCAGGGACTGAGCAGATGCCCAAGGTCTAAACAGCTACTTGACACTATTTTGGTCTCCAAGGGCCTTGCTGCTAACAAAACCATACCCATCTGGGTGGCCTGTGTTACTGCCAGGGCCATGGTGATGTCCAGGCCCAAGCTGCTACCAAGGGCATTTATGGATTTGTGT
Organism: Arvicola amphibius; assembly: GCF_903992535.2. Classification (NCBI taxonomy): domain Eukaryota; kingdom Metazoa; phylum Chordata; class Mammalia; order Rodentia; family Cricetidae; genus Arvicola; species Arvicola amphibius. The sequence continues at coordinate 17,988 of NC_052047.1, read as the reverse complement.
TCTTGCTGCATCTGAGGTCTGTGATGATGTTCATGGCCCATGTTACCATGGGGGTAATAGGAACCATGTGTGTTGGAATCCAATGGCTATTCTGAGATGGCTCTGTCCCTTACTGGCCCTGGGATAGCTGGTCCTACCCGTTGCTGAACACTTGAGCAAGGGAGCTGCCCCTGCCCTCCCCCTCCATGAGAAGCTTGCCCCTGCACTCAGTAGAGTTGGCCCCAATGGCATGGGCCTAAGAGAACTGGCTCTGTCACTCAACTGAGAGAATGGTCCCAGTGGCTCTGACCAATGATTTCAGTTACCACTCAGAACCACATCCTGGGTATAACATCTACCCCATCTATAACCTGCTTGAGTTTGTGAAGGGACTGGTTTCATGCATTGATAACTGCAGGATCTCCATGACTCAAGACAGTAGCAAGATATCCGAGAGGAATTTCAATGAGGGTCCAGTGATGATGGTTTTCTAGAGGCCTTGAGCCAGACCAATGACTCATTGCAATGATCGTTTTGTGGGTGGGGCTGATTGAACAAAAGGGTATACTTCAATTGAATTGAAGACTCAGACCTAAGTCCACACACCCATGGACAACTGTATTTTGACAAAGAGCTGAAAATACACACTGGAAAAATAGATATCTTCAACAAATAGTGCATGTCAAACAGGATATCTGCATGCTACACAAAGCCCAGTTCCAAGGACCTCAACATAAAGCCAGGTACAGAAGGGAAAGTGGAGAATAGTCTTGAATGCATTGGCACGGGGAGGATTTTATGAACAGCACTACAATAGCATAGATACTAACAACAACAATTAATAAATAGAACCTCATAAAGCTGAAAATCTTCTATATGGATGGCAAGGGACACTATCATTTGCACAAAATGTCAGCCCGTAAAATGGGAAAAGATCTCTAATACTTAAATGTTTATGTCACCAAGTAAAATTTCCAGTGTCATTAGTGAGGTACATTTTGTTGAGTCACTAGCCAAAGGGATCCCATGGTATCTCCCAAGCAGGTTATTGCCAAGGGTGTTGATTTTTCCATGATGGTAAGTCCCTGCTGCTGAAGATAATAATACCCATGTTCCCAGGTGTCCAGGAAGATGCCCCCAGCTAGTTCCTTGGGCAGCTGAGGAGAGGGAGCCAGAAATGTCCAGATCCTATTGCCATACTCATGAATATCTTGCATATCACCATAGCACCTTCACCTGGCGTTAGATGGAGAAAATGACAGAGCCCCACATTGGAGCACCAGACTGAGCTCCAAAGGTCCTGATGAGGAGCAAAAGGAGGGAGATCATGAGCAAGGAAGTCAGGACCCTGAGGGGTGTGTTCACCCATTGAGACGGTGGGACAGAACTAATGGGAGACCACCAAGTCCAGTTGGAATGGGACTGATGGAACAGGAGACCAATCCGGACTCTGAATGTGGCTGATGGTGGAGGAGGACTGAGAAACCAAGGACAATGGCGATGGGCTTGGACTCTACAGCATGGACGGGCTCACTGTGAGCCTTGTCAGTTTGGTTTCTCACCTTCCTGGACTTAGGGGGAGCTGGGAGGACTTTGGACTTAACATAGTGAAGGGAACCCTGATGGCTCTTTGGCCTGGAGAGGGAGGGAGTGGGGATATGGGTGGAAGGGAGGGGAGGGAAGGGGGAGGAGGAGGGGAGGAGATGGAAATCTCTAATAAAAAAATGAGGAAAAAAATAATACTTATGTCATGTAACATGGAGAAGTTGTGCTGGTAGATAGCTAAAACCTTCACTCCTTCTGACTAGAATTTATGTTACTTGAAAGTAATCACCAATATTACCCAGCTACAAACCCTGATACCTACCAGGATTACCTATCTTCAAGATATACTGGTGCAATAGTCTCACAAATGTTGTGGGAGTAACTACCATTTTCTGATTGGATTTAATGCTCATGTCTAGAACTCATACTTGACAGTGCTATTATCTCTAAGAACTTGAAACTAGGGGCTGGAGAGATGGCTCAGAGGTTAAGATCACTAACTGTTCTTCCAGAGGTCCTGAGTTAAATTCCCAGCAACCACATGGTGGCTCACAACCATCTGTAATGAGAGCTGGTGCCCTCTTCTGGCCTATAGGCATACATGGAGGCTGAATACTGTGTACATAATTAATAAATAAAATCTTATTTTTTAATTTTTTAATGATTTATTTAACTTTATGTACATTGGTGTGAAGGTGTCAGATCTCGTGGAACTGCATTTTTAGACAGTTGTGAGCTGCCTTGTGGGTGCTGGGAATTGAACCCCGGTCCTCTGGAAGAGCAGTCAGTGCTCTTAACCGCTGAGCCATCTCTCTAGCCCAAATAAGTAAAATCTTAAAAAAAAAGAACTTGAAACTAGATAGATCATGAACCTGGGGGAAAACCTACTACTAGTATGCTAAAGAAACATAGCAATAAAATGACTCTTGAAGACATAGGACCACCATACATCAGTATCTTGCTCAGCCATCAGAGAAGCTTCTTGCAGTAGATGGGAATTACCACAGTAACTCACAAGTGGACAATGTGAAAAGAGTGTGAGATACTGGAGCACTTAGTCCTAAATATGATGTCATCACCAACCCCCTCCCCTCAGGCTTCAGGAACCTATGCAGAAGAGGAGGCATTGTACAGTCAATACTACTAATGTATTACAGTACTACACCTTTAGTGTGGAGCCTGCACTATAGGACCATTCCCGAGCCGGGCAAGGGCCTGGAGATTTAAACACACCAAGACACACAGACAGAGACATTGGCCATTCTTGAAACAAGAGTGCCCCCTTTATTGTGTACCAGAGCAGCTTATATCTGGATAGCCATGCCCCAGCCAAACCCACCAGAAACCACTCCCCTGCCATCAGGAACTCCTGAGAGTCTCATGCTCAGAGTAGCTACAAACACAGGAAAAACAAGTTGTTTTGCTCAAAGCAGCTATAAGAATAACAGGTTGTTTACAGGAAATTCAGGGTCTGGGTTCACAGCCCCCAACAAGACATAATGATTGTAAGTACCAGATGATTGCGAGGTAACATTCTTTTTCAGACACAATAGCACTGATGCACATGTGAACTCATAGAGACTGTGGCAGCACACACAAGTTCTACAGCTTCAATACAGACAGAATCCCAACACTGAGAAGGGGAAGCGGGCATAGGCTCTCAATCTATCCAAGAAGACATCTGCAATTGATACCCACTGGTAATGAAAAAATGAAAAAATCAATTTTCTCCAGTGAAGCCTTACTTCATATGTCAACCACAATCCAGGGCAGACCCCATGCTCAGGAGTCAATAGATATCCAACAGGAAATAATCTCAATTGTATTTATTGTATTGTTTATTTCTTTGGGCAATATTTTTGTCTTATTGATCTTTTGTTTGCTTTTATTTTCCTTTTTTTGTGGGAGATTTTGTTTATTTAGCTTGTTTCTTGTTTGTTTTTTGGTTCTTCTTTTGAGAGAAAGAAAACATAAATTTGAGTGGTAGAGATGGGACCATCTAGGAGAAATTGGTATAAGGGAAAAACATGATTAAGATATAGTATTTATTATATAAAAATTAATTTAAAAAGAAATTATGTACTGTGATGCTTGATGTTGCTTTGTTCTAGGATGCCTGAGTATTAAGGGACTGTAGTGTTTGATGTCTAGCCAGTGTTTGAAGATCTATGACAAAGAAATGGAAAATCATTGCCTTGACTAATAGCATTAGGACTAGTATGAAAGTTACCAAAAGACATTTGTATTGGAGTTGTCCAGTAAAGAATGATTTGATTTTTATGAGCTCTGCTAATAGGAATGTCTATATTGGGCCTTGCAGTGGCTTGAAAGAAAATGGCCCCCAAAGGGAGTGGCACTATGAGGAGATGTGGCCTTGTTGAAGGAAGTGTGTCATATTGGGGACAGACTTTGAGGTCTCTTTTGTTCAAGCTTCCTTCAGCATGACTCAGTTGACTTCCTATTGCCTGCAAGACATAGGACTCTCAACTATTCCTCCAGTACCATGTTTGTCTGCATGCCGCCATGTTCCCTGCCATCATGATAATGGACTGAACCTTTGACATGGTGAGTCTCCTCAATTAAAAGTTTTCCCTATAAGAGTTGTTGTGGTCATGGTGTCTTTTAACAGCAATAAAAACCCTAACTAAAACGAACTTTCATGTCTGTACTAGATCTGCATGTCTGTATGTTAAATATGTTGCCAAAAAAACTTATCCCAGGGCTGGAGAGATGGCTCAGCGGTTAAGAGGACTGACTCTTCTTCCAGAGGTCCTGAGTTCAATTCCCAGCAACCACATGGTGGCTCACAACCATCTGTAATGAGATCTGGTGCCCTCTTCAGGGGTGCAGGTACACATGCAGGCAGAGTATTGTATTCATAATAATAAATAAATCTTTAAAAAAAAACTTATTCCATAGAGTGACTGTATTAGGGTTTCTATTGCTGTGATAGAATACAAGGAGCAAAAGCAACTTGGGGAGGAAAAAGTTCATTTTACTTACATTTTTATATCATAAATCCTCATTGAAGGCAGTCAGAGTAGGAACTCAAACTGAGAAGGAATCTGGCAGCAGAAGCTAATCCAGAGGCCACGAAGGCTATGGAAGAGAGCCTACTGGCTTGCTCCTCATGTCTTGCTCATCTTGCACTCTTATAGAACCTAAGACCACTAGGCCATGGGTAGAACAACCCACAATGCACTGAGCACAATCATTGTGCCGACTTCATTTACTAATTAAGAAAATGCCCCACAGGATTCATAAAGCCCAATCTCATGGAGACATTTTCTCAGTTGAGGTTCCCCCTTCCCAAATGCCTTAATATAAACCTTGGAAGCACAGTGCATGCTTTAAATTCTTAGATGCTTTGATTATGTCATGAAATTCTAATCCTGAGGACTCACCTTTCACATTTTGTAGTTAAGGAGTCCAGAAGTCTAGGTGGCTTCTTTCTCAGACTCTCCAATTTTGAATTTGTAATGTTCTCTTCCAGCTATAACTTACAGTGCAAATATCTTTGAAGCATAAACACCATACAATAGTCATCTAACTGTATATGCCAGTTTCTTAATCCATATGTCATCTTTGCAGTTGGTTTTGCTTCATTCTCCCCATCATATTTTCTTCTCCGTTCTCGTTCCTCCCTTGTCATCTTCTCCCCTTCTGCCCTACATCTAATTCACATCCTACAAGGTCACTCCACTCTCTTTTCCTTTCCACATTCTTCTTTCCTCCTTTTCCTTATCTTGCTTTGTTAAATCCCTTCATTTCATTCTAGCTGCTGACTCTGGTAAATCCACATCCAAATGGAAAGATGCCTGTGTTACTATAGGAGCCCAGATTACCTCACAGCAGCATAGAAATTGGGCTTTACCCTGGTTTTTCTTAAGGAACCCTGATCTGATGCTCTTTGGTTAGTTCCTGTTTCACACAGAAATGATAACTACAATGTAGATTTCAGAGGAAGTGAAAAGTTCAAAGAAAGAAGTAAAATGATATTAGGGAAGTAAACTTGCCTCTTAAAATAGTTCTTTGATTACTAATATTTCATGAAGCATTTCTATGTGGTTATACTATATTAAGTGTTTTTTAATTTTTCTATAAAAATTAGTAAGTGGGCTAGAGAGATGGCTCAGAGGTTAAGAGCAGTGATTGCTCTTCCGGAGGTCCTGAGTTCAATTCCAGGTAGCTCACAGCCATCTGTAATGAGATCTGGCGCCCTCTTCTGGCCAACAAGGATACAGATAGAACACTGTATACATAATAAATAAACAAACCTTTAAAAAAATTAGTAAGTACTGTTATTAACCACATTTTCCAGATAATAAAACCAACTCTTGTAAGTACAAAATAAAATCCACAAGATTATGCAGTTTGAGGGTAGCAACAAAACTGGGTTCTTTACTAGGTTCAGAGAGGGCAAAATGAGGACCTCAGTCTGTTCTCTTTCCTGTCTTCTTCTGAATTAGGAATGGTTGAGAATATTCAAATAAGGTCATACATCCATCATACATCTTATTCTCGAGAAATCTTAAAATGAAATCTTAAAGACCCAGCATTGAGATGAAAATGATTGTGAGCATTTTCTGTAGCTTTATAAGATTTTTGACTCACTGTACAAATTTGGTGGGTAAGCTGATCAGCCAATGTATTCCTCTCACTCAAGGGACCAGGGAGGTCAGTATGAGCCTGCAAATGCCCTACATAAATGGGAACAGATTGAACACAAAGCAAAGTTTGAATAGCCAATAACTGAATATGGACTCGAGATACAAAGGCAATATAAGCTGCAGTTTCCAAAGGTGCAAGAATTTTGCTTATATATTGACTGTCAGTAAAAATGTTAAATGGAATATCAGCATATTTCTCTAAGGCCATTTGTACAGTGATCAATTCAGCCACCTGAGCAAATTTAGCATTAACAGGCTGAATATCAAAATCAGGAGGGGAGGCCACCACAGCTCAGAAGGTGGAAGACCCATCAGTAAACACATTCCGTGCCCCTGCCAGAGGCTGCAAAAAAAAAATGACTTTAGAAAAACATACCAGATGATTTTTGAAAAAAGGTGATTAACTTATCAGGAGGATAATGATTATCAAACCTGCAGGGATTAGTACATAAAAACAAGGTCCAATCTTTAGCAAAGTTTTTCAGCCAAGTTATTCTTGCCTGGGTATATGGTGTAATAACCTTATCAGGTAACATTCCAAAGGTTTGCTAACTAAGTTTATACCCTTTCTGATTAACATATAGCACAGTAGATGGATACGAGGTAACAATTTTTACAGGTGACACATGTTCATGTACCCATAGGATGGGTCCTTGCTGCCAAAAAACTCCTGTAGGACTATGCTGAGAGGGAAAAATTATCAACAGCAGCGGTTGACTATAATGAATATGAGCAGAGGCAAGCTTTTCCTCAATTAAAGTAATACATTGCCTTGTTTGAGGTGTCAACTTACGAAAGGAGGTTGGATCTGGCTTCCCCAGTAAAATGTCAAAAAGTGGTTTTAAGACTCCAGTAGGAATTCCCAGACTGGGCCGGATCCAATTGAGGTCTCCAAGCAATTTTTGAAAATCATTCTTAATTACAAAGATAGGAGTTTCCAGGGAGAAGTGGATGGCACTACATGTTTTGCTTCTAGCTGTTTTGGAACTTACTGTGTGGATCAGGCTGGCCTTGAACTCACAGATACCCACCTGACCTCGGCCTCCCCAAGTGCTGGGATTAAAGGATTGTGCCTCCACACCTGGCTTCTTCCAGGGGCTGATTAACCTTCCCTTTACCTGCAGGGCAATTCCTTTTTATGTGTCCTGACCTGTTGCAGCGAAAACAATTCCTTGCTCTAGCTCTACCTGACTCTCCCTAAGGGCAGAAACAATTACCTGACCCACACGTGAGTGCCATCAAAGTCTCCACACAACCAATAAAGTCATTTAAATTAATATTTCTAAGGGGGCATATATCCTCTTGACACTATTTCATAGTATTTTCTGAGGCTAATTGCTTTATGACCAGCATAGCTGAGTCCACAACCCCAAAAATGCGACTTCCCAGGTGTAACAGGTGGTCAACCAACTCAGAGTAAGGTTCTGAAGGTCCTTGAAGGACCTTAGACAGCAGTTCTCCTGCTCCTTTGTTAGGTAGAGCATTCCGCGCTTTATCGCAGCTGAGCATAAACAGCAGGATCAAAAGTGATCTGTGCTGCTAAACCAGCATACTGTCCTGCACCAGTTAACACATCAAGGTTATGCTGGGGGAAACCTGCAGTGGCATTACTCAGTGTGGTATTTTTGCAATTTTCCTGCATTTCACCTCTCCATAACAAATAATCTCCCCCCCGAAAGACAAGACCTGCAAAGCTGCATCCAGTCACTGGTGTAAGGTTGAGTTCTGCAAAAGATTCCATTAAAGCTGCAGAGAAGGCGGCATGAGTTCCATAGGCTGTAACTGCTTCTTTTAGTTACTTCATGTCCTAAAAGGCCAGAGGGTTATGCTGCCTGATCCTCTGCCCTTGTGGATCAATAATTTAAGCTGTGCTGCTAAACCCAGGTACCTTCCTGCACCAGCCAACATGCCAAGGTCACGCTGTGGGGAAACCCCACCGTAGCATTACAGTCCTCCTGCATTTTACCTCTCCACAAAAATCTCTTCCCAAAAGACAGGCTCTGCAAAGCTTTCTTTCCTTCTTTTACTAACTTCTTTTTTATCAGTGCAATCTCCTTTTCTAAAGTTTCTTTTTTTCTCTTTTAAATCCCTTTTATGACTTTTAACTTCCCAATCCTCAAAACTCTTAATAGAACTCACAGATTCTACATGCTGAATCTCCACAAAGGTTTTGGTCAAATTCTCTAATTGCTCTTTTACTTTTACATCATAACTGAGAAGAGCATCTCTGACTAAGCACCATAGTGAAAATATCACTATGGGGAATTCTTCTGGCCCTCGCTCTTTCAATGCTTTTTGAAGGTCAGCCTTTACCTGCTCCCAGTTAGTAATATTAAAGCCCCCTGTGTGTAGAAACCAGGGACTAAACTCTGTCAAAAAAATTAGGCAATAATCTACCTAACACAAAGAAAACTGTCTTAAGGAACTCTTGTGCTGTCTTATTTTAATACTGATGCCTTCCTTGCCTTGCTTCTTTAAAAGAACTATTAATTGGCCTTTTAATCGACCGACAATACTGAAACAGAATTCCTTGTATCCATTATCAATTCACCCTCACCACTCAATTTCTTACCTGCTGGCCAGCCTTCCGAGAGCAATCTCCCTACTTCCCGATCTCGCTGATGGGCCTCTGACTGTAATTCCTAATCATCCCAGCATTGCCTCCAATTGTAACACCTGATTCTGTGTTACCCTTTCAGTACAGGTCGTGCGCCGCTGTACTGTATGCGAGGCGGGCAAGGGCCTGGAGACTGAAAGAACACACAGAACACCTGGGTCATTCGAAAGGAGATCAGCCGAATGCCGTTTATTCAACTTTGGGGAAATCCTTAAATACCTAGCTGCTGCACAAGGAATTCCTAGGCAGGTGGGAAAACACCCAAGATGGAGTAAACAATGCCCTACAGCCGATCACCAGGCAGGGCAGAGGGAATACCTGTACAGAATGTTTTATCTGGCTGACCAGAAACTGTCCTCAAGATGAACCCCAGGAGCAGGGGTAGACCCAGGCCCTACAACAGGAGAGATAGAAATGAGTCCCACAAGTTGTCCTCAGACCCACACACACACACACACACACACACACACACACACACACACACACACACACGTGCGCGTGTGCACGCATCCTGTCTTGGGTTATCCAAGTGCTGTGCTTCAGTACTTGAGGGCAGGTTTGAGGGTCAAATCAAGTGGACTTTGGTATTGACTCCCACTTAGCCACTTATTGGCTGTAAGGCCTGAGCACAGATCACTTCTCTGTGAATTCCAGCTTTCCCACATACAGAATGGCTGTAGAAACTACCTAGCAGAAATATGGTATGGATAAGAAGGAATATATTTGAATAACTTGTAAGACATTGTGCACACTTGACAAATGCTTGTTTCTACCCATAAAGAATACAGTATGGAGGCTGAATGCAGCTTCAAGACTCATTCAATGTCAACCTCCTAAATGTTCTACACTGCTCTCACCAAGGTCTTCCTATCTGTAGCAGAGACCTTATGGATCCCAAGGAAAGGTGACACATTTGTGCAATCTGACTTTCCATTGATAATGACTCTGTAGAACTTAGATGTTTGTGAAGCTGAAAAATGACTATTAGCTATCTCAGAAATAAACTAATCTCCATTTAGCATCTTTCAATCTTAAAAAAACTGCTTTTGCTTCAATTAAAGGTACTGTTATCCAAAAGGAATTCTCTAAGATTCAATTGTTTGTTTTTATTATATTTTTAGTCTTTTATTAATTCATACAAATTATATATATAAGTTAATGAACAATGTTATGTTTCTTTTTTGTCTTTTTAAATTTTTTTATGGTTTATTTAACTTTTATGTACATTGGTGTGAAGGTGTCAGATCCCCTGCAACTGGATTTTCAGACAGTTGTGAGCTGCCATGTGGTTGCTGGGAATTGAACTCAGGACCTCTGGAAGAGCAGTCAGTGCTCTTAACCACTGAGCCATCTCTCCAGCCCCAAGACAATGTTATGGTTCTATGTACTAAGCTTGATCTTACATGACCATCTGTCTATTTACCTTCACAGTGCCTTCATATCATTCCTCACCCCTAGTAAAAATTATTCTACTTGGACATTGATTGCTTTGATTTCCACATGAAAGAACAAACATGTGGTACTCTGATTTCTGTGTCTAGCTTATTTCATTTAATGTTATAGCCTAATTGCATTTATTTGACTGTAAATGACAAGATTTCATTTTTTTCATAGTTCAATAATATTCAATTGTGTATATATTTTCTCTAACCATTCATCTATTTATAAGCATCTATGTTGATTCAATATCTTTGCTATTGAAAAAACTTTCTCAATAAACAAAAGCGTGTAGGCATTTCTTTTGTGGGCTAACTTCAGTTCTCTTGAATATACACTCAGGAATAGAATAGTTGGATAATATGACACCTAAATTTCTGGTTTGGTTTGGTTTTAAGACCTTCCAGGTGATGACTGTTCTTGGTTGTCAGTGTGAGTGTAGCTTGAATTAGTAAGTCTTCTCTAGAACTTTACTGCTAGAAGTGTAAGAGGCTCTTTTCCCCTTCATCACTGGTGTAATAGTTCCTTCTCTGCTGCTGTGGTAAAATTCTCTGAGCTAAGATTCATGTTCTAAAGGCTTGCTCTCCAGTTCAACAGTGTTCTGTAGGTAGTGAGTGGATCATATAATCTACTCTTTGGTGGATTCAAAGCCTGATAAGAGACAATGAAAAGTTTTGGAGATTGGGTCAAATTGTGTAGTTATAGGCATCAGGTTGCTGAGCTCATGCCCTTAGAGTATATTTTGTTTGCTCCCTCTCCCTCCTTCCCTCCCTTTCCTTCCCACTCTTCCTCTCCCTCCAGTTCCAGCTAATATGAGACGGGTAGACAGCTCTTCCACCTGTACCCTGCCTTGATGTTCTGCCTCTACCCAGGCTCACGGTAACAGGACCTATTTGCCATAGATGGAAACCTCCAAAACTTGGAGCCAAAATGAGACTTTCCTCTTTTTAAGTTTTTCCCAGTTATTTTTTTTATAATAACAGATAATTTACCAATACATTTTATACTTACAGCCCTCTTTTCTATTATACCATACAGCATATACATTACTTAGAAGGTAAGTTAAAGGAAACAGGGGTTTAGATAGCTGAGCTAGCTTGGTTAATTCCTTTGTGAGGAAACGGAAGAGTCCAGAGTGACCACTAGAGTAGATTACACATGTCATTCACCCTTCAAAACTGACACTTGTTTCTGCATGTGTCAGCAGTGTTCCTGACTCTTTCAGGACATTCCTTCTCTGGCCTCTAAAAGCTTAGATTCTCCTCTCTGGAAGCAGTATGTATCAAGTTACTGATGCATTTAGGATTCAATGGCCTGACCATCCATTCTTAATTTAACACAGCTCTAAAGTTCACCCTGGCTCCTGAGATTCCCAAAGAATTGGCTCATCATCATTTTTCCTTCTACCTAACCCTGCCATCTACACTGTCATAGGCGCTGTTCCTTGAGAATAAAACATCTGCAGGTAACACTCTGTTTCCCGGGAAACCTGTTCTACCACATTTGTGATCATCAAATAATGGGAAATAATTGGCAGGATGTTTTTACCAAATAACTTGAAAATTAGAAGCTTTCTCCCAAAGATCAAAGTCCAAATTTTATCCACCAAATGTTCTAAATTCCTTCTTACCCAAAGGATTGGGTTTATCTTATTTCAGTCCATTTCTCTGTTTACAGAGGGAGAAAGAAGGTAGAAACCTAGTGTAATGAGCATGGAAACAGATTCCTCTGAATGAATAAATAAAGGGGAATCTGTAGTGTAGATAGAGCAGGAAATTTATAGAGTAAGAATGAATGCAACTTGGTGTAATGTAAAAGCATTTCTTCTTGTGTGTGGTATGGAAAATTACTAACGTGAAATATTAAGAGAACATCTGCCCGCTTGAAGGCTGCCACACCCATCTGGCCCTGCCAGATGAGGGGGCTGCACCCAGCAACCATGGTAATGAAGTAATCTTGCCACACAAGAGGGACCCCCACCCTTCTGTGGCCAGTCGATGCTGATAACCGAGGACACCTGGTTATCGGAAGGATCAAACGAGGGGCAGTTTCGAACTAACTTAAAAGAGAGGGCTGAAGCAGGATGGGCATCTCACTTCTTACAATGGCCTGGGCTCCAAGCCTTGTAGAGAGAGATCCTCCGAGCCTGCCTCCTGGAAAGCAGAAATATTAAACACCTTGCCTAAACGTTTAATGCTCTGTCTCCCGAGTACAGAGCTTCATCTCCTGAAAACAGACATTTAATACCTTGCCTCCCGAAAGCAAAGCCTCATTTCCTGAGAGTGGACATTGAAGGTCTGTCTCCCGAGAACAGACAAGATATTCTGCCTTTGCCTGGGCTCTGATTCTTCTGCATGGACGGGCTCTGTGGGAGCCTTCTCAGCTTGGTCGATCACCTTCCTGGACCTGGGGGGAGTTGGGAGGACCTTGGTCTTAGCATAGAGTGGGGAACCCTGATGGCTCCTTGGCCTTGAGAGGGAGGGAGGGGAGGTATGGGTGGAGGGGAGGGGAGGGAAGGGGGAGGAGGAGGGGAGGGAGGGGGAGGAGGAGGGAAAGAGATGGAAATTTTTAAATATAAAAAAAATAAACCATGAGAAAAAAAAAAGATATTCTGCCTTTCAAAACGCTTTGCTATCCCGAGAGCAAAGCTTCATCTTCTGGTCTTCTGAGTAGACAGAACGCTTTGCCATCCCGAGAGCAGAGCTTCGTCTTTGAGAATGGTGAACTAAGAGCCTTGTCTCCCGAGACTTGGTCACCCAAAAAGCTGAGTCCAAGGCCCTACATTCTGAGACAGACTAGCACCAGGCCACAGACGACCCTATACCAGCCTGGAACAGGACATCGGAACCTTATCTCCCCAGCGCAAGAGTCGATCTACGCTACCCAGCCCCCAGTGCAGACAAGAGCCCAGCCTGAAGAAATTCAAAAAGCCCTTTTTAAGCCAGGAAATACCAGGTTGTATGATGCTATTTCATGTGTGTATGAGATGTTAAGAGAAGAGCATAGATGTATTAATACATAGGTTTAGTGTGTGAAATGTTAAGAGATATCTTATGGATAATTAATAAGATTAAGAAATGTTAATAGATAAGTTAAGGTTAAGAAGTGTTTTATAGATAAGTAATGGATAAGTTGTATTAAGGTTAAGAAATGTTTTATGAATAAGTGATAAGTTAGATTAAGGTTATGAATTGGTTTTATGTATTAGGATTAATAGGATTAATAATTGTAATATTGAATTGACTGTGTGTTGCCAATTATCAAACCCCCATGCCTATTAAGATTGTAAACCCCATTGATGCATTGGATATTGAAGTTGCTACTAAAGAATCATTATAAAAAAATTTCTCTTGCTTGGTCTGGTCACTCATCGCTCTCTGGGGAGAAGGGCACAGAGTCCTCATAGATATTACTCGAAAAGAACCTGGCTGAAATGGTTAATTGAGAAAGAGAACATGTACAAGAAAGACATTGGGTCTGAGAGTGACAAATATTGAAAGTTCAGTAGCCCAGGGACATAGCAATTGGGACCCTGTGTCATCTACACAGCACCTGCCTTCTGTCATGTTAGCTCTGTCCCTTCATTCAGGTGCTTAGACACACACACACACAAATATTTGAAATAAAATAAAATTTAAAATAAGTAAAAATAAAATTGTTATGAACACCACCATGACTCCATGTTCTATTTTCTGAGACAAGGTCTCACTATGTAGCCCTGGCTGGCCTGGAACTCACTTTGTAGCTCAGGATGGCACGAAACTCAAAATGATCCACTTGTTTCTGCCTGTCCATCACTGTGGTTAAAGGTTTGTATCATCATGCCTCGGTCTTTATCTTCTCTCTGTGACTGTATATTAACTATAAATGATAGGTTTTATTATTGACATTGCATATATGTATATTATATACTTGGGTCGTGTTCATTTGCCCCCTCTGTTACTTTCTCTTGTCCCCCTTCCATCTCTGCTGATCCGCATTCTCTTCCTCACTAGTTCCCTTTTTACTCTCAGGCCTTTCTCCTCTCCACTAGTTTCAGCAGTGTTTGCTTCCTGCACACGACAGAACCAGTACCATGTGCCTGCCCCTAGTACAAGGTACACACAGTCCACTCAAACCACGGCTACCTCACTGGCATATTTCACCAGTGAAAAGTAAGGCAGCACCATACTGCTTCCCTGCCCTAGGTACCCTGTATGAAGAACCTAGGATCACCACCTAAAAGAATTTTGTTTCAGAAATCTGGAGCTATGGAGGCTGGAAGATTTCAGAGACAGTCACAAGGCCCTTTTCTGGTTGCCTTGACAGTTACTATCCTGTTGCTCAGGCTATTCATTTGAAGCACTGTTCTTCCTTGGCACATTTTCTTTGACTACAGATTTTCCAAATGTTTCTATGACATTTTCTTTTGCACTGGAAATCAATCAGAAGCACCAAGCCAGCTATGTCTGTATCTTGTTTAGAAATGTCATCTGTCAGATAAACTAGTTCCTCACTTTCAAGTTCAATCTTCCGTAAAATCTGAGGTCATGGGCACAGTGCTTTCGGGTTCTTTGCAACTGTGTAAAAGGACAGACTTTCTCCCATACACAATTGGAACATTTCCACCTGAGACTAGTTTCCTGGTCTGCTTGTCACCAGATTCTTCTGTAACTTACAATGGATACAATTCTAGGCCTTTTCTAGTGTCCCCTCTCCAGACACTGCTCTAAGATGTTCAGAGACAGTTTCAACAATGACCACATTACTTGGTATCAGTTTCCTCTATTTCTCAGTTTTCTATTTCTACACAGAATACCTGAGGCTGGGTACATCTAAAAAGAGTTTATAGGCCCACACTCCAGGGACTGTATGAAAATGGCTTCCGGTGCGAGTCTCCTGGCCAGTGACACCACAATGAACCAGAGTTCTTGCAAGAGAAGAAATCATTGCCAGATGGGAAGATGATGAGGCTGGGGAATGCCACCCTTGCCCTTTCATAACCAGTCTCTCCCAATAACCAACTCAGAGGTACACTGGGAACTGTTACTCACTCCTGAGGATATGAGGCATGTTTTACATTTGTTTGCTTCTTAATTGGTTCTACAGAACTTAGAATTGAACTCACATGCACTAGAGAAGTGCTCTACCCCTGAGGTACATCCACAAGCTGCTCCCTTAAGTAGCCTGGGACTTCCCACCAAGCACTATCTGTAGTTAGTGGGGACCAATGAATCCTCCAATACATGATCTCTTAGGGAATGCACTCAGACTGTCCATAGTGATATATAGTTCACAAGTTCTACAACTTCTATATGATAGTGTCAAAGAAAACTGGCAGCAGTAAGTTGAGTATTATGGGTAAGTAGAATGTCCAGAAAGTTAATTAACTCATATTCTTCCTTCTAGTCTCTGTGAGTTCAAGGCCGGCATGGTCTACAAAGCAAGTTCTAGGAGAGAGAAATCCTGACTCACAAAAACAAAATTCTTTATTTCCAGGCACCTTTACAGTGGAAAAAGAAAAAAAAAAGAAGGAATTGAAATAACATTTGATGGAAGTTAAATGAGTTAATATTTCCTGTGCTGGAAATGAAATCATACATTTCAAAAATATTTGTTTCTCTAAAATTATAGTAATAAATCCATGCATTCAAAAGTAAAAATATTTTCTAAGACAAGAAAAGATTTTGAGAAGGTGGCATATTTGACTTTTGTGTTTAATTCCTTCCGATCCCTTGTTTTGAAATGTATACAGCCAACTTTGCCTAATGCCAAGAGGCAGCTGGGAGTGTAGGAGTGTTTTAATATCTAACTATCTGTCAATACTGTTTCTTTGATATTATGTTGCAATGCTATATTAGTTTATTTATTTATTTATTTATTTATTTATTTATTTATTTATTTATTTATTTTTGAGGCAGGGTTTCCCTGTAGTTTTTAGAGCCTGTCCTGGAACTAGCTATTGTAGACCAGGCTGACCTCGAACTCAGAGATCCGCCTGCCTCTGCCTCCCAAGTGCTGGGATTAAAGGTGTGCGCCACCACTGCCCGGTGCTATATTAGTTTTTAAATTCTAGTTTTAATGTAAAGTCCAAAACCTTATTGGGAATTTTTCATATTTTATGCTATTGAAAATTATTTGGCTTGATAAATTTTTTTTTCATTTTTGCTTTCAATATAGTTTATTCTGATGAAGTTACAAAAGTAGATACAAAATACTTTTTTAAAAAGTACAGTTAACGACTTAGAAAAATAGAATAAAGCCCTAAAGGTTTAAAAATACAACATAATTTTTTCCCATGAGGAGTTTTTTTTAGATGGTAACCAAGACTACCTTATGCAAATAATTTTTGATGCAGACCAACACAGAATGTTGTTCTATAAGCAGCCCGTAGCACACTGGCCATCCGCTTGGCTTTACTTGATACACTCTGATGAGAAAACTGAATCTCCATGCAGCTGCTTCAGTAAAATTACTGCTGCCATCTGTGCTCCAAAGCCCCTCAGAGCCAGCATCAAAACTGAATATAAAAACAGGAAGACCAAGACTCCTTCTTTTCCTTCTTTGTCACAACTCCACTGACCTCAGGAGGAAGGTGCTCAGCAGCTCATGGCCAGGCTGGCACTGTTCAGGCCAGGGCTCCATCCTGACATGGGGTAGCTCCCACTGAGAGCAGAGACCTGGCACCATGACTAGAAACACACTTATACGGCCCACACTCTTCAGGCCTGAATTGTTTATGCTTCTGAGGTAATGACTTCATGTCTGAGAAGCTCTACGACTGTATGCTCTTAGGGCTTAGAGAGAAGCCAAGAGTACACACAGGAAACCTCACCACCAGGACGATACCTGGCCTTTGCTGCATGTCATGAAGAACACAGACCTGCAGTTCTCCAGTGAGCAGTTGCATGAACTAGAGCTCTGCAGGCCAGGGTGAAAAACCCTTGGCTACCTGGCTGCTGCTAAGTCACTTTATTCTGTCAGCAGAGCAACACTATAGCGGCTGTCAACACAAAACTGGATAGCAATGAAGTATGACTAGTTTCTTTAATCCTTCTATCATTGTCCAAGTTTTTGTAAAGTCCTGGAAGTTAAAGCACCACAGGCTAAGGTGGAGTTCACCAGGCAATTGGAAGCCACTGAAACCAAGTCTAGGGAGCAGAACAGATGAGACAGCTGAGTCTCCTACTGGGGTGAGAGTAGAGGAGGGGGGCAGGTAGTAGGCAGATAAACCCAGGACGGACTGATTGTTTCTGATGTTCTGAAGGCACCTCCTTCATGAGGTGCCTTGCTCTCATGCCATGCTCTGCCTCAGAGGTGAGCAAACAGCATAATGTGTACACTGCTGGTTAAGGCAAGTCAGTTTGGGAGTTTGGTACTGTTTTCATTTAAAAAGACAGAAGGAAAAACGAGGCCAGGGGACACACAAGGAGACGCTCAAGTTCCAAACCACCAGCAAGGGTTTGCTGTTATGTCCCATATGCCTCGTATCTTAGCGTCTACCCATCTGGAGCTCAGTCACAGGGAGGGCATTTCTGTCACTGAAACCTTTGATTTGACGGTGCCAGGTATCATAAAAAATGATTGAGCCCTGGTTAAGAAAGAGAATTTCACTTAAGCAAATCAAAGTAAAGGCTGTGGTTGAGGGGTGATGCTTTCTTGGTGGCATCTAGAAGCCTGCTTCCTGTGTGCAGAGCGGAACAGTTGACATCTGGATCTCTGCATACACCTAGGTTAGGAAATTGTTTTCAAACCATAATC